>NC_084831.1:25763361-26063361 GCF_033115175.1 Lepus europaeus
ATTTCTTGATTTGTTGAACTCCTGCCTGCGACAAAGGACTTCTCCCACGGTGTGTGTTTATCTGTTCCTTCCCTTCGGGAGGTCGGCGCCTGCAGGGCCAAGTACACGGCCTTGCCCTGTTTCAAGTGTAACTCGCTGTGGCTGCTCAAAAGGGAGCTGCTGGACCCGCGGCCAGGCTTCCCGCCAGAGCTGCGAGTACAGCTTCACCTGCCGTGCCGTCTGCCTCCCCCGGACCAGCTGCCCCCTGGCTGCTTGGAGGGAGATGACGCTGGCCACAGTGGGACACTGCTGCTCTATGAGTGAGCTGAACGGCGGCAGGGGATCTGGGCCTCGGGCACAGCCAGGTGTCGCATCTGGTCCCGTGTCCTCGCAGGAGGACAAGCCCTACTGGGCACGGCTTTGTCAACACTGGGCCCTTCCTCTCAGGACCCCTGCTGCATGGTGTCTCCAGACTGCCCTGTGCGTTAATCACGGAGAGGCATGCCCACGGTCAAAGTCAGCAAACAAAGGCTGTTCGCTGAACATGAGCTGCACGGCGCTGGACTTGAGGAGCAGAAATCCAGGTGTCCACGAGCGAGAAGTTCGCCACCCTCCGTGGGTCCCCGATCTCTAGAGGGAAAGCCCACCTGCACCTCCCTTCCTCTTGCCCTCTCCCCTCCACACAGCAGCCATCCAGGGCTCTCTCAATTCCAACCACATTTGTAGGCAAGGGGCAGAACTCAGTCCTGAGTGTAACCAGGACGCCTCGAGCCATTACGTTGGGCTCCTTCCTGGTTTCCTGGCCACCACCCGTCTTGCTGCAGCACAGCCACTTCAGCTGCCCAGGGAGCTCTCCCAGAAGCAGCTGTGCACACCCAGTCCCTCCTGCCTTTCCCAAGCCTGGGAGGTCCCGCTCTTGGCCCTGCACGCTGAACTCCCACTGCTCCCTGACCTGCAGCTAGAGCAGGGCCCATGCTCAGTGACTCAGAATCCTGAACTCTCTGCCAAGGGGCTTTTCTACTGTGTTCTGTGTGCACTTTATGACTACAGCATTTATCACCTCTGATTAGCATCTGTAGCCGACACTGCAGGTTGGGCTGTCTGCGCTCCACAGCCGAACCTCTTATCTGTCTCTGCTCTTGAGTGTGTGAGAGCGAAGTGAAACTGCTTCCCCGCTTGCCCTCAGCCACGCGTGGCAAGTTCTACTAATGAGACAGAGGGCGACGCCTCTAAGGATCATGGTGCTTCCCAAATAAAGACAGAGCCCTCATGAGGACAGGGCTCTGTACCCTCTCCTCTTCCCTCTTCTTTTAGACCAGAACACAGACACAATGCCTGGAGCTGCAGCAGCCAACAGGTGACCACGAGGACGAAAGCCCGAGGATGGCAGAGCCGGAAGGAAGGTTGTGGCATCCTGAGCAGCTGCACCAGGGAACAGCGCAGCCTCACCTGTTGGCGCCAGCTGCAGTCAGTGTTTCTATTTCCATCACTAACTAATAGAATTCCTATGATGCCGGCGCTTCAAGGGGAAAGCTTGTTTCTTATTTATATCTCTACTCTCAGGCCTGGCAGAATGCCTGGCACGGAGCACATGCCCCGAGTTTTTGAACTGAACTGAATGTCATCGCTGTCTTCAGATGTTCCAGCGGCTCCTCGTGGCACGGAGAGCCCACTCCGGGTGCTCCAGGCCCCTCTACACAGGCGGCCTTGTCCCCGTGCCCAGCTCCCACACATCAAGGGAACACTCTTTCATGGACAGGCACTCAGCTTCCCCCGCGTTCCTGCCCATGGCTGGAACCATCAGCTCCACCCCTGCGGGCAGCCAGAACTTGGCCCTGCCCTCTCAGCCACTGACCCCCCTTTCCTGGCGTCAGCATCGGCCTTGTCTTGGGGGTCCCTGCTTGTCTGACTCTTTCCCCCCTAGAATGCCAAAGTCTAGCAGGAAAGGCCCGGCCCACACCTGCTCAGCACTGCGCAGCACCACACGGCTCCGGCACAGCGAAGGTGCTCGACGCAGGTCTGGATGAATGGGTCAGGACCGGGGCCGGGGACACAGTAGAAAAAGCAGAGCCTGGAGCTCATCAGAATGCGCTCATAAGCCACATCACTGGGAACAGGGAGATCTCAAGAAGGTCACTAGGCCTCTGGGACTTGATTATTTCATCTATAAAATGGGGACGATACTCACAGACCCAGAACCTGGAGCTATTTGGTGAATCTTAGGTGGACGGGCAGGGTCAAGAGCAAGAGGCTTGGCCGCCCTTTTCTCTTCCAGTTCTCAGCTGAGCTGCTCCATTTATGGCTAAGCGGGAAACTCAGACCCCAAGCTGGACATTGCAAAGAGTTCCTACCATGTGGGATGGACCTACTATGCTCCATGCACTCCAGCACAGGTGAGAGGGCCTGGAGGGTACAGCTCACGGCTCTGTTCTCCACCAGGCCACCCATCCCGTTCTTGGCACTCGGGAAGACATAGCTATCAGATGCTAGACACCACCTGAGTTACAAGAAGGGCCTGTCTGCCAGCCCACTGGTGTCAGGCACTCCCAGGGATGGCCACTGTCCAGCTTGGAGCACACTCAGGGGTGATCCTGACCACAGATCCCTACAGTCTGCACTGCCCCTCCTTGGCACTGCTGGAAAAGGACTACCCTCACCCAGCTTTCTGGAGTGACCCTGTCCGTGGACCCTGTGGCCATCCCGCCTGCTTGCCTGGTCAGGGCCTGGGCAAGAGGGAGCAGGGACCTGAAAGTCTTCTCCTGCCTGTTCCCCTGGAAACAGTCCCTCGGCTGTCCTGGGGGCCACTCCACGTCCCGTGCCGCCTGGCGCACCTGCTTCCAGCCACAGCACAGCACCACCACATAGGTTCCTTGAGGGGAGACCTCCAGCCTGCTGCGCTCAGGCACGCCCTACCTGGGTATCATCAACTACGCGGAGCTCCCCAGCTCCAGGCAGGAGCTCTTAGCATCTGGGAATGGCCAGCCAGTCACTGTTGAAAGCACTCTGCATGAGGGGTTCTCAAAAATTCATGGAACACACATATTATAAAAAAACCCCACTATTTCAAAAGTCAACTTACAGCTTCCCATTTCATGTCCCATGAACTTTGGAAGTCCCCTTATATACGCTAAGTCACTCCTCATCGCAGCTGTCTCCTGTCACCTTTGTACAGATCAGGGAATGCAGGCAGAGGGCCTAAAGAGTTGGCCGAGCAACTCAGCCAAGAAGGAAGGCGGGTAGGGCATTCCAGGACCCAGCTCTCAGCCATGGCTTGGTGCTGAACGAATACTGGAGCTGGAGGAACTTAAAAGAATCCAAGCTGAAGAATCGAACCACTTCAGAGAGACACAAGTGACGTAAACAGTATTCTCAGAGAGAGGCAGGATGCTCAGACATTGATAACAACGCAAATGGCGCAGTCTGGAGACCAAACATGTAGCTTCCTTGCAATAAAAAACGAAAGCGAGATTTGCACAATAAAGAGGGAGTCCGTAACAGGATAATTACTGTTGAGCACGGAATTAATGAAAACACAAGTTCACTGGCATGATGAAAAGAGAATAGAGTTTTCAAATCACAAGAAGCAAAACAAAGCCAATAATCAGATGTGCCGACAACAGGAAACGCTAAAAATCAGAGCAGGCAATAGAGAAGCATAAATACGTTGCTGAAGAGAGGCGGCGTGTGCATCACGCAAGGGGAGTATAGAACCCTGCACCCTTCAGGTTTTTAAATATCCACAGAACCCACATAAAACAAAACTGCTCCAGAAAGTTAAAAAAAAAAAGCACAAAGCAGTAAAAATGAAAGTCACAAACAAAAGAACATACAAAATCTGTGACCACATAACAGCTTCCTGCAAATTCTCAGGCATGGGTCATTCTGCGCAAACCAAACTGCGAGGTTAGACGTGAACGCAGCTGAGCCCTCCTATCAAAGAGACAGACTCCCCCAACCCGAGTGGTCTGGAAGCCGCAGACAGCTCCGTGTTCTCCTGTCGGTCTAAGCGGTAAAGACTAGGAGGGCCGACAGTATCTGGTGAAGCCGCGCGTGGGGCCACAGGCCTTGGCACAGCCTTTTGGTGGGCGTGGTCACTGCTGTAATATCTGGATGGCTATTTTATAAACCAAAAGTTTCCTCCTAAGAAAATATCCCAAGGAAGGAATTGCACAACAATCCGAAGGCTGTTCACTGGAGTGCGAAATGGAAGGGAGCCACTTTCTCACCAGGAGGTGGTTAAATCAGCCACGGCTGTGTGTACCACGGAGTTCTCTGTCGCCATCCGAGAGGAGAGGGCGGATCTATACATATTGACAAAGTAAGATGATGATAGATGATTAAGTGGTAAAACAAAGCGCAAGTGCCTGAGCCACGCAGAGAGATGCCCTTGTTTTAGAAATCACACTCATTGCATTTGATTTATGCATATTTCGGCGCAAGCAATATCTTGAAGAACAAGGAGGACAGGTGGCTGTTGGTGGTGACCTCACCTGGGGAGGTGGAAGAATACAGAGTGAGTCTGCAGGGGCTGCCCACAGCTACTTGATAATATTTCGTTGAAGTTTTGAAGATGAGTATTTTCATACTGAAAACTCTATAAAGATAATTCCAAGGATTCAGGCAAAAAGCAAGGGGTGGAGCTGTTCATGTTCACTGAATTCGGAGTCCCGCAACTTGACGGCTGGCTGTCCCCATGGCATGTGGGCAGGAAGGAAAGAGTTAGAGGGAGGGGGATGAGGGTGGCGGGCAGAGAGAGAGGGAGAGGAAAGAGGAGGAGGAAGAGGAGAGAGGAGGATGAAGTAAGGGAGAGAGAAGAAGGGAGGAATGGATTGAGGAGGGGGAGAGGGAGCTGGCCCAACATGAGGGCATGTGTGCAGGTGCAGGCTGTGCCCCCTGGCGGGGATGGCCGGCTGGGTGGGGTCTCGCCCCACCAGGCTGTCTGCCAGCAGCTCTCAGGCAGCTGGAGGGGCACCTCTGCTGCCTTAGCATTATTACCTCCATAGCGGTGGCTGTGGCTGAGGGCTCCTCACATACACTCCTGTGCCCCATGATTTCCTGTTTCGGTTCTGCTAGTCTGGAGTAGGTATTTCCTGCGTCTGTTTTGTCCTTGGATCCTCTTTTCCCGCCTCTGCTCACACTGCTAGTCCAACCTGCTGTTTTTCTTTTTCTTATCAGTAACCTCAACCACAGCTCCAGGCCCTGCTGTTTGCCAACACCAAGCAGAACAGCAACACCTGGGCTCATTCCCAGCTTTCTGATTCCCTGTGCAAGCTCATGGAATCTCGGTGCTCTCGTCTATAAGATGGGGAAAATAATAACGTCCATTCGTTACTAGGGCTCATCCATACTGTTGCCCATCAACAGGGCTATTGTGAAGTTAGGAAGATGGGCCCTGTGCTCAGCAGATGGTGACAGTCCTTTCTCCTCTGACTCCAGGAAGAAGTTCCTGTTAGGCGGGTGCTCACGTGGGAAAGAAGTGGCATTTCTGAAGGAATAAACAACCAAGCTGCAGACACTGCAGGGATTTTGCTCTCAGTCCCTCCATCAGCCGAAAACACAAGCATTTTCATTCTCATTTTTACAGACGAGGAAACTCACACTGAGAAAGGGAAGCCGTCAGCCCAGGATTCTGGCCATCAGAGGAACACGCAGTGACCACTATCTAGTATGTTCCAGGCACTACACTGGGTACACTGCATGCAGTGCCCCATTCCCATGCTTTATCCGAGACGCACACTCTATGGAAGAAGACAGTGAGATGCAGAGAGGCTAGGGCCTCGCCCCAAGTCCGGCCCACAGTCAACGGAAGGGCTGGTGTTCTAACCCAGGCCACCAGTGACTCTGCTGTAACAATGCTGTGTAGACTGCAAATTGTCTGGATTGGGGAAGTAGCCATTGGAAGCTGAGACTGACCTTTCTAGGTTCCCCATGGGACCAGCCCACATGACCCTAAGAGCTTCCATGGGAGGTCAGCGGGGCGAGGCAGGGTGTTAGCAGCAAGGCCTGGTGACACTTACCCAATGGTGCAGCCGGCATCTGCTTCGATGATCCAGATGCAGTTGAGATTGTGTTCGTAGGGAGCTGGATACCCGGGTGACAGCACTTGCCCCGACACCTCTCCTTTCACTGTCCCTCCACACTCAGCTGAAAGAAATCCCAAAAGAGTGAGCTGCATGGGGTGACCTGCGCTGCCAGCAGTCAGTCAGTGTCTCCTCTTGCCTGTGTGCCCGAGTCCATCTTGTCCATCCCACAGGACAGAGCTTAGTATGTGCAGGGGTGCCTGGATGAGGCTCGTATCCAGAACCTGTGAAGAGCTTTTACAACTTGACAATAAAAAGATAAATGACCCAATTAAAACATGGGCAGAGGACCTGAACAGACATTTCTGAAAAGAAGATACATGAATGGCCAACAGGCACACGAGAAGGTGCTTCATATCATCAGTTATTATGGAAATGTGCATCAAAAGCACAATGAGATGCTGCATGATGGCCACTCGGAGGGCTATGGTGAAAACAGACAGTAACAGGTGCAGGTGAGGGTGTGGAGAAAGCAGAAACTTTTACATCACTGATGGAAATGCAAAATGATGCAGCTGCCTTGGAAAATGATTTGGTAGCTCCTGGAAGCATTAAGCACAGCTACCATATGATGAGCAATTCCCCTCCTGGGTCTGTATCAAAGAGGCGAAAACATATGTCCATGCCGAAACTGGAATGTGCACGTTCAGAGCACCGTTATTGAGAATAGCCAACAAGTGGCAGCAACCCAGATGCCCATCAAGTGAAGAGTGAGGTCTACCTACACCACAGAATGTTAATCAGCCAGAGGAAGGAATGAGGTGCTGATACAACATAGATGGGTTTTGAAAACATTGTCGGAAGTGCGGGAAATCAGGCTATCCTGTGTGTGTCCACAAAAGACCACCCATGGTGGGATTTCATGTGTATGAAATGGCCAGGACAGGCAAATCCGTGGAGATAGAAAGGAAAGCAGTGGTTGCCAGGACCTGTGGGGAGGGGACATTGGGAGTGACAGCTAAAGGTCCTGAGTTATACACATTAAATGAGTGGACTGTATGGCAGGTGAATGATGTAACAAAATGAAGGTTGCCTCACAACCTCCCAGGAAAGATCATGTGGGTAACTTGGACTTGCTCATAGATGGCAAGGAGCCAGAAGAACAGAAGTCAAGGAGATACCCCCTTTTCTACAAGCATTCACCATCCAGTGGATGCTACATGCCTCCACAGGCACAATCGTGACAGGTGGCGGCCAGAGGACAAAGTGACCAATCTCCCCTAGCATGGAGCATGGGGAGTACAGGAGGACTCGGTTTCAAATGAACCTCAGGCCGGCGCCGCGGCTCACTAGGCTAATCCTCCGCCTTGCGGCGCCGGCACACCGGGTTCTAGTCCCGGTCGGGGCACCGATCCTGTCCCGGTTGCCCCTCTTCCAGGCCAGCTCTCTGCTGTGGCCCGGGAGTGCAGTGGAGGATGGCCCAAGTGCTTGGGCCCTGCACCCCATGGGAGACCAGGATAAGCACCTGGCTCCTGCCATCGGATCAGCACGGTGCGCCGGCCGCAGCGCGCTACCGCGGCGGCCATTGGAGGGTGAACCAACGGCAAAAGGAAGACCTTTCTCTCTGTCTCTCTCTCACTGTCCACTCTGCCTGTCAAAAAAAAAAAAAAATCAAATGAACCTCAAGGTAGGAGCAAGAGTTGATCAGGCTGGTTGGGTAGCTGGGGTGGGATGGGGGGGAGGGGGGCAGAGGGCATTGCGGACAGAGAGAACAGAATGCACAAAATTCCTGGAGGTGTGGGACAGCATGGCGGGCTAAGGGACAGGGTATGAACTGCGGAGAGGCGGTGGCCAGGGCCAGAAAGTTGGGCAAGCAGTACACGTTGAGGGGGCGTCATCCGTAAGCTTGCTGGCCATTTACTGTTACGGGTGGGAGCTGCGTGCTCACACCTGTGAGTCGTCAGTGGACACAGTGAACAGCAGCGTCTGAAGGGTACAGAAGGGCTGAATCTGGGGACAGGGAGACCAGAGCTGAGATCTCTATGCCCCATCAGAATAGTTACCCTGTGAGGGAAGCTGGTGGCTCCTCCTGCCCTCGCCCCCTTCTCCCACATCCGCTCTGTAGTCCTGGCTCTGGCCCTCCCCTTCTGTAGGCTGGCACAGTGGCCCACCTTCAGCAGCGCCACCAGAGAGATACACAGCAAATGCAGAAGTGCCACTGCCTGCTGGAGCGAGTGCAGTCCAAACTACACGGTGCTCATGGAACCCTCCAGAAGGGCTCCCTCTGTCCTCCCTAGCTCCTTCCCTGAGCCCCTTGTCCAGTCATGTCTGATAAACCCCACCAGCCCAGGCTACCGGGCCCTTCCATGCACCTGCCTGACATCCTGCCTGTGAAAGCTGTTGTGATACTCCTTCCCCTCCAGGGGGAGCTGACACTGTCCTTTTGTTGCTCTTCCATTATAACACGGACAGATTTTTATCATACCATGTGTGCCACATTGCTAAAATCATGCTGTCTCCTCCGCAGGACATATACCACTTCCTGGGCACCGGCTGACCCAAACTGGACCTTGTCTTTCCCATGCTGCACGTCGAGTGCCGGGCACCATGTTCAGCACACTGCTGAAGCTTAGTTACCTCTTCTGGAATGAATGTGTGGGTGGATGAATGAATGAATGAGAGAAGCTTGTTGGGAGCTTGAGTGCGAGTGAAGAGGAGAGGTGCCGCACGGCTGTTTGGGAGAGGGCGTAATTGATTAAGCAAGGTTCTCAAAGAGATTAGAGAGGACGAGATTAAAGTCACAGGAAGACCCATCGAGAATTTCATGGGCCCCATGGCTTCACACAGGGGCCACTAAGGAGGGGCAGGGGAGCGAGCGCCCTAGCAGTGAGGCTGCTCAGGAGGTCGGATTCTCTGCTCAAGCCTGGCCGTGAGCCCTCCCGCCTGGTGCTGCTGGGCAGGTGGATGCCAATCGGACTGAAAGGCAGCAGGCTGAACGGGCCTACAGGAGGGAGCAGGTGTGAGTGAGACATGATGAGCTACAACTTTGAGGGCGATGCCCTTCTGGCCCCAGAAACAGGGGAGGGGGCTGCTGAGGGGCCTGTCCTTGGCTAGGGCTTCCTTGCAGATTCCAGAAGGAGCAGCGCCTCCTCTTCCCAGCATGTGTTTGGAAGCAGTAGCACTGGGGGCCCTTTGACAAGGACACCTCTGCTTCTTTCCCCATGGAGTCCTTCTGTCTGGCAGGGGCAGGCAGGACTGGAGGACTCTACTCTTTCCGGTCTTCTCCCTTCTTCCCATCCGGGAGCCTCAGCTGCTCTGTGTGGGTGGCAGAGTCTGCTTGGCAGCGTTTGCCTGTTTTGGCCATGGCAGTCACTACTGGTAGCCCACGGTGAAATCCACCACCACATGGCGCTACGTAAAAATACACACATTACTCCCCAAACAGCCGTGGGGCCAGAGGGAGTTTCAACGGGGAAGGCCTCCAAGATTCAGAGTATAAATATTCTCACAGACACCGCTTGAGCGGGTCCTCTAAGTCCAGGCCAGCTGGCATGTCTGCTTTGCAAAGTGAGCGCACAGTGAGTCCTTCTACAGGGCACACTGCTATCTTATCACACGAAGCCTCATCGTGCTCTGGCGGGGGTGCCTGTGGCACTACACTGTGGTCTGGCGACGCAGGAACCTGCCTGGCTGCTCCTCCTGTGTTCCCAGGGCCTCTCAGGGAGCCTGGCATGTGCAGGAGAGAAGGGGACAAGGAGCAACAGAGGGAGAAAGGGAAGGGATGTGCCTGCAGCCTGGGTGAACCTCAAGGGCAAGGGCACTGCAGAGCATGGGGGCTACTGAGAGGCCTCTACTCTGGTCTGTTTACTCTTAGGCTGAAGATCCTTGCCCTGAGAGCCTCTGCTGAAAATCAGCGCTGAGAGTTCTGATCAAACACAGGCCTCTGGGGGAAAAGGACAACGATGGCCATGAGCCCTTCCCACCGCGGATGCATCCTTGCTCATGCTCAGGCTGGAGCGTCCACCTCCCCACCTCCTCCCCCCGTTGGTGAATCCTTACTCGTTGAAATACCACTTCCTGTACCAAACTTTCTCATATCCCCCCTCCTCTGTCCACATAGCCCCTTTTCAAAGTAGGGCTTATCTTCCATGAGAATCATCTGCTGCCCTGTCCGTTCCCCTTGCTGGAGTATGGGCTCTCCAAGGGCATGCAACAGGCTTTGCTCTTTCTCGTCTCATTTATTTGCCCCCCGCATACCCAGACATGCACTTGTGTCCATTCTGGCAACCAGAGCTTGGTAGGCACTTCAGTGGTTTCCCAAGATGAGCCAGTTCTGCATGGACCCACTGAGATTGTGCGAGGTGGAGAAGGGGATGGAAAGGGGCAACAGGATGAAGCAGGCTGGTGTGAATCCTAACCTGCAGGGAGGTATGAAGTCCGGAAAAACGGGATGACTGCTGTTGCCTATTCCCCACTTCTGCCTTGGCCCACTGCCTCTCGTCCTGTGTCAAATACACAAAGCCCCTGGATGGCCTCTGCTGACATTCCAGAAGAGCCACAGGCTTCAAGGAGAGTTCATTATTGCATTCCCTTTAAAGCATGAGACCAAGTCCTGTTTGTTATCTTCTGCTTTGTTCTAATGCCCCTCCAGAAAGGGGAACACGAGCCCACCCTGCCTAGAGGGAGACCGGGACCCAGAACGAGCAAGAGTCTCGGTAGAGCCTTGGTGTCACAGCAGACCTGGAATCCAGGCACGGACTCTCCCACTTCTTCTCCATCACCCGCATGATAGTTCTGAGGGTGTGGCTTGGCTGTGGTCGCACTGGCTAACTGTGTGACAACGGCAAGCCACCTCCTGACTGTGCTGCCATACGGTATAATGAGGTGTGAAAATGAGAAAATGGAGAAATGGGGCAGGTGAGCCATGATGCCTGTTACCAGGAGGATTCAGTCCAGGGAGATGGCCCTCGGGCCCTAAAGATCCTTAAGGAGCTCGGGGCTGGAGCTCGGGGCTAGAGGAGCCCCAGGGGCACCTAGAAGAACAAGAAGCCTCCTACCGACACAGGTGGGCAGAGGCCGGTCCCAGGTCCTGCGCTCCCCACTCAGACACAGCAGCTCCTCACTGCCCTGCAGGCTGTAGCCAGGGTCACAGCTGAAGGACACAGAGCTCCCTGCAAAATGACCGCCGTCGTGAACCTTGTAGCCGAACTGGGGCGTTCCTGGATCCTCACATTTGATGAGCTCAAAACCTGGGAATGAGAAGAGAGGCCAAATGAACAAGATGGAAAGAGGCAGGAAGCCAGTGTCCTCACCTCCCTTGGAGGCCACGTCTTCTAGGAAGACGTCACCATCGTATTGTCTTGAAGTGCTGATGGCCTCGCCACTTAGGGGTCCCTCCATATTTCTCAGGGGATTCCCTCCACGTTCCTAGGCTAGGTTGAGAGAGTGCTGGGGAGGCTGTGGTCCCCTGTTGACAGATGTAAATGACTTCAGCGTTTAATAGTTTTTCAGGTCTAGGGGCTGCATTTTCTATTTCTTTCGTTGACCCCAGAGCATTCTGCTAGCGGGAGCTGTTCCTTCCACTTTGCTCACTGATGGGGTAGGGCAATATGGAAAAGTCACTTTCAATGCATGTTTAAAGGCTCAATTACATCCTGCTTAAACATGCGCTGTTGAAAGAGGCTGGAGGAAGACAAGCAGACTCATCTGGAGCTCCTGCTCCATGGTGCCTTGCGTGTGTCCTCTCTTATTTGTTATTCACAGGAGTCTTATGGAGAGGTCTAATTATCTACATTTTACATCTGAGAGCATGGGCTCAGGGAAGGTTAAATAAATTGTTCCAAACTCACACAGTTTTCAGATAATGGAGATGGAATTCAAGTGAGACTCTATTTAATCCTCTTCCACGGAACCAGCTCTGTAACAGGCAAAGACCCCTCTGTCAGCAGCGTCGAGGCCAAGCGAGGGGATCTTGAGTTAGCTCCTTGAGCTGTTTTCCCTGGCAGATTTACTGAGATCTAACTCACTCACTTAGCGTGTACAATGCATTCAATGTCATTCCGTTGATTCACGGAGTTGTGGGACTGCGATCGCTGTCGGTTTTAGGGCCTTCCCATCACCATGGGTGGAAGCACCATATGTGTTTTCTACCTCTGTCCTGGCAAGTGCTCATTTGCTTTCTGTCTCCTTGATGTGCCTATTCTGGACGGCTCGTGCAAACGGAATCACATGACATGTGGCCTTCGTGGTCGGGTCTCCGTTACTGTAACGTCTACAAGTGTCAGCACTTCCTTCCTCCCTGCAGGCTAACAGTATTCCACCATATGGAGGCAGCACATTTTACTGCCACTCAGCAGCTGACGGAGACTTGCTAGATTTGAAAACCGTCATAACAGTGGGGCTGGTGCTGTGGTGTAGTTGGTTAAACCTCCACCTGCAGCGCTGGCATCCCATATGGGTGCCAGTTCAAGTCCTGGCTGCTCTACTTCGAATCCAGCTTGCTAATGGCCTGGGAAAGCAGTAGAAGATGGCCCAAGTGCTTGGGCCCCTGCACCTACATGGATGTCCCCAAGGAAGCTCCTGGCTCCTGGCTTCAGATCAGCTCAGCTCCAGCTGTTGCAGCCACTTGGAGAGTGAACAGCAGATGGAAGATCTCTCAGTCTCTGTCTCTCCCTCTATCTTTTGAATAAAATAAATAAACCTTAAAAAAAGTCATTAAGAGCTCCTTCTTTGGGTACAGTGGAAATGTAGAAGTTCAAATGAATGAATGAAATGGAAGAGCTGGACTTCATGGCCTCCTTGGATGCAAGGAAGACTTACTGGAAAACTGAAGTTCAAAGCCCTTGCTGGTATTTTCAGCATCCGTGATGAAATCAAGCCACAGACTGCTGGACGTGCTGTTCAGAGTCACCCCCATCATCTCTGAGCGGCTGAAGACCCCCAGCAAACGGGCGGAGTTGTTGTTGCCATCGTAAACCTGGACACAGGAGAGACCCGCCCCCCCCAACAAACTGTCATCAGCATGGCCTTGTTTGTTCGGAAAAACTTCTTCCCCCACAGCCCACATCCCCAGAGCCTAGTGCTGACAGCAACTGTCAGAGGGGCCGTGAGTCGCCAGATGCGAGCAGAATGGCAGAGTGAAGCCACCACTGAGCAAGTGACATGGTTTCCCCTTGGTGTGCAATCTGCGCCCAGTCCACAGCTCGTGTGAATCTAGTCTTGGGAGCTGCTTGCTATCCTAACCTTTCCAGTGGAGATCTGTGCTTGTTCCCTCAACCCCCATATGGCACCAGCTTACTCTTCAGCAGCCTGGTGGGGGTTGCCTGATGCCCCAAACCATCTGTTTCTGCAGACGGGCAGGCTGAGAGCATTCAGCAACGCTCATGGCTAAACACTCAGTCCCATCTTTCCAGGAGGGGAGACAACCATGCTCCCACCTGAGCCCATCCCACTGGCAGTGGCCTGTGTTGGCCATCCTGGGATCCAGGCAGGATGGGGTTAAAATGACCAGCACATCCCCTTCCCAGAGGAGCCCAGCCTCTGCCACTTCCCTCCTAAAGTGAGGTCCCTGGTGAGGGCCTGCTGGGCTTGCCAAGGGTGGAATGGCACAGGCAGCTGGCTTCCCCGATTCCCATCTGTCCCTCTGAACTTCTGAGCGCCAGGAAACACAACAATCATCACAATAATGAACTGGCTCCCCAGGTTTCGAGGTTGCTGCTCCTTTCTGGATAATTGTACAAATAACAACAGAAGTTGTGACTGAGTGAAAGACCCCCTGGTGCTTTGGTAAATATCAAAGATGGGATCTATGGGTGGGTGATGAATATTTGTGCATGACACACGATGTGGTGCCAGCTGCCAGCAAATTGGAATAATATTTCCATTCCACTACTTATGAAGCACAGCTTTCTAAAAGAAGCCATCCTTCAAGCTAACAGCGCTGTATATTACAGAGATTTGTTGCGGCTCCTGGGCGCCTCAAATCTGTTTCCAGATTCCATGTGCATTTGCTGTATGTCATCGATAGACTGGGAGAATTCTGGGGTTCCAACTGACACTGCCGTGACACCGTTCAAGGAGCTTAGCCCACTGCTGCATCCACGTGGCTACAAAAGCACTCTTACCAATTCAAACATGTGCTGGAATTGATCAGTCTTGGCATTAATCAGCAGGGCTTGCTAACATTCCAACAAGAAAGACAACCAGATGCCACGTGTGCTTCTTAATGGGAGACAGACCGTCACGTGGGAGTTAGCGTGCCAAAAACCTCACACCCGATCAGATCAAGACACTGGATCTAATTTCCGGCCCACAGGAAACACTGAGGGCAGAGGAACAAATGAAGTGATATCCTGGAAGAGAGCAAGCTACAGAATGTGGAAAAATCCACTGAGCAAATGACTAGACTTCCTCAAGAAATAAATCACAACGAGGAAAAGAAAAGAGATGGAGGGACAGATCTTTAGAGTTAAAAAAAAAATCTGATACCATGGATCCAACGTGTGGGCATTTGGATCCTGATTTAAAAACACCATGATGTTTATAGGCTAATTGGAAATTCAAAGAGTCACTGGATATACAGGAGTACTTAGAAATTATTGTTAATTAATAAAAACTATAATGGGAACAGAATTTCTTCCTTAATTCTGAAACATAATTCATTTTAATTCCTTAAGAACAAAAACGTTATTTGTATTTGTCATTACAGTAAAATTTTTATTGCAGAAGAACTTTAACGGCCAAAGAAAGGAGAACAGCTCTCGGCACTCATCACTCATCCTTCTCTGTCTTTCCTTGCACAGAGATCTTAGATTTTTTTTTTTTTAAAAGATTAACTATAGATACCGTGTGGCAATCTATTCTTTCACTTAATAGAATGTGCATATTTTTTCAAGTAATTACTTTACATAACAGTATTTAAACAGCTCCAGGGATTTCTATCATACAATTAACCCAATCCATAATATAACTGCCCACATATCAGTGTTCAGTATATGTGCCCCAGCATATAAGAGGCACTCAGGAAACGTGGGATTAAAAAATAAACCAAAGGTTTCTTCTTGTATTTTTATCCTTAGACCCACCTGGAATTTATTTTGGCATATGATATAAAAAATTCTGTTGGTTCTCCTTGGTCGTTAAGTCATTTATCCAAACCCTTTTTGTAACATATTTCACCTACCACCAATTTAAATCCATTTTAATTATATACATAATTTAAAGTACTTATTTATTTATTTCACTTATTTGAGAAGGAGAGGGAGGGAGGGAGGGAGAAAGAGAGGAGAGAGGGAAAGAGAGAAAAAGTGAGTGAGAGTGAGAGAGTAAGAGAGTGAGAGAGTGAGAGAGTGAGAGAGAGAGAGAGAGAGAAACACTACCATCCACTGTTTTACTCTCTAAATGCCTACAACAACCAGGCCTGGGCCAGGATGAGCCAGGAATCTAACCTACCGACCATCAGCTGCTGCCTCCTGGGGTCATCTCGAGAACCTGGAAGTGGGCGTGGTGGCAGGACGCAAACCTAGGCACTGCAACACGGGATGCAGAGGTTTCCAGGGGCAAACACCCGCCCCACATACATCACTTAGATATAATTACATAAATTTGGTTTTGTCAGTTTTCTATTCTGTCACATTTATCTATTCCTGCACACAGCCCACAATGTTTTAGCTATTGTAACTTCACCACATATTTAAATATTTAGTAGGAAAAGTCCTTGTTTGTCTTTTAACTTTAAAAATATTCTCCCATATATATTCTAGATAAACTTGAGAAGAAACTTTCTAGGTCAAAAAAAAAAAAAAAAAAACCTCCTAAGAAAACACAGCCTGTGCAGGTCTGAGTTACATGAAATGTACGGATTGATATGAGAAAGGAAGGTATCTGCGTGACGTGCAGTCTTCTTACCCAGGCACATTCTCTTGGTGCATTTAATCAAGTTGTCTTTTTACGAGTATGTCTTGGTAAAACTCTGTATGTGTTCCTGGGTATTGCTATAGTTTTGGTTGCTGTTGGGAAGTAGGCCTTTGCACACATTTATTTACCAACAGGACACTGCCTGGAGGTCTACTTCCTCACTCTCTGCAGGCGATGGGAAGGCCTCCAGGAGAAATCCATGGGCACCTAGACACAGGCGTTACATGGAATGAGGCGGGCCTGCAAGGCACTGGTCTCCCAGCCAGCATGGCGAGTGCAGCCCTTTCAGTGTGTGCAGTGTTTCTATCATGTTCCTGCAGGTCTGCTGGCACACGTGTGCTCTAGGGCATGCATCTAGCTGGAGAGGCTGGGTGCAGGGGCGGTTAGACAGAACCAGCCTGCTCTATGACGAGAAACACCGAATACTCTCGCTAGCAACGAGCGACGGTTTTCACTGCTTTATGTCCTTGCCAACATTGGTACGTACAGGCATTATGGTGTTTTCCGATCTGATGGGTGTGAAATGGTACCTCATTTGAATTCACATTTCCTTGATTACCGCCGAGGTTGAGCATCATTTGCTATATTTATCAGCAAGCCTCCTTTCTCTTCTGTGAATTGCCTGTTCATATCCTCTCGGCACCCATGTGCGTGGAGTCTCCCGGCACTTACTTTATTGATAGCAGCTTCAAAACTGAGTTGTGTAATTTTCTCAGTAAGGATTACACACATTTTGGGGGAGTTTATTTTTAGGTGGCTTCAAGTTTGTTCTATTATGAATGAGAATTTTCCCCCCTGATTACTTAATTGGTTGTAGAAATACAAGCAGCTTTGCTGGATTATCTTACTGGTTCTGATAGTTGATTAGCACATTCTTATGGATTTTCTAAATAAAACAGGTGATTTTTCTATAATGCTTTCTGATTTTTATAGGGCTTGAGAGAGGGATAATTGCAATGGCTTGGATCTTCAACACCATATGGAAAACTCCGAATAGTACTGGA
Organism: Lepus europaeus; assembly: GCF_033115175.1. Classification (NCBI taxonomy): domain Eukaryota; kingdom Metazoa; phylum Chordata; class Mammalia; order Lagomorpha; family Leporidae; genus Lepus; species Lepus europaeus. The sequence goes on from NC_084831.1 coordinate 25,780,280, forward strand.
GATGGAACTACTAGTTTGACTTTCCTGGGCATCCTCAGGAAGTTTTGTTAAGTATGAGAATTGCCATAAGCTGTTTGTAGAAACATTTGTTTAATCAAATTCAGAATGCCACAATCATAATTTGGTGAGATTTAAAAAAGTCACGAATGAGCACTGTGTTTTATTATACGATGTTTTCGTTGTGTTAGCAGGATCATGTGATCTCTTCCAACCCTGATATGAATTTGAACCACATGAAGAAGTTGTCAATATTTGAGGAGCTTTCTCCTACAAAAATGACAATTTCATATGGGTTGTCTAACAACATTATCACTTATTCTTTTTTTAAATATTAGTTTATTATTCAAAAGGCAGAGTGACAGAGAGAAATGAAAAGAGATAGAGATAGAGAGAGAGAGAGAGAGAGAGGTTTCATTTGCTGCTTCATGGCCCACATCAGCAGAGGTTAGACCAGCCTGAAGCTAGGAACCAGGAACTTAATCATGGGTCCCCCACATGGGTGGCAGGGACTCAAATACTTGGGCCATCATCCTCGGCTTTCCCAGGTACATTAGCAGGAAGCTGGATCAGAAATAGCAAAGCTGGGATCAAACCAGGCACTCTGATGTGGAAGGCAGGTGTCCCAGGGGCAGCCTGAACCAGCAGCCACCACAAACTCAGCTTTTGCTGCTGCTGACATGTCCTTACCTTCCTGGAATTGGGCCTACTTGGTCCTCTCTGTTTTCATACACAGCTGATACTGCATCTGGGGTCGATGATCCGATCGATGAAGGACGCACATACGTAGGACTGGCCAACTACTTTCTGCCACTATTTAAATTTTTATTTTAATTATAAATTGTCAAATTATAGTTGCATATATTTAGGGTGTACAATGTGACATTATGGTTTATGAATGTAATGTGAAATAATTAATCAAATTAGTTAACATCATCATCTTTCATCATATCACCTTTTGGGGTGGTAACATTTGAAATTTACTCTCCTAGTGACCTTGAAATGTACAGAACATTATTATTTACTACACCCACCAGGTTGTGCAATAGATCTTAAGAAAAAAGCTTGCTCCTCCCCGCTAATTGAACCTCGGGACCCTTTGGCCATTGCCTCTCCATTCCCCAGCCTCTGGCAACCTCTGCTCTGTCCTTTGATGTCAAGGTTTCTACTCTGCCTCATTTAAGAAAATCAGTTGAGGATGGATCTTCTCTGTTCTGAAACTGTTTGATTATTGCAGTATTCAGTATTTCTTGGAGATCTGTTACAGCTTACCTGTAAAACAGTTTAGGCCTGGGGCTTTTGGGAGAGGCTACTGGGGAATTCCAATAGTTTAATGGCTACGGGTTTATTCAGATTTCCGTTTTTAAACATCAGTACCTTTCATCTGTAAAAACTCTTGCATTCTGGGTTGGGCATTTTACAGGGGTCGGGAACATCTGGCCCATGGGCTGTAAAAGGCCCGTGGAATCACTGACTGGGTCTGGCTCTGCCAAGGCAATTGCAGGTGGGACTCATAACTCAATAAGCCTAATGCAGGCTAATTTTTAAGACGGTAATTTTGTATGGCCTGTGGATGATGTGATAATATCCAAATGGCCCTTGGCAGCAGAAATGCTGCCCGCCTATGTGAGACACTGGTTGGAGTGCCTGTTTCCCACGAGAGTACTCGGGTCCAAGTCCTGGCTCTGCTCCCAATTCCAGTTTCCCGCTCATTACCACATGGGAAGCAGCAGGGGAGGGCTCAGGTATGTTCCTGACACCCATAGGGGAGACCTTGACTGAGGCCCCCGCTCCTGATTTCGGCCTGGCCCAGCCCTGGCCAGTGCAGGTATCTGGGGGTCGACCGGCAGGTAGGCGCTCTCCGGCCATCTGTCCCTCCAATATAACAAACAAAACTTTCATTTTGTTTGATCTTTCAGATGCCTTGGCTGATAGATATTCATTTTTTTATTTCCATAATTTCAACTATAAATATCTTCCTTTTTTCATTCTTAATGTTACACTTGTCTGACACCTTTACATTCTGATCAGGCCTGCCTGATCAGAGATGGTTTTGTTGATAATTTATTGTTGATAATTTGTTGAATGAGACAGTTTTGTTGATAATTTGTTGTTTATTGGTTTCCTTTTCCCTTTGTCTTTAAAAGAATCTTTTTCCTACTTTCTTTGGATTTACTCAGTTATATTACTCGAACTACCCAAATTCTTATTTATTTTCAACCTAGATGATATGTCAAAGACTAACAGAAGTATATTAAAATCTTCTACAACGACTGTAACTTTATTAAAATTTTTTACGTTTCTGGCACTTTTTATTTAATTTATTCATACTATGTTATTTGGCACATAAAATTTTACTGTGGATTGATTGTGCATTTTATTAATATAAAAGAATCCTCTTTTTCATTTCCTTGTGAGATGTGGGAGAAATTCTCAAATTTATCTTACAATAAGCTGATTCCACTTCTCTGTGCTTTTCTGTCTCCGCTCGTTGCCTCTGCTCCCTGTTTTAATTGGGTGATCATGTTTTTCATCTCTATTCAATCTTTCCTCATCTCAGATAGCTCTGTTTGCATTATTGCCTGTTTTGCGCCATAAATATAATATTCTCTCCAATCCTGTTAAGAATACAAATTAGGAGCTTTTAAAAACATGGTTCTTTTCTCTGCTGCTTCCAGAGGGGTAATTAGCGCTGCTTTCTCAGAGAGTTCCCTTTCTTCTGACCTGCTGAATAGTTTACCTGAGTCCAGTTAACTCCTTGTTGGCACAGCATCATGGAGGGAGAGGAGAAATGGAGAAGGGAACCATTCCCAGTCTCTGAGGGAGGGCAGAAGAGCAAGGCCAACAGAGGTCCCGGCAGGAGCATTTCTTGTTCCCAAGCTGGAGGGTGTGTGTGTGTGTCTTTGTGTGTGCATTTCCTGTTCCTGGGCTGGAGGGTGTGTGTGTGTGTGTGTGTGGCCTGTACACAGCAGGATGCTGTTTTCCTGGCTCGCCATCAGAAGCCAAAGGAAGGCCTGGGTCCATGTCCAGGGCAAATTCTGGTTCTGTGGTCTCTCAGACCTAGCGTACTTCCAGAGGAGCTGGTACGACTGGCACCTGTTCCCTGTCCGTAGTCCACAGGCCCTCAGACTCTGCTGCTCTGAATGAGGTTGTCTTTGATGTTTTGTTTTGTTTTTTTTTCCTGAAGGTTTCTGGCACTTGATTTCTGGCACTTGATTCCAGTTTCCTGCTCATTACCACCTGGGAAGCATGTGGGATCTTACTTCATTTGTGGCAACCGTACCTTGATTAGGCCCTTTCTCTTTTTTTTCCTTGGGTATCCAATCTGTCAGAAATTTCTTTAAGCTGTTCATGAAAAGCACCCTTGCTTAATTTCCCATCTTTATGTCCCTTCGGCCATTCTGAAGGGACCCTGGAGAGGAGGTGTTATATACCTTCCCTTGCCGTCTGAGCTAGAAGTCATCTTTCCATACTATGGCAGGTAAAGGCCCTTCCTCTTGTGATCACATCATAGATGCAGAAGCAGCAAGGACCACATGGATTGTGGGGTGGTAAGGACGACATTGAGGGTTACAAATGTGACAAAACAGGTGTTTCAAGAGTCAGAAATGCAACACTGGAGGTTTGGTGGGTTTGTCGGACCATTAAGTACTGTGTCTTGGAAGGGAAGTGAGGTGTGGAGGAGGGCACAGGTTTCCTTGGTTCAGGTGTGGATCAGGGCTGCTTTGGTAGAACGGGCAAATCCTTGGGAGTAGGGATATGCCAGGGTCTGGGACACAGGCCAGCAGCACCAGGGCAACAGCAAGATGCACCGGGTTCCTTCTGCACGTTTCTGTGTTGAGGCGGATCCCAGTGACAGCCTTCAACATCAGAGCCTCGACAACCAACCGGAGGTGCAGAGGGGTTCTGCAGCCCATTTGGGAAACCCCAGCTGTGGAGCAGTTCTCATCCCCATTCACAGGAGGGCCAGGGGTCCTGAGCTGGGGGCCAGGACAGGAAGGGATGTGCGACGGCACCCCTATCGCCCTCTGCTCCTTGCCTCCTTCCCCACCACTGCCTCGGGACCTCGTTCTAGATGCTCTGGGATCACAGGGTCCCTTGCATGGCCTTTCATTCAGCACAGAAACCACTGTCTGACCTTCTGAGGATGCTAAGGAACCCAGAGGCAGGAGGAGGACTTTGTCAACAAGGTCAAGCCCCATACTGGAAGACTGCTCCCAGGGCAGCTGGGCGCATGGCCGCAGAGACGAAGTCTGCATTCTGAGACGGTCCTCCCCAGGAAAGGCGGGGATTGGCCCCCTTTTCCCCAACCTGCAGACTGCCTGGGTGCTGCACCCTGTGTGAGCCCTTTTGGTCTCTGACCTAGGTTTTCTGCCCCAGCCTGACTGCCTTGGAAAGTCTCTGTTGTGTCTGTCTACATAGCTTCCCATCAAGCTAGGAGGCCAGGCCCTTGACAGTGCAGCTATATGTGTGCACCTGCTGTCTCTGTCTTAGGTGCTATTCTGAATCTAGACCACCCTGGAGAGGAAGCTTGGTGCTGGTGTACTCCTTGTGACCTCCAGCAACCTGGCAGCCATTTTTGCCTCTCCTATCAGACCATGTGCACAGAACCCCTGCGTGTACTCCCCTCTAAACCCCCAATTATCCTATGCCACAAAGCTGCCTTTTGTTGCTAATGGCCTTCACCCAAGGAGGCCTGTGACTGTCAGCTCACACTCCTTCCATCTGACCCTCTGTGGAGAAGGGGGTCCCTCTGACCCTACTGTTCCAAGTTCTGCTGTGACTGATGAACAAGTGGATGAAGAAGTGCGAGTCCAGAGCTATGCCTGCAGACATGGTCCTCAGAAGGGCCCTTGTCTTCTGCTCTTTAGCTGGGATGTGCACAGTGTTTTATGTTGGGTTGACAAGCAGGGCCCAGGAAGCCACAGAGAGGGCCCCAATCCCAACTGGGCTCTTCTATGCTATTTCACCCGGACCCATCCAGTCATCTAATGAGGGCATCCTCTCAGGGAGGGGTAGACACCTTTAAACACACATCCAGAGGACACAGGCCCCAGGGAGTGGGTCAAAGTTATCATCTCTATACGAAAAGGACAGTGCTGTCACCATGGCCAGAGAGCATCCTAGTGGATGGGGACTGATGGTTTCTTTTCGGATTTTCCAGAGCAGCAGCCGGTTGTTTCAACTTTCTTATTTTTTCTTTTAAATAAACCTTTTCCTAATGTCACGACTTCTTTGGTCACAGGGAACGAAACTATATTAGAGTAAGTTAAAAGCTCTTTGGTCTAGGATGAAGATGGACGTATTCTAGATGAGGTTTCCCTAAGAACCCATGTGATTAAGGCAGCTCTGTAACAAATTCTCTAAAGTCAGCTCTTTGATCTCTCTCCCTCACACACACACATTATTGGAGAGATCCACTTAATCACACACAAGGAAATACAAGACATATGCATACACAGTGTCTTAACAACTGTCTCTCCATAACGCTCTGTCTAATCCAAGTTCCGTGATTCTTCCTCATACACGTATCTTTGAATTCATTTTCTTTAACACAGACTCCAACATAGACTGAAAATGTGCACAAGTGCACAGACATGAGACCTGCTGACTCAGTACACGCAGGGAGACAAGATTCCCCAAACCAAAAAAATGTGCAGCCAGGCATTCACACGCATGTGGAACTGCACATATGCAAGCTCCCGTACTGACACAGGGCAGCACGCATGCACACATCGAAGGAGCTCTTCACTGTCTGTGTCAATGGTCCAAGTTCACAGTGGGAAATCTGATCCACTGGCTGCTCCAAGTGAAGCCACTGTTACTCTTTATTATGCAGTCACCCGACTCTCAGTCACACATGCATTGCCAGCAGGCAGCTCCTAAGCAAACTCTAGAACCGTGTTAGGCACTCACACACCATTCTCCTTCGGCCCCCACTTTCTCCAGAAGAGTGAGGGCAGCATCTTGGGACTCAGGTGGGAAGGAGGAAGTTCGAGCCGTTCACACAGCGATAAGCGAGTGCGTGCTGACCCCACCACACCGCTAACATGCACGCTCTGCCAAGTCTACCGTTTTACCTTGAGCACATCTCCTTCCGAGAGTTCGAACGCCCTGGCTTTCAGCTGAATCCCCTTCCCCGGCTGGGTCTGGATGGAGTAGATGCACTCGTGATTGTTGCTGTAGTTCACGGGGAAGTTGGGGGACAGCAGAGTGCCCTGGGTGCCCGTCACTGAGTTCCCACACTCAGCTGGAAAGAGAATCACAATAATCACAGATTAACCCCCAGCAGCTGCACCCAGAACACAGCTCACAGTGCTGGCGAACCTCAGGAAGACGGCAAGTTCTTTGCCTGCCCACTGGCCAAAGCCTGTGTACCTGTACATCTGTCTGCCAAACTTAAAAATAAATAAATACATAAACAAATAAATAAAATAAAACCTGCCTGCTTACTGTGTTGCCTGGTCTTGTGCTCTCTCTCTCCTTCCTACTTATCCATCTCTCTTCTGCAGAAATAGAAATAACCCCCAGAGACCCTTCGATTTCATTGTGATATCAAGCAGCCCTTCCTCACACCTGTTCAGGTAGTCTCAGAGCAACAGAAATGACCTGGGAGGGTGTCAGGGGAGGAGGGGACAGCCAGGAGAGGAGAAGAAGCCACGAGGGGTCCGAATGGAACAATAATCACCAGCCCCCGCAGGTAAAACATCACACAAACTTCAGTAAGCATAGCGGTCCCCGTGGGAGCTGGCACCATGCTCATTCCTGGTTTAAAGATGAGGAGCTTGGCGCTTAGACCTTCAGACCAAGCCTCTGATTTCATGAAGCGCAGGGGGCTGGGAACGCCCTCTCCTTGGTGCTGAAGCTGAGGGTGTCCCTGGGGCTCTGGTGAAGGTTCTAGGACAGTCCCAGTGGAATTGGTTCAGTCAGGGTGAATGAGGGCACACCCTCCAAGGGACATGTTTCTCCTCGTGCAGAATTAGTGACCTCTCCCCAGAGTCCCCAAGCCTTCGTTTACGGTAGGCAGCACGTCCTGCCCGACTTGTCTGTAACACTCCTATTTTCTCTGCTGCACTGTGGAGCCCTTGGGCTCGGGCACATCTCCACCTCGCCAGCATTCACGCAGTGCCTGGACAAGGCAGGCCCAGTGGATGAAACGGGGGGCAGCCGAGGGGCAGGGTTAAATCTGGGGAGCCCACAGTGGGATCTCTAGGATCTGTCATTGTGAAGCCCCTCTCAGAGCGCCTACCATCATGCACCCGGATTGCTTGTTCTTGTCTGGATCCCCCACCCGCACTGGGAGTGGAGGGCCAGGGTCATGTCTGATGAATCACTGAACTTCCAAGGCTTAGCCCAGATGGTCTGTAAAATAAATATTTGCCAAATGAACGAATGAATGACGGCGGCATACAGTGACCTCAGAAGATGTACAGTCCTAAAAATAATTAGGTTCCGAGAGGATGGAAATACAAGTCCAGATGGCAGGCCTGTGATTTGTCTGGCCCCGTGGGGAGTCTGGAGCACGCCTTCAATCTTTGGGGTTAATGGTAGAAAGTCTGCTTTCTCTGAAATGTTTTTCACGCTAGGCACCATCTGAGAAGAACACTGAGACTGATAAAGGAACCACTGCTTTGGCCACGCAGTCCATCCTAACTGCCCTAAGCCACGGCGTTCTGGGTCCAGGTAGAGGAGCACGTGGAAGCTGGGAAACCACGCCTCCAGTGGGCTGTCTGCTCGGGTTCTCTCACCCTCACGGCTGCTCTCAGTCCTTCCAAGACGGCAACCCCATGCCTCCTGCAAGACCCTGCTTTATGGCACGTCCTACTCCCTGGCCTGTCCAGCTCAGACCCAGCTTGTTTCCTGAGGCTTTACACAAGTCCTCACTTATTTATCTTGGAGGAGACATCAGCTCTGCAATACTTTAAACTCATTCTGTTTGCAAACCCACCAAGTATCACGATGAATGCACTGGGCTGGGACCAGACAGTATCGGGGCCATGGTGTGAGTTTCCTGGGGGCCCTCAGATGAGGGTGGGACTTGGAGGGGTTGCTGGGGGCCGTGCACATTTAAACACCTGTTACTCAGGGGCCCCTGGGCAGCACTTGGGGGCATCTCTCCACTGTCTCTGGGCTAACACACCTTTCCCTTGTCCAGGAAGAGGCATGGGGCAGCGGGATAGGTGTGGACTTTGGCGTCAGACAGAGGAGTTATCTCACCTCTCTGACCTCAGTCTCTTCCATCTGCCTTCATCTGGACATCATCATCCTCGTAGGACCACAGAGAATAAATGCACGTGGCTTTAGGTGTAAGACAGCTGACCACATGGGGAGTGGTGAGTAACTACCACGTCTCTAACCAGTGTTACTCTTCCTCCGTCTCTTCACCTACTCTAGGGGAATCTTTGCGGCTCACCTGCTTCTGTACGGGGCCATAACTGCCTGCATTCTGGGAACTGGCAGGAATCCCAGGGCGCTGATGCGAATCCTGCCTTAGCTGCCTGTGGTCTGCAGCCTCCTCTTCACTCCTGATGGCTCTTGCCCTCTGCCCAGTCCCTGTCAGTCAGCCTCTCCTGAGCACAGCCTTGGCATATTTCTGGCCCTCCCTCCCGGCCCTGGCATCCCGCATCATAGCTGAGTGCCTGACCTCTGCCCCAGCGTGACCTCCTCATCTTTCCCACATGCTCAGCAGCTTGATAAGGGACGAAGCAAGGCCAAGAGCGTCAGATGTGGCCAGCTCCTGGCCAGTCCCCAGGTCCCGAGTCCCTGCCAGGGCCTCTGTCTTGGGTACCAGGAGGGGGCACGGAGGGTGGAGGGACATGGCACTCACTTCTGGTAGAACTTCCAAACGAACAGGAGAGAGGAGCAGATGCACCAAGAAGCCAAACACCAGCGTAAATGGAAACAAATCCGTGTTCCAGGGAAACAAACAGTCCCGGGCCCCAGAAATTGCTTGCTGCTGATTCAGACAGCTGTGACTTCTGTCGTCCCTGTCGGACAAGGGCTCGCTAAGGGCAGGGGCCGCGTCTCAGCCATCAGTCTGGGGCTCCTGGGGCCGAGGGCCAGGTCTTCTCTATCACGCGGGGACTTCCAAGGACAAGACCATGTCTTTTGTGTGGCAGACAGGGGGGTCTTCTGGGGTCAGGGCTGTCTCTCCCACATAAAAATCAGGGGCCCCTGAGGTCAGAGGCCGTGTCACTCTCCATACCCCCCTCTCAGTCACATCATGAATTAGAGCCCATGGCTGTCCATCTCCCACTCAGCTGGGAATAGTGCTGGTCACACTGTGCAGGCTAGGTCATCCCATTTATACCCGCGGTGTGTGCGTGGGCGTGTACGGTGGCTGGGAGCGTCCCCTGGGCAGGCACTCCCATGATGCCTCTGGCCCCAGACTCTGCAGCAGGGCTGGTGGTAATTAGAGGTGATTGTAATTGCTGTGCGTTATTAATAACATGTGAAACAGAAGACAAATGTAATAATGAAAATACTGGGAGGTGTCATGGACAAACAGTAATTGGAATAATAAGTTAAAGAATGAGTTTATGTAATGAGATCAATGAGGCGAGAGCTTATGCCGGGTGTGCATTCACGGTCCTGGAAAATCCCATACAAGAAACCTTTACCATCCCTGGAACCACTTGGGTGGGGATGCTCTCCAGAGACAGGAGCTGCTGGAGGGCAGGTGCAGATGCAAAGGGACCCTCCCCGGGGAGTTCAGGGGGGAGGGGAAGAGCTCCCTGCATGTCCAGATAGGGTGGGGGGCAGGGGATGGTCACAAGGGAAAGGATAAACTCTGAGGTTATTTCACAGGTCAAGGATGGAATTCTGAAACTCCATCTCAACGTTTTCTTTCTGAGATTGTAAAAGGCTACTGGCAAAATAGTGATACTTAGTTATCAATGGAAAACGATAAAAAGGCTGCTGGGAAAATAATGATTAGGAATTAGTAGTGATCATCTACTCTGGAATTTAGCCGGTGCATTGGGTGGTGTTATCGCTGCTTTACAAGTGAGGGAGATGGGGCTGGGAGGCTCAGAGTTCTGACTCAGCTCCACCTGCCTGTACGGGGCCCAGCAGAGAGACTGGTGCTGGAGCCGAGTCCACGTGTCAGCCTGTGTGAGCTGACTCTGCCTCCAGGGAGTGGTCTCAGATAAGGCTGACCTCATCGGCTTGGAGATGCTGCTCTTGGTTTTAGGCAGGGCAGTGCTGCCTTGATCTGTTTGGAATATTTTATGGAGTTTTACACTGCATTTCACTTGACGTGAGTTCCGTGGCCAACAGCGAGGCTGGTGAGCACCCCGTTAAGTCATGCTGTATCTCACCTGGCCCTACCTCACGAGCATGGAGCAAACAGAGCCGCTGACCTCACAGCTCAGGGACAGCAGCCATTGGCCCTGCTCCCTAGACTATCCCCTCAAGGCCCCCTCCAGCTCGGACTCCGGACAGCATTCTATAGAGCCTGGCAAGGAGACAGGCAGGGGCCTGGATCCAGCACCAGCCAGCTCCTCCTCCACCCGTAACCCTGTTCTCCCCACCGCTGCTTCCAGGCTGTGCCTTCGGGCACTTCCTTCTCTCTCCTCCCTGACAGATATACCTGCACCTGCATGTTCGGAGCCTTGAATCCCTTCCCGCCTCCCTGAAGCATGCCCCATCAGAAAGGCCTCTCCTGAGCGCTCTCTCTCGGAGACGAGCTGTCCCTCCAGTACTTCCTAAGCAGAATCCCCAGAACTCCTCGGCCTGCCTGCCTGGCACCTTGCACTCCCACATGTTCATGGCTGCGCCCCCACTGAAGTGAGCCCATTGGAGGGGAGACGCCCCCTGTTTTGTTCACCATTGTACTTCTAGGCCTAGAGGCATGCAAGGGGTGCTTGGTAATAAACCCAACTCCTGCTCCCCGCTTTCTTCCCCTGCTGAATGCATGGGGTTTCTCTAGGGATTCTCCAAGAACAAGCATCCCAGTTGGCTGGCAAGAGCATCACCTGCTCTACAAGATTGGGACTTCTCTTGGGTGAGGCTCCACCTCCTTCCTATGGACCCAGCCAGACTTGCTCTCTGCAAGAGGCATCCTGCAGGCTGGTGCTGTAGCACAGCTGGTTAAGCCACCGTCTGAGGCGCTGGCATCCCATATGAGCTCTGGTTCAATTCCCTGTTGCTCCACTTCTGACCCAGCTCCCTGCTAATGTGCCTGGGAAAGCAGCAGAGGATGGCCCAAGATCTTGGGCCCCTGCACCCATGTAGGAGACCTGGAAGAAGCTCCTGGCTCCTGACTCCGGTCTGGCCCAGCTCCAGCTGTTGCAGCTATTTGGGGAGTGAACCAGCGGATTGAAGATCTCTCTCTCTCTTTGTCTGCCTCTCCCTCTCTGTAATTCTGCCTCTCAAATAAAATAAATGAATTTTTAAAAGAATTTTAAAAAGAGGCCTCCTGAAGCCTTGGGCCTTGTGTAAAGGGGGCACGGGGGTGAGGCACAGAGGTGAGGGGGATGAGACTGTTGACGTCAATTTCATTTGCGTGTACACTGTACATCTTCTTGCCACTAGCCAGCGTCGCCTACAGAACAGCCCCATGGAGCAGGTGCTGCCATCCTCCTCCACAGACAAGGAGGCTGCAGAAGGAGGTTAGGCCACCTGCCCAAGTCTGCAAAAGCTCCATCAGTCCTCAAGCCCAGGCCCAGGTGCGTCCACCGCCTCGTGTCAATCGACTAACATTGGGCCCACCCCATTAGTGAAGCAAAATGAAAGCACGTGACCACCTACCAACACACCTTGGCAGAGGCGAGCTCCAGAGGCGCCGTCTGCCCCCCAGGCACGTGATGCGGGCGGTGCCCTCCAGACGGTACCCGGGGAAGCAGGAGAAGGTCAAGGTGTCACCCACGCCGAACTGCAGGCCCTTGCGGATACTGTAGGCTGGGACCTCCGGCTCCTCGCAGGGCTCCAGGTCGTACTCTGCAAAGGCAGCAGGAGGGCCAAGCTCAGGGGCACGTGCAGGAGATGCAGGGAATGACGACAGGACACACAGAACACAGTGCCAGGGGAGCAGGGTCAGAGCCACAGACAGGAGCAGGACACACGCGCACGCGTGATGGTCCACAGACGTAGAGTGGAAAGAAGCACGCGGCCGAGAGGCAGGGAGGATGAGCTGGGGTGGTCAGAGGCCCGACTGCTGCGAGTGGCAGGACAGGGTGCCCGCTTCAGAGAACCGCTGCCCAGGAGGGCTCAGGAGGTGCCCCAGGAATTGACCCTTCCCTGCTTGGTCCTCTCATCTGCATTTGAACCCTGGGCCCAGGCAGCGTGCAGATTCTTCCTCTCTGGGCACTGAGCCAGATCCATGTAATCACCAGTTCTAGAGGGTTACCCTGGATGACCCAGCCTCAGGCAACTTTCACAGCCAGGAAAAGACTCCAAGCACACGGCCCGAGGCCGTGTCTCAGCATGGCACTTGAAGCAGGTGATCAGCAGGATGGGTGGCATTTACAGGCCGAGGACCTGCCTGTGCCTCTAAAGACAAGACAGGGACACCGGTTAGATCTCTCTCATTGGCCAGGCCAGCCCGGGCAGTGGCGGGGCCCGGGCAGTGGGGAGGCCGGCAGGGTGGCTAAGCTAGGCCACATCCAACTTCCTAGAGGCCAGATGCCTCTGGCCTCCCAGGGGGAATCTGTCTGGCAGCTCTGCTCCTGGCTGATGGCTGGGGCGGGCAGGAGACTGTTGCCCAGGGGACACGAGTGGAGGGCAAGTCGGCACTAGAGGAGGGAAGGGAAGCCAATGAAGGGACTTTCTTGTCCGGATTCCTACATCCCAGGATAAACGTCCATTACTACATCAGCACGGATGAGGAAGATCTCAAGTTGAGACTGAAACACTCTGATACACTAATCTAATCACTCTGATACACTAACCTCAGACTCCCTTGGCTCCTTTCTGTTCCTTTCTAAATGTCTGGGATTGTGAAAAAGTAGAACCAGGAGAAACATTTGGGATTAGTAGGGCAGGAGGAGGCTTGTGGGCAGTCCTCTGGTCTCACCAGCTGGGTGAGCAATACCTAAGAGATGGGGATTCCCTAATGCACCTGTCATCTCACTCCCAGACCATGACAAGGAGCTCATCCTTGTGCCTAACCCACATATCTATCTTTTGCTGCAACGCTGCAGTGACTCCCAGAGACTAGAGAGTATGTTGATATCCAACAGCTGGGAAGGCCAGAGGCTGGCAGCACTGGGTGAGAGGGAGCGGCTCTGTGGCCTCCTCCCTCCAGGACCCTCAGACTCTTTACCCGAGAAGGTGATGTTGAATCCTTCGTAGGACATGGAGAAGTCGGAAATGAAGCGCACTTGGGCGGTGAAGTTGCCGTAGAGGCCAGCGCTGATGGGCGCTGGCAGCCGCGAGCCCGTCAGCTGCCGCAGGGGCTGCGTGAAGCTGCCGTTCTCGGTGATGAGGAGGTAGTCGTGGCCGCTCTCCAGGTGGAAGGTGTGGAATGTGAAGAACACACCTGCCGGGAGACCACAACGGTCAGGCTGGCCACAGCCAGAGGGCACAGGAGCCCGGCTGCAGGACAGGATCTGTGTCCACTAGGGGGTGTCACACCAAGCATGCATGGAGAGTCTCGGCGAAGACACCTGGACTTGCCAGTACCCAAAGATCCAGTTGGGGAGAAGGGCACCTTTATGCAGTAGGAACATTCGAAAGGCAGGTGTCTGGCTAGGGCGGCGAGAAGGCTGCACAGCCACTCCCTCATTCATTCAACGGGCATCTGTGTGTGTGCTGAGTGTTTCCTACGGGCTAGGAGCCAGGGGAGGTGCAAGGGAGCTACAAGATGTGGCTCCCAGGTGGACTGACGGATGCTAGTAGGAACGCAGATCCGGATGCCATGAGGTCAAACGTGGAGCGGTTTACAGTGGGAGGTGGAGAGTGTAGACGACTTCTCTAAGGAGCAAACACTGGGTTCAGGTCTCAAAAGGATGCACAGGAATTAATGAGGAAAGAGGAGAAAGAGCTTGTGTAGAGGGACAGAGGTGGTGCTGACTGTGGGGCTCGGGGAGGCTCGGTGGGTAGGGTGCTGGGGCCGCACATGCTCAGCAGAAACACCTGCAGCTGAGGCTGCAGAGGGCTGGCAACATGCCCCATCTTTTTCTGGAAGCAACCAGAAGCCATGCTCAGGGAACAGGTTTGAGTTTTAGCCAGACTTTGGTGGTAATGAGGAAGACAAGGTGGACAGGGAGGTCAGCTGGAATGATGTGCCCTGTGGAGCAAGGATGGGGCTCGGTGGATGGACACAGGACCTCAGGGGGTGGGGTGAACAGCAGCCAGTGGGCACAGATGTGAAAAGATGCCTGGGAGGGCTTTGCCTGGAGGTACCCAGGCATTCTTTGTTATTTGGGGAAGGATGCGAGGGAGAGGTGATGGACTGAGCCCGGAACACAGCAGGGACATGTACAGGCAACTCAAAGTGTGGAGCTGGAAGCTCAGGACTAAGGTGGGAGTTCAGAGGTAGATCCAAGTGGCCACTGAGCGGGTGCTCCTGGAAGCCACAAGCAGGGAGAAGAGGGAGAGTAGGCAGAGGCAGACGAGGGGTGAGGGGGCACCTGGACAGAAGGGACAAGAAATAGGAGACAGGGGAGATGGGCAAGGAGTCGTCAGGGAGGTGGCAAGAGGGAGCAGAGCACTGTGCTCAAAGGGCCAAGCACAAAACAGAATAAAACAACCACACTGGTCGGCACATTGGTTGGACCCAACCTCCTAATCCTAGAGCTCCATATTTGGTGCCCCTGTCCTGTCTCATCAGCTCTGCAGACAACCCCTGGCAACAGAAAGCAAACAAATAACAAATCCTCTGAACCTGCCAGCAACCCCACTACATGGCTATGATGGGTATCATCTCCAGATTGCACCCGAGGAAACAGGCACAGAGAGATTAAAGTCTTTTTTCCGAGGGCGTCCAACCAGCAGGTGGAAGGGCTTGGATGGAAAATGAGGCTACAGAAGCTGTGCTCTGGACTGCTCCAGGACGCTGCTCCCTGGACTGTACAAACAGAGCAGATGGTGGGCAGGCCACACAGTGACAGGACTAGGTAGCAAGGAGGGTTGTGGAGCAAGTAGCAGGACCTCAGCACTCAAAGCAAGTTCCTGAACCTGTCCAGATGGCTCCTGTGTTTGGGAGGTGGTGGGGTGTACTTGTCAACATGCATGAACCCACAAGTGAGTGTGGCCTTGGGAATTGTGTGTGGACCATGCCAAGGCAGGTGCATGGGCAGAATTGAGTGCCAGACCCACTTGCTACTCAAAGTGTGGTCCATGGATCAGCAGTGCGGGCATCACCTGGGAGCTTGTTGGAAATGCAGAACCTTGGCCTTTATTGCAGACGTGCTAAATCAGAATCTGCATGCCAGCTAGGTCCCTGAGAGATTGGTAGGTACATAAAGTTGGAGAAATACCTCTCTAGATAATTACTGATATGTTTTTGATAAGTGATGGTTGGACCCAAGCTCCTAATCCTAAACCTTTTTTAAAAACTTTCCTACTCTTGCCTCCCTGTTGGTAGGAGCTGTGGATTCCTACGTATGAGGCTTCCGTGGGTGGGGATGGAGAAGACAGAATCAAGCAGAAGTGGTGAGACTGGGTATGTGGTTCGCCAATGGTCTGCACCCCGGCAACTGTGAGGATCCATGAGTTTATCTGCTCACAGACATGGCTCTGAAGCATCTACTGAGTGCCAGGCCTTGTGCTAAGCCCAGTGTTGTAGAGGAGGCAGAAGCACCCATAGTGAGAATCTGGGCTGAGGCACAGAGGAAGGGTGGGTGACTCAGCCCCCAGGGTTGGGAAGGCCTCACAGCGGGTGTGATCCTTGGCCGGAGGGAGTGCGCATCCATGGAGCAGACACACGGACACGTGTGCCTGGAGCTATGCTGTTCTCCTGACATGTAAACTCATGTGCAGCTGAGAAAACTGTTTTCAGTCTAGAGAACTAGGGAAATGCATCTCCCTCCCCTCCCCTCCTCCGGGTGCGCCATGTTGGGTAGGGGGTGGGGCAGACACAGTAGCAGGTGGCAACAAGTTGATTAAACACCCGGCTTTGCACTGTATTCTCCTGGCATGCAAACACAGCCCCTCTCGCGGAGTCAACATTCGGCTGGGAGTCGAAGGATGAGCAAACAACTGAGATGAAACTAACCCCTGGGTTTCCCAGCTGTGCTGATTGCTTAGGGCTCTTTGGGCCATTGTGAGAAAATGAAGACATTGTCACGGAAATGGAGAGGCCCCATGTTGGAGTCTGAATCCACATTTGGAGTGACAGATGCACACACAAACGAGTGTTTTGCTGGAGTGAGCCATGTAGAACTGCACCAATGAATTCATGCAAGGGCAGCAGGAGCAGGGAGCTGGACAAGGCACCCGCGGGTGGCGGTGAGACAGGCTTGGATCCAAAGCCTGTGTACTCGCTGGAGGCCTTGGCCAATGAGCTTGGCACCATGGAGTACTAGCTTCCTCAGCTCAAATGCGGATAATCTCTCACTCACAGGTGGCAGCTAATGCCCCAAGGGAGGAACAACTGCACAAGCCTAAAGCACGTAGCAGGGCACCTGGCACACGTGAGGTGTGCAGAGTCATTCTCAGACAGCCTGGCGGGTTGAAGGATGCCCGCCCTGGGCCTTGGCAAGGACATGTCTCTGAGCTCCTGAACTGGCCATTCCCTCGGGCTGGGCATGTGACAAGTTGGGCAATTCTAAATTTCATATAAAGTTTTTTTGTTTTTCCAGCCCGTTTGGGAGCCATCAGAGCCAGCAGCTCTAGTGGTCAGTGAGTCTGAGACACTCCTATGAGCAGAGCCCAAGCAAAGTCGCACGACAGACTTCTCCAAGCTCCAGTGCCAGGCTCGCAGCCAGAGCTGGGGAAATAAGACACAGTTGTCTCTCAAGGAGCTCGTTGCCCATCATGGATACAGACGACAAAAATGCAAGGCCTGGGCAGTGGCTGCAGGCTGGGCCTGGGCAGTGGGTGCAGGCTGGGCCTGGGCAGTGGGTGCAGGCTGGGACTCGGCAGATGCACGATGCTCCACAGGAAGTAGCCCAACCTGGATGCAGGACTGGGGTCAGGGTGTCAGGGAGAGCCCACTCACTGGAGGAAGTGAGTGCAGGGAGAGCAGCTGGCAAAGCAAGGGGACCACTGGGAATCCCTAACCCTTGCTTGAGGAGAGGGCATGCCCCGGAGGGACACGATCCCACAACGCGCAAAGCTCTAGCGGGGAAAGACGGCAGGTTTCAAGAACTGAAAGGTTGGCGCAGCCAGCACTTGTTTAGAGGGCTCTGGAAGGGCTGAGAAAGCGAGCCGGGGTGGCAGGGCCACGCTGCCTAGTTCACCCTTTGGAGCTCTATGTGGAAGCTTCAGGGAAGCCTTCAGAAGGTTCTTAGGAAGAGGGTCCTGGCCATCCACGCATGACCTCTTGTCCAGTCTCCTAGCACCTTTCATCCAGGCTACTTCCTACCAGCTTACGCCCCTCACAGGCCTTTCCCCAGCTCTGTCTGCTCGGTCACACGCTGGCCGCACAACACAGAGCTCTCAGTTTGGAGCCCTCTCTCTTCTGTACTAGATCAGAGTTCTCCAGGGCAGGCCCCCGCACAGTGGCTTGCTCAGGTGCACCTTGCCAGCAGCATGTGTACAAAACACACCTTTGGTAAACAGCTGATGATTTGTGTGGACTTCTAGGCCTGGACACAGACAGAGAGTTGTGCACCCCTCCAACAGCAGACATTCAGGTGCAGACTAAAGGGCCCGTCCCCTGGGGTCACACGGAGATGCCCGACTTTTCCACGTGGTGCCACAGAGTGGCTTCCAGCTCCTACAGGGGGCGCCTCTGAGCAGCCCTGGTGGAAAGGCCTCTGGGGCTGAGCAAGGACGTTGCCCCAAGTCTTCCCCCAGCCCAGGAACAATACTGTGGGACAAAGGGGCAGCCTCAGGATCTTTTGCTCAGAAAAGCCTTAGGCCATCCTAGCGTTGGCCAGGGGGCCAAAGTGTAGCCCCCGAGTTCATGCGGCGGGGTCATCCGTGACTTTCATTAGATATCTTCTTTGTTTACATAAATAATGTGTTTTATACGTAACAGATACCTCTATTGCTCAAAAGTAGAAAAAAAAAAAAAAAGCCAAAAAGTGCAAATGAGAGGCATCCAGACTTTTCTCTGCACATTCTTGCTCCCATACTGAACATATTCTTTCGGCAAACTTCATTTGTTCTGTACCAGTGGACTGCGATCACCTCTGGTCTTTACGTATTTTTCCACATTGTTCCGTTCAGTAGCTGCCTAGGAGTTCACGTTATGGCCGTACCGTAACAAGGCATTATTGGATATTTTCTTACTGATGGGCATCTGAGGAGTTCCTAATTTTCAATATAATAAATAAATACTTTAGGAGACAGCCTTGCAGCTAAATCTTGCTGTGTAGTTTTCTTTATCTTCAGAGAAATCCAGTAGGTTGGAATCGCCGTGTCCAAAGGCACGTCTGTGGAATCTTCGAAAAGTTCGTGGAAAATGTGATTTAGGGAAACACTAGGCACGGATTTCACAACTATGGCACCAAAAGAAACAGAGGTTTGCATTCCATTCTCCCAGGAAGGGTCTGAAGTGTTGTTGTTTCTCTGGAAGGCTGTGGACAGCCACCTGCAGGGGGCTCTCTGGGAGGTCACCCATTTCATAGGGCTTCAGCAGTGAAGTGCTCCTGTGACTCAAGGGGGACAATTGCACTTCTTTAATTATTAGGGGGGGGTTGATGGTTTTCCATTTGCATTTCCTCTACCACAAAGCCTGGAGTTACAGCTCTGCTTGTCTTGCAGGTCCATGGGCCAGGGCTGTGACTCTTATTAAAGATTTTAAAGGGTTCTGTATGTGTTACGTTGGGAATCCTTAGTCAATCACAAATACTGCAAATAATTTTGTCTACTATTTGACTTTGAGCTTTTTATGGAGTTTATATTAGACAGAAATCCTTTCAAAGTTATAGTTAATTAAGTCTAACAGTCATGGCCCTGATGCATTCTGCTTTTGATGTTACTCTTGAAATACTTCCCCACCTGAGGTTAGATGGCTGTGTTCTTCCACTGCTGGAATTACCTGTTAAATGTACGAGGCATGCATTGGGCTATTTTCCCAAATGGGTAAGCCCACTATTTTAACGTCGTTTAGTAAGTAACCCGTCCCCTCTTCAATGGACCTAAATATATCACTTGAACCACATACTACAGTCTGTCTCTCTCATCTGTCCACAGGCAGGTGTATATATGCACACATGCACACACGTGCACACACGGGCACAGGTGCACCCATGCATGCACAGGAACCTATTTCTGGACCCCATGTTGATTTGTTTACCCCCTTGTGTCTTGTCCTCACACCACATTGCTAATGTTATTTTAGCTAATAACAATGTTCTAGAAGGGTGACATCTCTTGAATTTTTTTTTCTTGGCTCTTACACATGGTAATTCTTCTCTGTCAGAGATTCTTAATTAAAGACATGCAACAGAATGACCGGTGAAGTGTCCAGAAAATGCAGCTGCCTTGTCTTTACTTCCAACATGGCCAACCCAAACCCCCAGGGTGGGAGCTCAGCATGAGCGCAGTTGCCGAACCAGGGGCTACTTGCCAAGACTCAGTAAACTTCTCACCACGACTCAATAAACTTTGCAGCGAGTGCCTGAGGGTAGAGGCTGTATCTGCCTGCTCACTCCTCACGTCCAGCCCTTGCATCGCCCACACCCGTGTCATTTAATAAATATTTGCTGAATGAAAAAGTAGGTTGATGAATGCTGATTCATAACCGTCATCCTTGCTTTGAACTTGGACTCTCAAAGACCACTTATGTTAGGGAAGCTGAGGCAAGAGCAGAGAAGAGCTGAGTGCTGCGAGAGGGGACTGCTCTGCTTCAGCATCTGAAGGGAAGATGGGAGGAAGCCAGGGCAGGTGGAATGGTCCTCCAGGACACAGGACAAGGAAGACTGTGTAAGAGACACCCAACAGACTGCAGGAGGGGACAGGTCTACCGGAAAAATGATGTGTGCCATGAGTTAGTGACTTCCCTATCAGTGAGATGTTTAGGTAGAGGCTGTGCCATCCTCTTGTGGGGAGTGATTTCGAGATCTGACAGGCGGGAACCAGTAACATCTCACTCAGCATGATGATTTTCGATTTGGAATGTTTATTGAGTGAGCTCTGTGATTCGAAGAGATAAGAAGGCTCTGGTTGGTGAGAACAGTTCAAACTCGGCCTTTGTGCGTCACCTGAGTCACAGCTCAAGGTCAGGCTGAGGGGAGATCCCCACTGCCAGCACCCTGGGGAACTTGCCGCCCTGACCCGGTCACAGACCCGCCGTGGACCTGAACACTCACCCTTGCCATGCGATGTTTCAATGACCCAGGTGCAGTTCAAGTTGTTGGGGTAGAAGTCAGGGAAGCCTGGTGACAAGATGGTCCCACTGGAGCCTTGAATGAAGCCCCCACAGAGAGCTACAGGAGGAGTGAAGAAAAAGTGAAGACCCACACGGCTCAGGGTGCTCCCGCCATGATACCTCCCGAGACCGCTTCCCCAATCTCCTCCCAGACCCCCCATGTCTTGTTGATGGGTGGAAGAGCCAGGGGCCCCTGGAAGGCAGGGGAGGAATCTGCAATTTCAGGGTCCCTAGGGGTGTCCCTCACCTTCACAGCTGGGCAGAGCTCGACTCCACTGGAAGTTGGGTTCACATTCCAGGGGCTCCCCATCACTCAGTGTGTAGCCCGAGTCGCAGCTGAAGGTCACCAGCGCGCCCACGTAGAAGTCATTCCCGTGACGCTGCCCGTTTACAGGGATCCCTGGGTCCAGGCAGTGGTCTGACTGCAGGGTTATAGCTGGAAAGGAGAGGCCAGAGCTGGGACAGAGCTCACCGCCACCACACAGGGACCCCAGCTACTCACAAAGAGAGGGCACGGAGAGCCCTGGCTCATAATAGTGGAGGATGCCCACTGTCGATTGAGGGAGAAAAACACAAGTAAGAAAATGGCCCGGATGTTATGGTGCTCTCAGCCCTAACTTTCCTGATTGCTCTTCAAAGACCGGAAGTAACATCGGTTCTTCCCATTCAGGGGGTGAATGTAGAAGCTGATGAGAGAGGGTGAGGGTGATGGGAGACGGCGTCTCAGTTCACGTTCACACTTGGTCAGATACTCTGTCCCCAGAGTGCCCAGAGAGGAGGGGGCACCCCACTACCTGCACACACAGGGGGATGTGGGGTGAACGCACAAGGTCCCAGTGAAGGTCACGGGCAACTCCACAGGCTCACGATGCTGACAACCAGGGAGCAGTCCAGGAGGAGCACAGCCTGACACAGAACCCCATGGGAATGGTGCCGAGCTGTCCTGGGTCCTCTCACCCTCAAGAGCCAAGCTCTCCGTCACCTCCCGCTGCCCGCCCCCCGAGACTCACTCTCATAGCGGAGCTGGAAGCCGATGTCTGAGTGACTCTTGTCAGTAGAGAAGAGGAGGTAGAGGAAGTTGCTGGTGCTGATAAGGAACTGGGGGACCTGGGTTCCGTGGTAAACCCCGATCAAGGGCGCCGAGTACGTCCGTCCATCCCGCACTTCCAGGGTATCGTAGTTGACTTCAGTTTTGAATCTGCCAAATGGTGGAAATGAAGACATCCCAAGACACCCACAGCTTGCACAGCTTGCTAATTTACAAATTACCAAAGGTGCTGTGGGACCCAGGGCTTCACGACCATGTCTGGGCAGGCTGGAATCTCTGAACCCGATTTACACACGTTCATTAGCTATGTGGAAGGACCTTCTCCACTGCCTTTGACCCTTCCTCCTTCCAGGGTTGGACAGAGCACTCCCTACCCTCTCCCAGGCCTGGACTGACTGTGCCCCACTTTAACTCCTGGAGGCACCAAGACCCACCACATGGAAGTGAGAATGTTTGTGCCCAGAGGTCAAAACACTAAAGCCTGGGGCCAGATCTGGTTTACTGCCTGAGAGGTAAGAATGGTTTTCACAAATGCTCAGGGGTGTTACAAAACAGAAGCAAGGAAGATGACACAACTTGCAAGCAGGCAAGTCATCCATAAAACCCCCAATATCGACCATCTGCACTCTTGCAAATAAGTGTGCAAGCTACTCCAGGCCACGAATGGTTTGCCGGAAAGAAGTATGTGTGACATCTTGGGGCTGCTTTCCCTTCTCAAGGGGTACAAGCAACGCAGAAGCTACCAGTGGTGCCTATGAACAGAATTTGGGTCAGAGGTCAGCGCAGCCACCTTTCCACATGGAACATGAATTTCTGGCTCATGAACCCTTGGATGCTTCGACACCTGATGGTGTCTGTCTGCCTGCTCTTCTGTTGGACTGGGAGAGAAGGACCCTGACATCCCAAGTGACACCCCAGCTTACCCCACGCATGGTCCCCACCCAGTACAAGCCAAGCACAGAGGCCAAGTGGGTAAGGTCCGGCCTGCCCCCTACCTGGGGCAGTCTGCTCCAGAATCCTCTGCTCTTGTGACATTTCCACCTTGGGGCTGGCCCCCTACCCACCCTGCATTCCTTCCAACATGGTTCCACAGGCATCGCCCCCTCGTCCCTCTCCCCTGAGGCTGTGGCTACAGGCACCTGTCGAAGGTGATTTTGATGGGGTAGCCTGGCTGGGCTTCAATCACCCAGGCACAACTCAAGGCATCCTTGTAGAAGCCAGGCCAGCCCGGAGACAGGATGGTCCCGCTGGGCGCAGTCAGATGGCCGCCGCAGGGAGCTGGGGAGACAGAAAGGAGAGAAGTTGTTTCCCTGGTGGGGTGGGGGCAGGGCCAAACGAACAAACAGCAGAGCCTCTCTACGAAATGTATTTCTTCTGTTCTCACGGAAAATGGCATAAAACGCAAACTGCGTGTTTCGTCTACTAGGGCCTTTAGGGGACACAGCCAGTTACATCCTTGGAAATTTTTATTAAAGGCCAGAGGGGGAGGAATGAAAAGAATCCTTTGAACAAGGTCCTTCTGTCGTTGGAGGAGGGCTGGAGCACAGCTAGTATGTGGGTCACACTGGCTCCATCCTTTGTTCCTCACTCAATTGTTAGGCCTGAGGCAGAGGCCTAGGCCCAGCCCACCTCCTAGCATCCAGCTCTGGAGACCTAGTGGTCACGACTCCAGGGCTCTCAGCGCAGAGCTCACTGCTCCCTGCTCCACTGGCAGCTCCCTAACGTGTCTTACACAGCACCACCCCCTCCCGCCTGCCTTTAGCATCGCGCTAGGCATGCGCCTGTTTCTCAATGCTTGTTGTTGGACACATGGATGACTCAAGGGAAGGGTGGACGGATGCCAGCTGTGGCCAGTGAACCCCCCGAGCCCTAGGGTGGTGGAGGCATGTCTCCTGCTGTCGCCAACCTTGCAGAGCCTCATTGCAGTCCCCAGGCCACCGTCTGCCCGCTCCTCTCTCCTCTCAGCTCCTCATTCTCACCTGCATCTCCTCCTGCTTCGTCCTGCAAGCAGCCCCTGGCCCCTGTGCTGGCCGTGACAGCTGCCCCAGCACTCCTCGTTCAGGGCATGCAGCAGACATCACTGCCCGCCTCTCTGAAGGTGTGTATGCCACAGGGCTGCTCTGATCAAGAAAATGAGAGCTGAAGTCATGTGTGCCATGTCCATGTGTGAGCCGGAAGAGCCAGTGTGTGATGGGCAGAATTTCCTATTGTTGCCTCTGGGATTGGGGAAGCCAAGTGTGTCGATGGAGCAGACACCCCCACCCTGATCCTGATGACCCACGACAAGACGACAAGCACACATCCTGAGTGGTCTGCATGGGACTTAAACCCCGCTTCTAAGCCACTGAGCTTTTGGGGTTGTTTGTTAATATGGTTTACCCCAGCCCACCCTACACACCTACCTCCCCAAGACTCTTGATGCCCACTGGCCTCACCCCTGCAATGCTGCTGCCATGGTCATCACCAACGCCATGGCCTGAGCGCTCGTCTAGCTCAGGCACTCAGCTTCCCGGGACGTAACCACGTTCACGAGAGCGAGATGCTGATAGCATCCCCTAAGGACACGAGGCAGGTGGAGGTTAAGCAATTGGCTCTGGATTAGCAAGTCACGGAGCCGGATGGAGATCTGGACAAGCCAGCACAAATCCACAAATCCTAAGCTAAGCAGCTGCCTGGAAATCCTTCTGCTTCCTTCAGATCCCCACCATGGAGTTACTGGATACCCCAAACACCCTGATCAGGACTAGGGACAGAGAACTACACAGCACTTCTCTCTATGCAGAGTTTTGGAGACTTCTCCAGCCAATCAGTTTCATATGCTACAGCCAAATATATCCCACCCTTCTTTTCATTTCCTAACCTTCTGAAATTATCTTAGACACAAGCATTCCTAATAGAAAATTACACGAGGAAGTTTATCAAAGAAGAGAACATTAGATGCATTATTGCCTCTAAAGGCACACTTTATGAAACATTATCCCCATTTTATAGAGGAGAAACCAAAGGCTGGGTAGGCTGAGAAACTAGATCCAAGGCAAGAGCCAACAAAGTCAGAGCTGAGATCGAACCTCAAGACCTCTGCCTGCAAATCTCCTGCAGCACACAACAGAGCTACGAAAATGCTGGACAGTAATGAGCTCAAGTGTACTGAGTGCGTACAACCTATTAGGGCTGGGCGTGGATTATTCTCGGGACAGTAGCAACAGGGTAAGGCATATACTACTATTATGCTCACTTCACAGGCAGGAATTCTTACCCCATTCTCAGTGAGTGGAGGCTTAGAGAAATGAAGTAATTACACAGTGCCTGTGTCAAACACCCAGGAAGTCAATTGCATGTGCATATTCTCACATCCTGGGAAACCTCCACTTTCACACTCCATCCATCCAGTCCAGCTCACGGCAACCACTAACACTGCTCTCTGTTTCTTTGATGGACGTGTGAGACCCGGGTGTGCCTCTGGTTTCGTCCTACGGTTCCTGCATGGGTACCCAGTCTCAGCAGTGAGTGGGGACTCTTTCTTAGCTCCAGTGCAGCTGAGGCCCAGTCTCTGGTTGTTGGACTGTGATAAGTCACAGACCGCACAGCCACTATTGCCTGCCCAGCCTTATCTCTACTTGGTGTATGAACATCAACGAAACCCCGCCTCAAAGCTCCAGGAAGGGAAATTCAATCTCATTCTTGAAGAGGTGGGCACCTTTCTGCTGGCTTTCTCTGCTCCTCCATTTCACTGATTTCTCCCTGTGCTCACGTGATGCCCAAATGACCCCTCCACTCACCACTCTGTCCACTGTCTCTCCCACTCACCCACACATTCCAGAGGGGTAATCAGCGGGCAGGACTCGGAGGGCAGGCTCCAAGGGCAATGCCTGTTAGATGCTTTAAGGATGCCCAACCTCACGCTTACTAAGGGAAATACATTTAAAATGACCGTGAGATGGCATTTCTCGCTCATCAGGTCGGCAAATGTGAAGTCTGATGACACGCGAAGTCGTGAGGAACCAGGAGCTTTCGCACCTTGCTGGTGGAAATGCAGAACAGCACAGCCCCCCCGTGGAGAGGGATTTGATAATGTCCAGCAAAATTCGTATGTGGTTGCTCTCTGGCTCAGAAATTCTATTTCCAGAACTCCATTCCAGAGATACACAGGCAAAAATGTGAAAAAATAGAGATATGTACAAGGCTCTATGAGGCATCATTATTTATAATGGTGAAAGAATGGAAAGAGGCCAAACGTTCGGCAACAGGGCTCTGACTGGACAACCTCGGGGAACCACCAAGAGGGACTATTAATGCAGCTGCAACACAGGACGAGGAATACGCTACAGAATAACATGGGCGGTCCCAGCGGTCCCAGGAAGCACTGCTCCGCGAGCAAAGGCAAGGCAGGGAACAGTGCTTACGGTGTGATCCGATTTATCTCAGAAGCTGAGGTTCAGACACCAACAGCCACTGCATTCACTCATATTAACAACCAATGTAAGGGGAAACCAGACACATAAAAACAGAATTACTCATGGAGACCGGGGAGGGACAGGGTAGAGAGGAGAGGGAGAAAAGCTATACTTGCTCAGACTATACCCTGTTGTATAGATTTAACTTTAATATTCAGCATCACATTTTACATAATTGAAATAAAGATGAATTTTGGGTAAATAATTTCTAAAAACTCAAAAGCAGAATGAAATAAATGAATACAATGCTCTACTGGTTGACGATAAAATCACACATGAAGCAACTAGTTCAAGAGGTTTTAAAACACAATCATCTGATTGACCACCTCTCGTAGGAGATAAGGACAAAAAGAACTGGGAAGAAAAACCACAAATGACTTCCAGTAATCATACTGCTGTTGAAGGCAGTATGGTGTAGAATTTGTACATTCTTGGCTATGTACTAGGGTACTTCAGCGGCTCGTGGGAAACTGAAATTAAACATTAAATCTATTTTGGTGAGAAAAAAAATTCGTGCACAGGTTTTTCATAATACACATTCCCATGGACTTTCTGAACCTTTCTTTTCTTACAAACTGGGGAGCTATGGTGGCATGTGGGGAGCTAGGACTTGTAGCATGAGCAAAAGGAGATACAGACATGGTAGCGAGGAAACTACGTCAGGAAGAGAAAAGTCTTCTAACATTTCAAATGCTGCATTTCCTTAAAAAAATGTATTTTTTTTCCATTGGTTCACCCCCTCAATGGCCACTGTGGCCAGCGCACCATGCTGATCTGAAGCCAGGTGCTTTCTCCTGGTCTCCCATGTGGGTGCCATCCTCCCGCACTCCAGGGAGTCCTTGGGCCATCCTCCACTGCACTCCCGGACCACAGCAGAGAGCTGGACTGGAAGAGGAGCAACCGGGACAGAATCTGGCGCCCCAACTGGGACTAGAACCCGGGGTGCTGGTGCCGCAAGCGGAGGATTAGCCTAGTGAGCCACAGTGCTGGCCAAATAA
The DNA here is from genome assembly GCF_033115175.1 of Lepus europaeus. Classification (NCBI taxonomy): domain Eukaryota; kingdom Metazoa; phylum Chordata; class Mammalia; order Lagomorpha; family Leporidae; genus Lepus; species Lepus europaeus. The sequence continues at coordinate 25,807,202 of NC_084831.1, forward strand.
ATGTATTTCTTAGCTGTGTTCCTTGAAAAGGCTTAGAAGTGAGGACTAACTCGATCATAATAATCACCCCCAAGCATTCAGGTTCTAAACATAAGTTTCCAAGGAAGGAGTCGCTGGGTCACTAAGTCACTAAAGGGATTGAAGAAACTGGTTCTAGGTCAGGGATAGAAAAGGGACAGGCCCTACCGCCTTCAATGAGGCTCACACTATTCGACGGGACAGTCTAGGTATCAGAATGGCAATGTCAAGGGACTCAAACGCGTGAAAACTGCTCCAATCCACTGAACTGAAATGGCATTTGAAAACGTTCAACTTTGGGGGCCTGCACTGTGGTACAGCAGGTTAATGTCCTGGCCTGCAGTGCAGACATCCCAGATGGGTACCAGTTCGAGTCCTGGCTGTTCCACTTCTGATCTAGCTCCTTGCTAATGCACCTTGAGAGAGCAGCAGAGGATGGCCCAAGTCCTTGGGCCCCTGCACCTGCCTGGGAGACCTGGAAGAAGCTCCTGGCTCCTGGCTTCAGATCAGCTCAGCTCTGGCCATTGCAGCCATTTGGGGAGTAAACCAGCAGATGAAAGACCTCTCTCTGTCTCTCCCTCTCTCTGTAACTCTTTCAAATAAATAAAATAAATCTTAAAAAAAAAAAAAGTTCAACTTTGGAAGATGTTCAGATGTCATCTCGCTAATACAAAACTGGCAAACCAAGGAAAATAACTAGGCATTTTAAAGTATTTATGTACTCTGTTTCAGAGTGACCAGTTGATGAGGACAAGGTTTCTTTAAGTGTTCCAGTGTATACAAGGAGAAGAGATGATGGAATCTTACCACTTTGCAGTTCCTAGGCTGTAATCATCAGTGGCTCCTAACGTCCCCAAGAGAGACAGCCAGACATCATGTGCCTCTGACAGAGACAAAGGGCCCTGCCTATAAAATATTCTGGCCAAAAAAATGGAACCCAAATCTGATTACGTTTATAGATCTTACTGCCAATTAAAGGGAATATCAGAGAGAAAAGATCATGTGAAACAGCCTCCCAAGGAAGCAACTAGCGATGTTCAGCAGGCAGGAGACTTTGCAGAATAAATGTCTTCACTTCTTTAACAACAACAACAACAAAATAGCAAGACGCGGGAGCTGACAGCTACCGATTTACAAAGACTTGAGACATAGCAGCCTATTAGAATGTATGAACCTATTTAGAAGTCTGATTTTTAAAAAATAATGAAAGAATGTCTTAGTCAATCATGGAAATTTGATTGCAGGAACTATTTTTCATTTGTAAGACATCAGTGTTGTGGTTATGCCTTAGAGAGTTCTTTTTATCGGTTAGAGATACATGCTCAAATGTTATGGATGAAATGTTATGCCTGAAATTTGCTTCCAAATGATCCCAGTAAAGCAGGGCAGGAGTGGGGTTTCAACAAAGCAAAGCTGAGGGATGGGTACAGAGGGGCTCAGCATGCTTTTCTGTGTCGGTACCGGTCTGAAATTCTCTATTCAAAAAGTGGTAGGGCACAAAAAAGGCGCACAAGAAATGCACACACACGAGGAAAAGACAGAAAAGGCAGGGGACAGACAGAAAAGGGTCCTGCCTTGAGCAGAGGTGAGCTTTAGCATGAGACCAAGGGGGCCTTGTGCCTAACCCATGCCCGGCACACAGCAGGTGCTCATTCCACATCTGTGGAAGGAATGAAACACCAGTGGAAAGGTAAGAAGATTGGGTGTTAGGGACTGAATTGTGCCCTCCCCCACTTGATAGGCTGGTGCTAACCCTCCATGTGACTGCATTTGGAGATGGAACCTTAGAGGAGGTGAATAAGGGTGGAAGCCTGATCCCACAGTGGTGCCCTTGTTAGAAGAGATGGTCAGGGTGCACACGCCCAGAGGAAAAGGCCAGCTGAGAACACACACACACACACACAGTGGCCATCTGCAGGTGCAGGGGAGAGGCCTCCAGAGAAACCAACCCTGCTGGCACCTTAATCTTGGCCTTGCAGACTCGTGAGCTGCGAGAAAATAGCCTGCACTGTTGAAGCCGGCCAGCCTGTGGCATTTTGTAATGGCAGCCCAGGCTGACGACGGCACCGGGACTCCCATGCAGGGCTGATGGCCCCTGACCGAGATGAGCCACCACTCCTGATCCCTGATGCTAAGGCTGTTCATGGCAAGAATGAGTCAGGACAAGGGAGAGAATAAAGCCAGAAGCACTATCCGTGGAGCCTTTACCTATCCCTCCTCACAACAACCTCTAAGGTAGGGACAGCTCTAAGCCTCATTTCATAGTTGAGCAAAGACGACTGATGTGCAATGAGGTGAGGTCCCTGGTCCAGGACACAGCAGAGTTAGGACTGAAGCCTGGGTGGTCTGACTCCAGGTCCTGTGGTTCTAACCACTGCAGGTGGGCACAGGGACGCCTTCCCTGACTGCTGCTTCTGAATGGACGTGACCTGCCTTCCGAGGGCTTGGGTTGTCTGTTGAGAGTGACCTGAAGCAGGAATGGCACGCTGCTCTCACACTGGAGTGCCTCAGCCTTGCGGCTGCACGTGTGGCTTCTACTGTCTCCAGCCCACTTCCCCACTGCCCACCCGTGCCCCTCACCACCCACCGTCCTGCAGCACTCTGCAGCAGAACGAATGTAGAGTGAACCTGCACTCAGACCTCATCTGGTCAGAAGACATGGAGCTGAACACACATTCACCGTCGATAAATTATCTCCTTTTTTCCCGTGTATTTCTTGTAAGCAGATTTTTTTTTCAATATAGCCTGAGAGTCTTTGCTTCTTAATAGGGGGCTTAATTACTGTTGCATTTGTCTGACCACTGTCATCTTGTTTTATGCTGTTGATCGCTGACGCTTCCATGGGGCATCTTGTCTTCTTTGTGTTTCGCAAAGGCAGTATGTTTCCTTTTGTTTCAGTTTTCTACTGGGAGGAAAAGCTGCTTCTCACGCCACTCCTGGATGCTTTTATAAACGTGTCGGATACCATATTCTCCGTAGCGATGGGATCCATGCATAGCACAGTGACAAGGCAGGCAGGAGCCTGGGTGTGAAATCCTGGCTCCGTCCCATCCATACAGGGAGGATCCTGGGCAAGTGGCTTCACCTCTCTGGGCCCCAGTGGATGGTAACTTCACCAGTTTCCCAGAGCTGCCGAAGGTTAAGACGAGATGGATCTTGAAAAGCCCTTAGCCTGGGGGCGGGGGTTGAGTGAATATGATTATTTGCTTCTTCGAAGAGTCAGGTGAGCATGGGCGAGAGACAGCCAGGCACACCCATGCAGCTACCTTTCCTGGAAGGCTTGCCTAGGAAATTTCTGATTTTAAACCTATGGGTGTTCCATGTCCTTGGCACTGCAGGTCAGGGGTCAGTGAACTTATAGCCTTCAGGCCAAAGCTGGCCCAACCTTGTCTACAGCTGCCTTGGCGTTGGCAGAGTGAGCAGAGGCCATAGGATCCGCCAAGCCCAAGACGCATCCTGCCTGGCCCTTTAAGGGGAAGTTTGCTGACCCTGCTCTAGCTCTGGCAGGTGCTCATCCTTCCTTCTAAATTTAGGAGAAGCCATTTTCTCCCTTGTCCTATTATAGCCTCTCAAATACTAAGTGGCTCTTAGCATATATTAAAAGATTTTCCAAAAGACCATTAGCATCTGCATCTAATTGTCCACAAGGTGGGGATACTTAATCAAAAACAAAACTGGAAAACATTGAAAAGACGAAGTTGCTGATTGCCAAGCAGGGTTCTCCTGAGGCTTGGGCAGAAGGAGGAAGAGGCCAAGGAGGGGCAGGTGCCTGGGGTTTCTCCAGCCCACCTGCCCTGAAGTTTTAATACTGGGGTTCGGCTGCCCTTGGTGGTGTCTGGCTCTCCCTCTGCTTCTCTGACAGGCTGCTCCCCAGATTCCTGAAAACCAGGCTGGTACCAAAGACACATCCCTCTGCGGAAACCAAGTTTAGGGCATCCAACAGGCCGCTGCTTTGTTCTGATGGCCACTGTCCCCAAACCTTCACCATTTCCCCCATCCATAGACACAATAAGACAGACAGTTTGAATTTCAACATAGGGCCTCTGCCTGTGCAATGGTGAGTTGTATGAAGACCCAGTACCAGCGGTGGAATTCCCTCATGGTCCGCCCATGGTCTCCAGGGTCTCCTTGCACCTGCAGAACTGGGCTCTCAGAGCTCCTGATTCAGAGTGTGGGCAATGGACAGCAGAGAAGGATTCCACAGTTACCAACTGGCGAAGCTTCTCCAGCAGGGTCATCTCACTGTGAGTTCAGGGACCCTGGGGTTCCATATTTCCGGCCTGGGACAGCCTATGATCTTGGTGGGGAGATAGGACCAAGTCTCATGGAAACTGGTAAAGAAAAATAGAATAGTGGCAGATAGTATCTGAGAGAGTGGCCCAGTGGACCATGGCGAGTAATGGGAATGAGGAGAAGGGAGAGATTAGGTGAGCAAGAGACACAGCAGGGCGATGTTCAGGGAAGAAGGACCAAGACAAGAAGACCAAAGAACTCACAGGAGATTGGTGAGTGCTGGAGAGGATTAGAGGGCTGGCTGGAAGGGAGGGCAAATGCCTACTGCCTGCCCATCCTCCACGCTGGGCTCTGTGTGGGTGCGGCCCACAGTCACCGTCATAGGTTGCACCCGCAAACAGCTGCACTAAGTGAGCAGGATCAGCCCCACGGTGCTGGTGAGGGGAACCGAGGCTGAGGGAGTTACCTAACCCGGCAGGGAAGGGCTGGGAGTTTCACGTTGTTTCTCCCACTGCAAAGCATGAGTTCCTTCTACAAGTGCTGGCTGCCCTGGGGCGGAATGGCAGATGGGCCTGTGGGGACCACACTGTGGGGACCTCGGATATCAGAAAGAAACATCCGTTCAAGCCTGGGTTGGGGCAGGGGCCTTGAAGGATGGAAACCTCTTGTCCCACGAAGTGGAGCCAGTCCTGATGATGAAATGGTGGCCACCATGTTCGAACAGGGCTAACAGCCAATGGTTCCTGGGTTCCTGGGTGGCACTTCTGTGCTGGGCACTGCTCCAGGAGCTGCGCAGTGAGGAGGTCACTACAGATGGGGAAAAGGGGGCACAAAGGGTCCAAGCTGCCTGCCCAGGTGACGCCACTGGTAGGTTGCAGAGGGCAGACAGCAGGGTAGGGGCTCTGGAGGGCTTTTACCCACGCATCATTCATTCATTCATTCAGTTATTCATCAAGCAGCATCTGCCATGTCCCAAACAACATGCCACGTGTGGAATGCAAGGCCGCAAAGCTCACCTAACCTCACAGAACCTATACGGCCAAGCGAACACACCCAAGATTCATATAATTTCCCAAAAGTTGGTGAAGAAAAAAAAAATGCATGGAATGAAAAAAACTATGGGCTGGCACTGTGGCTCAATAGGCTAATCCTCTGCCTTGTGGCGCCGGCACACCAGGTTCTAGTCCTGGTCGGGGCGCCGGATTCTGTCCCGGTTGCCCCTCTTCCAGGCCAGCTCTCTGCTATGGCCCGGGAGTGCAGTGGAGGATGGCCCAAGTGCTTGGGCCCTGCACCCCATGGGAGACCAGGAGAAGCACCTGGCTCCTGGCTTCAGATCAGCGCGGTGCACTGGCTGCAGCGGCCATTGGAGGGTGAACCAACGGTAAAGGAAGACCTTTCTCTCTGTCTCTCTCACTCACTGTCCACTCTGCCTGTCAAAAAGAAAGAAAGAAAGAAAGAAAGAAAGAAAGAAAGAAAGAAAGAAAGAAAGAAAGAAAGAAAGAAAGAAAGAAAGAAAGAAAGAAAGAAAGAAAGAAAGAAAGAAAGAAAGAAAGAAAGAAAGAAAGAAAGAAAGAAAGAAAGAAAGAAAGAAAGAAAGAAAGAAAGAAAGAAAGAAAGAAAGAAAGAAAGAAAGAAAGAAAGAAAGAAAGAAAGAAAGAAAGAAAGAAAGAAAGAAAGAAAGAAAGAAAGAAAGAAAGAAAGAAAGAAAGAAAGAAAGAAAGAAAGAAAGAAAGAAAGAAAGAAAGAAAGAAAGAAAGAAAGAAAGAAAGAAAGAAAGAAAGAGAAAAAAACTATGCACGGCTTTCAAAAACATTTTGCACATATAAACTCATCTCTTCATTCCATGTCCCATGAACTCTTGGAAACGCTCTCACGTGAGTTTAGCGGCTCTTTACCAACATGGTTCATATTTGTCCCTGCTTTTCCTCAGCAGAAAAGAAACAGAGGTTCAGAGGGAAAGAGATGCGCCAGGACTGCAGTTAGACGAGAGCTTGTGTGGACAGTCTGCTCCGCACAGCGTGTTCTGGGGGGGGTGTCCTCCCCCCCCCCTCCATCCACCTGTCGGCTTGGGGCGGTGCTCTAAGGCACGCCTCCCTCTGCACTCTCCTGTCCGGCCTCCTGTGGCCAGCGTGCTCAGATTTGGACATGGGGAGTGGGTATGTGGAGAAGTCTCCTGGGTCTCTGTCCTCCATGTCCATCACAGGCAGGGAGGGGACGCTCTCAGAAGGAGAGAACCACAGCCTCCTGGGACGTTGTCCTTGCCTCCTCGAGGGCCTGTGGATACTCACTGCTCATCCAAATCCACACACACTTATTCTGTGCCAGGCCCCTTGCTGGGTGTGCAAATCTGACAGGTTTCCTGCCCTCAAGAAGCTGCCTCTGGGTTTGAAACGTGCAGTTTGGTGGGACAGACGACTGGGCTCTGAAACTGAGTCAAAAGCTGCCCTGTTTGGGGAAGGAGGGGTTTAGGGGCCGCCATAGTGAGCCCTGCACTTGCTGCAAGTGGGGTCCTCCCAAGATTGCAGGCAGCAAGGATAGCAAGGCAGCATTTACCAGGGGCACAAAGGCTGGGGGCTGGGAGCCACCCCAGGGAACCGGGGAAGATCAGTGTGTGGAGAAGGGAAGAGTGGTGGGCAGCTTGCCAGACTTGAGAACTCACAGCGCTGTCAGAGCTCCCTGGGGCAGGAGCTGGAAACGGGGCTCCCTAAGGGCTGTGACAGTGAGAGCGAGCCCAGGCCAAAGAAGAGGTGCGCGTGATGCCTGACCATTCAGAGTCAGCAATTCTCCAGCTGAATCTCTGGCTGCAACTCAAAGTCCTATGCCAGGCAGTCCTGCAAGACTCCTGTTAGCTTGGCTGAGGGTAAACAGTGGCCCTGGGTCCTGGGAGAAGGGGAAGGATGGGCACAGAAGGTGAGGTGGGTGCTCGGGGTAGCAGGTAAGATGCTGTTTGGGACACCTGTGTCCCACATCGGAGTGCTTGGGTTGGAGTCTTGATTCCACTCTCTATTCCAGCTTCCAACTACGGCTCACCCTGGGAGAGAGCAGGTAATGGCTCAGCACTTGGGTGCCTGTCACCCACATGGGAGACCTGGACTGAGTTCCATTCTCCTGGCTTTGGTCTGGCCCAGCCCTGGTTGTTGCAGGCATTTCGGGAGTGAACCAGCAAATGAGAGCTCTGTCTGTCTCACTGTTTTTCAAGTAAGTAATACGTAGATATGCAAGTAGAAAAAAAATGAAAAAACCAAACTAGATTGCTGCTGTGAGGGTGCTTGGTCCCCGGTGCCCTGCCTCCCCTGCAGGCAGCTGCCAGCCCCGGCCCACAGCCCGTTACCTTCACACCGCAGCACGGCGCTGTTCCAGACCACGCTGCCCTCCTTCAGGACGCAGGTGATGGTCTCCGAGCCCTGAGTCCCGAGGAAGCCTTCGTCACACAGGAAGGAGATGGAGCTGCCCAGCTGGAGGCTGTCCCCAAATCGTTTGCCATTGACCGGGACGCCAGGATCGGGGCACTCGTTGTGTCGGAAGGCTGTGGAGGTAGGGGTCAAAGGCATGATCAGACGGAGCTGGTGTGCAGATGGGCCCCCACAGGAAGTAAACATCGTTAGGATGGGCAATGCTACCTCTGTGCCACTTCCTCCAGAACCTGCCATGTGGCAGGGACAGCTAGACACCCTGGAACCCAGGAGCCCAGGGTTACCACCGACAGGCCACCTCGGGCACAGGGCAGGTGCTGCTTCCACTCATCTCCAGCTTTTCTGAGCACCTAACTCAACTTCTGCCCACTGGACATGTACAGGTGAGGTGGGTGAGCTGGAGGGTTCTCACATGAGCTCATTCCCACTGTGTCATGATTCTAGCAAGCGGCTCTTACTGCCTCAGTTGACAAATGAGGAAGTGGAGGCTCAGGGTGGTGAAGGGGCAGATCTGGTTCCTCAATGTCAAATCCATCCCACGCTTCCCTAACTTCCGACAGTCACGGGATCATCCCCGCTGCAGGGGAGCTGGGCTCGGAATCCTGTGACACTAATAGGTACTAAGCACCATAGAGCAGGAGCCCTGGAATTAACCCTGTCTGAAGCCATTGCCTTTATTTCCTTGCCTCTTGTCAGGTCTGCCTCTCACTCTGCAGGCAACTGATAACGCAGGGAGTGGGGACAGGAGAGAGGCAGAGTGCTGTCGGTTTCACCCGCTCTGCCTCTCCTCCATTAGTTACATGGCTCTGGGTAGGTTATGTAATCTGGTGGGGCTCGGTTTCCTGAGCCATCAGATGGGAGATCACACATCCCTAGCAGGCAGGTTCTGAGACAGGAATAGAATGAAAGTTGGTAGGAATATGAAAATGGCCAGAGTTTGGTGCAATTAAGTATGAGTTCTCCTCCCCCTTCCCTTCCTGGCGTGGAAAGACACCCTCTCCTGCTCCAACTCCACCGGGCGCGTTCCCAGCCTTCCTCCATCGGCAGTGCCGCAGTGCCTGCACTGGTGTCTCTGGCACCAGGCCCCGCTGGCACTCCTGCCATTTTTAAGGATATCCCCTTTCTGGGGGAGACAGGCCCCATGGAGGCATGGGCACGTGCCACTAGGAAGAACCCAGTGTGCAGGGCTCCTGTGATGGGAACGTGCTCACATGCCCTGAGACAGGAGCGGCCCTGGAGGCTGCTGGCTCTTGCTTATCAACGTGCTGCCCTTCCCACTGCAGAGGAGCTGCAGGGGCCTGACACAGAGAGGCTGTGGAGCTCCCACGCTGGGCCGTGGCTGAGTCCCTACACTCCTTCCTCGGAAGTGCAAAGGCTAGGTCAGCCCAGACTTCAGTCTCTCAAGCTTTCTTCATTAGGAACTATGACCATGGAATTGCCCTGAAATTTAGAAACATGGAGTGGTACCTGGGACCCAGAATCCAGGCATTTTCTATACCAAACCCTATCAGTCACACACACACACGTATGCACATACACACATCCCTGCACATATGTACCACACATCCATGCACACATCCATGTACATACATATACATATACACATATAGGCCCACATGTAGTGCATGCGTATACTTAGGCAACACACATGCATACACATACCAACACACGTCCATAAACACACATACACATACAATTCAACACATGCACACACATGCCTTCCCACACAATCTTGGCAGGAACACACATATATGTGTACACACAATCCAGGGATCACACACACATGCAGGCTTACATTCATGCACACACACATGGCTGTGCACACATGCACGTGTAAGCCCACGTGCAAACCCAGGCATGTCCACATACACACATGTATGAATGCACACACACAGACACCACACATCCATGCATACACAGGCATGCAAACATGTATGCACATGTGGACAAAGCAGCGGAACAGACCATTTCCAATGTCTGAGAGCAAAAGCTCTATGTCAAAGATTTAAATATGTCCCACTTCTTTTTATTTTTCAAGGCCCAGTTTTCCTGGCATGTGCAAAGGGACAGGTCTTGGCTTATGGAGTTTTTGTCACCAGGCCATCAGTGATGATGCCACAGTGCTCAGTGCAAGGTCCTGCGTACAGTAGCTGCTCAATAAACAGCACCTCATCTTTGTCCGTCATTCTCCATATGGAGGAGCATTAGATTTATTCCCAGGAGCTCCAGCAGAGCTGGGGAATCACTGGTCCTCAATACAGGTTTCAAGTCAACAAGAGGGAAAGCAGTCAGAGCTCACCAGCTATGGGGACAGCTGCGGAGAGATGAGCTCCCCAGTCACGAGGGAGGAGATGAATGCCACTCTGGGGAGACTGCCCTCATTCTCAACACTTGTCCTTGGACTCTTGTTTCATGGAATGCATCCAAATTATCTGGGAAGTCTGTAAAATGTAGATTCTGGGCCCTCATCCCCTTAGAGTCTGACTCAGCAGGCCTAGGATGGGGCCCAGATTCTAAAATATATTTCTAGCTATGCATCCCACTGTCCAATAGTATGAATGTACCGAGAAGCACGTAAGACATGTAGTTGTGCTCCAGGAACATTTCTGGCTGGGGGTCTTGGGGGGCAGTTACCATTTCTGCTTTGACCTGTGCCGTGTTTCGAGTATTTACAGATTAAGTGCCTATCGTGTTGACAGTTGTGGAGAAATCCTGGAGAGAAACCCGTAGGTCAGTGTGCTGCCTGGGCCTGGGCTGCCTTCTGTTTCCTCCCACGGACTTGGCACGCGTTCCTTTCCTAGAAAACTGGACTTGCTAGAATTCCACTTTCCTGGGAGACTGCCAGTTATCTGTTTCTGCCCCAAGTCCCTCCTAGGGGTCTACACCGGCTCCAAACCTGCAGAGTTCTCAGCCCTCACCACGTTGGGGAAGCTTCCCTGGGGTGTCTCTACCCCGTTCTCACTCCCTTCAGGCCGAGAAGGTACAGAGTCACCTGTGGATCCTCCAACTCAAAAGCACTTACTCATCTCCACCACACACAAGGCCCTGAGCTGGGCAGAGCAGATGGTAAGACAGGGGGTCTCTTGCCGGCGCCATGGCTCAACAGGCTAATCCTCCACCTTGCGGCGCCAGCACACTGGGTTCTAGTTCTGGTCGGGGCGCCGGATTCTGTCCTGGTTGCCCCTCTTCCAGGCCAGCTCTCTGCTATGACCTGGGAAGGCAGTGGAGGATGGCCCAAGTGCTTGGGCTCTGCACCCACATGGGAGACCAGGAGAAGCACCTGGCTCCTGCCATCGGATCAGCGCGGTGCGCCGGCCACGGCGGCCATTGGAGGGTGAACCAACGGCAAAGGAAGACCTTTCTCTCTGTCTCTCTCACTGTCCACTCTGCCTGTCAAAAAAAAAAAAGACAGGGGGTCTCTACCTGCTCCTTTCTAGAACTCACGATCTCATGGGGAGAACACGTATGAGCACAGACATGCTAACAGCCAGAACTGTCCATGCTAGACTGGAAGATAAGGAAAGACAGAACTGGGCTCTACTTCCTCCAGCCCATAGAGGATGTGGCTGGAAATCCTCTGGAGGAGACACCCCTGGAGAAGGCTGGTTGTTTCCAGTAGCTCTGGTGTCTAGAAGATGGGTGTTGAAGGGATCAAGTCCTGTTCCTGGATGATCCCTTGGAACTGGGGGTCCCAGATGGCCCATCATGTGATACCTAATGTCTACAGCTCAACTGGGCCCAGGGGGATAAGGCTACTATGCCAAGGGTGGGTGTGGGGCTTGGGGAGATGAGTTATGTCAAAAAGCACCAGAGGGGTGAGCTCTACATATGTGCTTGGGGAAGGGCTTGACTTGGGGTCTTGCATTTTGCCAGCCGTCTTCAGAAAAGGATCAGGTACACCCAGCTTGAGCCTTGCTTGACTATGTGTCATTGGCCAAATTCATCAGGTGTACAGCTTCTTATGACCTGATACTCACTTTTTAAATATCTTTGGGTGCTTGCTATTTCCAGTCTCCAGGCTTCTGCCCCTATTCCACCCCCAAAGTAACCATGGGTCACAAAAATGAAAATCTCATGGCTGAGTTTCAGGTTGCTTCTAGGGAAGGCCTCAGGACTGAAATGGGAGGTGACCAAGAGGAGTGTGCAGTGGTTCAAAGCCAAGGAGAAACTCTGCTCCAAGCCTCTGCTTCCCAGTTGAGTATGGAAGGGGAACTGGGCAAAGCTAAGAGGGAGCAGCCCAGCATGGGGGGAGCACTACCACAGGTCAGCAGGGCTGGGGCAGCCACCAGAGGTCAACAGTGAGGCATCAGGGGTTTGGGCTGGGGCACATGAGGGAGGAGACAGGAAGCCAAGGAGAAAATGGCAGAAGCTTCGTTTTGCTTGGGCCCTTGCTGGTTGCAGCTGGGCCTTCGACAAGGGGGAAGAATATGGGCAAAGGGCTCAAGGCTCCTTTTACATTAGAAACCACACATATGGAATGAACACTCCAGCTAGAGTAACTCCATAGGAGAAAGCCCCTGCCCCATAGCCAGGACTGGCTGCCTTTTCCTGGTCCTATTGAGAACTCCATGCCTGGGCCCTGCAGCCCAGCAATGCCCTCAGAACTGGCCCACCCACTTCCATGGGAGCCTGCTCAGAGCTCAGGGGGAAAACTCACTGGTAAAGGTGATATTGAAACCCCGCTTCCCCGTGGAGTGGTCGGTCTGGAACTCGAGACGGGCCACGTGGCCACTGCTGGTGATGGAGGAGGGCAGCTGGTTTCCTGAGAAGGTGCCCAACACTGGGGCCTCGGCAGTGGCACCATCCTTGATGACCAGGAAGTCAAACTGAGGTTCCACGTCGATGTCGTTGAAGGCCAGGTGGATGCGGCTCTCGGGCCTGGCCAGGATGAGCCAGACACAGTGGAGGTGGTTGCCATAGTCGTCCGGGTAGTTGGGAGACAGCACGATCCCAGACGGGCTGGTGAAGTTGAAGAAGCAGGAAACTGCAAGAGAAGAGCAGTGGAGGTCAGCAGGTGTCCCCAATGCTGTGCCCAGGGCCACCGAAGACTGGCACAGGCAGCATTTGCTTACTCTAAAGAGTACTGGAGAGGAAGTGGGGCACCAGGGTTGGACTTGACTGGCTGGGCTCTGGACTTTAGGCTGGAGCCATGCTGGGTTCCATGCTGGGCACAGCACTGGAAGGATCCCTTTGGCAAAGGGCAGGCATGCGGAGTCGGCTGTCTCTTGGCCCCTCTCCCCCTTTCAGCAAGCTCACCCCAGCTGGGGTCTGCATGCTTCCGGCCCTGTGTGTCTGGGAAAACCTGTCCTTCAAGCTCAAGTGTAGACTGCCAGGCCTGGATCCCTCTCAGTTTGGTTGGCAGCAGTTGGAAAGGACATTGTTCAGTGACACAGAGGGTGGACACCCCCCCCCCCCCGCCGCCAGGTGGTAACAAGGGCAGAGTAGTCTAAGTTCATTTCTCTCCTTCTAATCTTTTTGACAGGGAAATGATAGGTCAGCCTTGGGGACTCTGAGAACCCCAAGTGACAGCACTCATCTCAGAAGGTGCCAGGTGAGCAACCTTGTTCAGAGATCCAAGCCATGGAAGAATGGGGACAGGGAAGTGATGGTGCCTTGCCCACCTCCTGTTACCTCTTCCCCACTTCACCCTAGTGACCCACTCCTCTGAAAAGGCCTCATTTTAAACCCTTTTCATGCCAGTTAACAGAATATCCCTGGAACAAGGATGAGGCAAGGAAAGCGTTCTAAATGGGAAAACGAACACACACTAAACCAACATTACAAAAGAAAATAATAGAATGAAAAGATGGCAACAATTATGACACTGGGGAAAAACTGAATTAAAACTCTTAAAATTACATAAGATCATCACCAAGGCAAGCCAAGCATATCCTCAGAGGATCCATAAGAGAGAAAACAGAATGAATAAGAAAGGATCATTCATTTCCCTAGGGAAAAAATGAAGACAGAAAGCTAAAACCCAGTATCGTCGAGTCTTCATGGAAACTCACACACGCATGCCTTGAGTGTGAGTTGCAGATGGAGTAAAGGTGAAAGAACCATTTTGGAAGGGAGTCTATGAACTCTCGTGAAGAGTCACTGGACTCTGTGAGTACTAGGATTCAGCAATCTCTGGGAATTAATTCAAAAGAAAAAGTGCCACATGGACAAAGATGTTTGTAGTGACATGATTTTATTACAGAAAAAAAATGTGAGCAACCTCTATGTCAGCCCAATAATGTGAGCTAAATTATAGCTTTTAATGTGATGCAGTTCGAACGCAGTCATTAAAGTGATAAATATGACCCCGTCGAAAGAGTGTTAAACATCATTTTAAGTAAAACAGTGGATCATAAAATTATATGTGTACTTTTGATTATAGCTATTAAATGCTTGTTTATATATGGACAAATACTACACATGAGCCCCCAAACAAAAACTGCTTTAGGGTAGTAGGTATCTTGGTGATTGCAAAAAACGCTATAGGTTCATTCTAAACATTAAAAAAAGCAAAAGCATGAAGAAGTCTGAAAACAAATTAAGAATAAACATTTAAATCCCTTTGTAATATTCCTCTTGGTGTTTGGTATTAATAATATCGGTACTTCAGTGAGTATATTTGACTTACTATAATGAAGCTCAGATGGAAAATAATAATAAAATCATATTTGTGAAAGAAAAGCACACAGAAAACAAAGGCCTTGGTGATGGCTCGTGGTGAGCTTTGTGCTGATTCTAGCCACCCCACCCATCTTCTGTTTTCTGCACAAGGCATTTCCTTTCCAATTTGAGCCTGAAAGTCCTCCCATTAAACCCAGCAAAGTAAGCTCGGGCCCTAAGCCACACTCAGGCTCATCCCTGTAATTGTTAAGTATGGCAGGAATTTGAATGCAGGGGAGAGAAGATGATGATAAAGCTTTTAGGCAATGCAAGATATAGTTAATAGCAATGCTCACTACATATTATTGAAGATTTAGTAAGTGTAGGCCTCTTTCTAAGTACTTTCATCAATTACTCAATTTGACTGCCATCATAACATTGCAAGGTAGGTTCTGTTATTAACCCCACTTAAAGCTGAAGCACAGAGAAGCTAAGTTACCTGCCAAAGTCACATGGGCAGAAAAATGGGAGCATTGGATTCAGTGCATGCAAGCTGATACCAGGGAGTAGGCTCTTAGCCACCTCCTCTACAGCGTCCACCACTATCAACAGTGCTGCCCAGTGGGCCAGCTCTGACAGCTGAGTCCCTGAGGGCATTCCTCCAGTCTGCTGGGAGATCTGCCTGTCAATCCCAAGCCTTCTCTCAGTATTGAACTGGGAGGCCCACCACACATTCATTCTGTGGTAGTTCAGATGAGAGCATACTACAAATGATAACCCCAAGCCAACGACCTTGAAGACAGAAGGGGGCATGTCACATGGCCTGCCAAACAAGACCAAGGTAGCACAAAGACTGGAAAGGCCCTGTGCTTTCAGAGGGAAGATGATCGGGGCACTGCAACCATGGACAAATGCATCTGCAGCAGAGAGAAGTGAGTCAACAACACCTGAGTTCCCATCCCTGACCCCATCATGCCGTCCTGTCGCTCCCTTACAGGGAGCACATTTGGGAATTGGAGCAGCTAGACAGGGTGGCTCGCTTATCATTTCCCAGCATAATCTTGTTCACCTGCTTACTTGATCATGGCCTGGCCCTCCCTCTCTCTGACACACACACACACACACACAGGTATTTCAGTCTTGCGTGCTTGATTCTGTTGAATCCCTAACAGCTCCCATGATGCCTGGCACACTGTAGGCGCTCAATCAATATCTGGTCACTGAAGCAATGAATGTTTAAGAATTGATATTACTTGAAAATATGATGCCATGAACAGGTGGGTCTCACAGCCCATCCCACATCAAGCCTCAACCAATGGAACTCACCAAAGTCTGTAAGCATAGGTGCCAATGTGCATCCATTCTGTAAATGAGGGGAAAATATTGTTGTGGGACCCTCAACACATGTGTCTTAGACACAGCGGAGATGTGCCCTTAAACAATTTGCAGTAGACAAGAGTGTCTCCCAGTCAAGTTGTTAAACCAAAGAGACAACAGAAAATTGCTCTCAAATAGCAAAGACCTGAAAATAATATTCAGACAATGTTCATAAAACACTACTTGAAGATTTTTCTTTCCAGCCAAGAGATAAATCAAAATGAAGAATTCAAGTACGGGAAAGTTGTGGTTTATAAAAAAACAAAGATTTGCAATGAATAAATAAATATAGCAATTAATCTAAATAATTACTATAAACAGAGTTAGGAAATTAAATGCAAGTGTAACAAATATTCTTTGGAAGAGAACATGTAAGATATCACTCCCATCCAAACCCCAGGGTAAAATATTCTAGATTATGCTGATATAAAGAGTAAAGTTGGAGCAAGGAGATATGCTAATTTCCTCATCTTGCAAGAAATTCTGTTTTATAGTTTCTGTGGTTAATTAGAGAAATATAGGTTAGCGCATGTTTTTAAAGATGTTAAGTGTAATTAGTAATAGAATATGAAATAGCTTATCTTCAAAATTACCAAAGGGAAAAAAGTAAAGCAGTCAATTTAGGGAGAAAATTGAATTCAAAGGGAAAAAAAAAATCAAAGAGGCATAAAGAGGGGAACTGTAAAGTGCTGAAAGAAAAAAAAGACAGAATGTCATCGTGAGAACCAGTGCACACAGGTTAATCTAAAACACAGCCCTCTCTATGAGACAACACATGGAGTTCAAGCAAAGTGACTATGAAAAGTCAAAAGGAAGGAATGGGCCAGTACAGCCCAGGTTCCACACTGGAAGACCATAAAATACACCAATGCCAGGGTTCCAAAGATTCCTATTTTAACTGGTGGACTGGACCCAGGGCTTCAAAGATTTTAAAACTCCCCAGGTGACCCTAAACTGTAGTTAGGGTTTGAGAATGAGTGGCAGAAGCAAAGGTGAGTGACATTAAAAAAGAGTTTTAATATTAACAGTAGACTCTTGGATGATCCTAGAGTCTTCTGGACAGCTGCCCAGAGACATCTCCTCTCGCATCTGGATGCAAGATGGGCTGACAAATGGACACTACTAGAACAAGAAGGGAGCTCTGCAAAGCTGGCTGCCATCTCAAGACGTAGCTCAGACCCGTTACAACAGGGGCAGGTAAAGGAAGTCATGCTTTGTCCTACGAAGGACAGAGCTTTCTGTCCCGGGAAGACTGCGTATGCATGTCACACTGCAGTGTGTCTAACAGGGAATAGGAAGAGCTATTTCTCAGTGTCCCAAGTGAGGAGCACAAAGAGAGCTGGAACTGGATCTCATCACCATCAATCATCCAGGCTCGAAGAGGGAGAACAGGTGCCTTCCCGGTCCAGAAATGGTTACAGGCTGTGCTCATGGATCTTGACCTTGGGTAAAGTGCTGAGTCAGAGCGCTCTCGCACGGCTCAGACTTTTGAAAAATAATAAAGGTGGGAAGCTCATTACCAACTGGATGCATAATTGCTGTGCATAATACCAGATTATTATTTAATATGATCTTGAGTAGAAAATCATAGGGGTTTGTTGAAAAACCCTCTTTTACTATGTTTTTCTTCAGGTGTTGTCACTGTTAGCTTCAGTGCTTTCAAAATGATAACTCGATTGCTTGAGAGTATTCATTAATTCTGACAAAGACCTGAAACAAAATCCAAAAAATGATACTTAAAACATGAATGATGGGAACATTTCAAAATGAATATGACAGTTTTGATACGTATACCAAGGCACTAAAACAGACAAAATATATTAAACTGGAGTGAAAAAGTAATTAAAGATATAAGATCGGAAAAATATTTTGAGAGTATGTTAGATGAAATTTTGTAGCTTTTCAACAAGAACCACAACCTTCTTAACAAGTGGCCGCAGAATATCATAAAAATTGACCTCAGATAGGCTACACAGAAATCTCCATAAATTCTGCCACAAAGCAAAAACTAGTGGTTCATATTTTCTGTTCACAGTACAAATAATTAGAATTCAATAACAAGAGAATAGGGAACAATTTATACTCATTGAAAATTCATAAAACCCTCTCCTAAAATTAGTTCTTGATTTCAAAGAGGAAACAACTGCTGTCAGTGTAGACTGTTTATAAGGATGGTAAGCCAAGGCTGCAGTAAAGAGAAAATTCATAGCCTTATTCATTATTAAATAATTAAAGAAAAAAATAAGGGCAATGAGTGCTAAAACTCAAAAAGTGACAAAGAGAAGACTAAACTGGATCAGGAAGCTAAGGGAAAATAACTTTAGGAAAGATCAAAGTAGAAAAACAACTGGCTTCTGAAGAGACCAATAAAAGAGAAAGCACTGAGTGGTGTACTCAAAAAATAAAGACAGGGGCCAGCGCCATGGCACAGTAGATTAAGCACCTGTGGCACTGGCAACCCATACGGCACTGATTCAAGTCCCAGCTGCTTGACCTCTGATCCAGCTCCCTGCTGATGGCCTGGAAAGGCAGCAGAAGATGGCCCAAGTGTTTGGACCCCTGTACCCACGTGGGAGATCTGGAAAAAGCTCCTGGCTCCTGGCTTTGGATAAGACCTGCTCCAGCCATTGTGGCCATTTAGGGAGTGGGTGGAAGACCTCTCTCTGTCTCTCCCTCTCTATGTCTGTAACTTTGCCTCTCAAGTAAATAAACAAATCTTAAAAAAAAGAAAAGAAAAGAAAAGAAAAAGACATGAGAGATAGCCATAGAGATGAGAAGTTATAATAAAGCTGATAATCCAATTATAAAACCGTAGCAAATATAGCATACTAATAAAATTGGAATCCTAACCAAATGGAGAATATCCCGGGCAAATGTGAATTACCTAAACTTAATGTGAAGGGGAAAACCAGAGGAAAATGGAAAATACTTAGGGGATAAGTGGTTTCTTGACCCGTGCTTTAAAATCTTAAGCAAACTTGTGAAAGCCAAGCACTTTAAATTAGTCATGATGCAAGCACTCCTATAATGACAGTATATACGACACACATTCTCATATCTACCTGCCCGCACAAGATATACCTACGCTGTACACAGCAGTCTTATACACAAAGTGCTAGCAAGCCAAAGCCAGGCCTGAGACAATAACCAAACAAGGCCTCTTTAACAAAAACAACAAAACTTTGGAGGCAGAAAAAAAAGTAAAATTTAAAGTGGAGAAATAAACTACGTTGTTGGATGAAAAGAGTTCATATTGCGCAGATCACAATTATTCTCAAATCACTGTATAATTTTAACACAATTCCAGGCAAGATCTATGCCAATTTTGTTCTGGAGCCTAAAACAGCTTTTAAGATGCAGCTGTTGAAAACAGCCCAGCTCTTTCATGTGATAGATGAGCATATACAAAGTGCTAGTTGGCTCTCCAAGAGGGCCATGTGACTTAACTCATCAATCCTTACAGCGACCCTCTGATATGGGCTCCAGTAGCTGGCCTGTGGCCATAGAGCCTGTAAGTGATGGGGCTGAGAAAATGGACCCAGGCAGGCTGGTTTTTTTTTTTTTTTTTTTTTTTAAGATTTATTTATTTATTTGAAAGCAGAGTTACAGAGAGAAAGAGATCTGCTATCTGCTGGTTCACTTCCTAAGTTCTTGGAAGTAGCTGCAACAGCCAGGGCTGGGCTAGACCAAGGTCAGCATCCACGAGTGTTTTTTTTTTTTTTGACAGATAGAGTTAGACAGTGAGAGAGAGAGACAGAGAGAAAGGTCTTCCTTTGCCATTGGTTCACCCCCTAAATGGCCGCTATAATCCGAAGCTAGTAGCCAGGTGCTTCCTCCTGGTCTCCCATGTGGGTGCAGGGGCCCAAGCACTTGGACCATCCTCCACTGTCTTCCTGGACCACAACAGAGAGCTGGACTGGAAGCGGAGCAATCAGGACTAGAACCCAATGCCCATATGGGATGCCGGTGCCGCCGGCGGAGGATTAACCAAGTGAACCACGGTGCCGGCCCTGGATCCACGAGTTTTATCCAGGTCTCCCGCATGGCTGCAGGGGGCTAAGCACTTGAGCCATCTTCCACTGCTTTCCCAGGCACATTAGCAGGGATCTGGTTTGGAAGTGGAGCAGCTGGGACAGGAACCCGGTGCCCATACCAGATGCCAGCATAGCAGGCAGGAACTTTACCCACTATACCATAACGCTGGCCCCCAGTCAGGCTGGTTCTAACGCCTACTTCCCCTCATGGAGGAAGGACTTGCTAATTTAGATATCAAATACCAAAACATAATAATGTATACTGCATTAGCTTCAAATGAGACATCAATGAAACTGAAAAAGAAAGTCAAGAACAGATGTAGGAAGATAACAACCAATGTAGCATATGATAAAGGGGTTTTTTCAAATTAGTATGGAAAGAGCTAATTCATCAAGACATAATGCTAACCCCAATGAATAATGTCATTGAAAAAATTAGATCTACACTCCACTCCATGCACCACAAAAGTACAAGAAGAAAAATATATGGAATATCTGTATAATCCCAGAGGTGTAGAAGGGATATCCACCTTAGAAATCATAAGGAAAATGATATTTTAAACCAAAGCAATAGAAAACTTCAGAATTTTAAATGTCACCATAAATAAAAACTAAACAGTGAGGAACAAATGGAGAAAAAAATTTCCAAGTTCCTAGAGTTAAGTTTTTACTATACTTAACATATGTAGAATTGTCATTCAGTAAAAGTATAAGCACTCAAAATGGAAACACTGGCCAAGGAAATTAAGAGGCAACAAGCAAAAGAATAAAGTTGATTGATGTGGAAAAATGTACACCACCAGGGCAGGAGTCAGACGCAGTAGTTAAGACACGGCTTGGGATGCCCGCTTGCCGTATCAGAGTGCCTGGATTCAAGTTCCAGCTCTGCTATGGACTTTGGCTTCCTGCTCTCGTGTCCCCGTGGAGGCAGCCAGTGATGGCTCAAGTATTTGGGTCTCTGCCACTCACACGGGAGACCTGGATTGAGTTCCAGGCTCCTGGCTTTGGTTGGGCCTAACTCTGGTGTTGGCATTTGGATGGAACATCTCCCTCTCTCTCTGTCTCTCTCTGCTTTTCAAATAAAATAAATATAAGAGGTTTTTTTTTTTTAAAGAAGTCCACCATTATTAGAAAACAAAGCCTAAAAACAACTGAGCTTTTGAATTGGTAAAGAAAAAAAATTAACATGAAACTTCTTGAGAAAAAAAGAGAGAGGCTGGCAGGGCAGCCAGAGAGCAGTTGGGAAGCAGGTGTGGAAAGCGGAGCAGGTGCCACACCAGTGCGGGAAGGAGTCGCAGGGGAGGAAGGCTGCTGCGCTTCATGCGTCATCTGGGCTGGAAAAGCCTCTACTGGGTGTCAGCACCAAGAGGCTCACAGGTGACCTCGGTGACAGCACCTTCGGAAGTGTGGAAGACTCGGAAATCAGGGTGGAGCAGGCAACAGGTAACTGAGAGGTGGGGATGGACATGGCCAGGACAGGCACCTGTCTAAGATGTCTGAATGAGAAGTGGGGGGGAGGGGGGTGCCCAAGAATCTGCAAGGAGAAGCAGGTGTGAAGAGAGGTGTTTCTGTATTTATAAGATGAAAGGGAACTGAGAAGATGTAAATGCTGCTGGGAAGGAGCTGGCAAGAGGAGGAAGATGAATCCCATGAGCAGAGGTCCTGAGCAAGCGACAAGCAAGGGCAAACTGACAGCAAAATGAATGACTCAGTGGGCTGCAACCCATTGATGACCAATGGATACGGCTGGTACTGAGCCAGATACTAAAAAACAAAACAGGGGCCGGAGTCTTGGTGTAATGGGTTAGGCTGCCGCCTGCAGTGCCAGCATCCCATGTGCATGCCAGTTAGTGTCCTGGCTGCTCCACTTCTCAGTTTCCTGCTAATGTACGTGGCTAAGCAGCAGAGGATGGCCCAACTCCCTGGGCCCCTGCACCCATGTGGGAGACCCGGATGAAGCTCCTGGCTCCGGCCTGGCCCAGCCCTGGCAGTTGAGGCCATCTGGGGGCGTGAACCAGCGGACAGAAGATCTCTTTCCCTCTCTCTCTGTAACTCCACTGTTCAAATAAAATAAATCTTTAAAAACAAAGCGCACAGAAAACAAATGGAACGCAGCTGAGCTTGTGACTGGTACTAAAGTTAAGTATTGTTTGCGAAAGGTGTATTTCAATTCTCTGCAAGTGTGTGCTAAGCTGCAGCGTAAACATGCACGTCTCACTGTGATCTTAACCGTGTTCCAAGGTCCCTGATTTCAAGCCTGAATGGGGATATGTTAAATCTTCTTGCTGTATGATCTGCAGGGGGATTAGCTTTGATGGGAGAAAGACCTGAGCAGCTCTTACAAAAGGCAGAGGACAGGTGAAGGGAGAGGATGGATATGGATCTGCAGGCCTGCAGTCAGTGCTTGGAAGTGAGGGTGTTGCCTGTGAAGTGAGGGGGCAAGGTCATTCTCCAGGTCAAGGTCAAGGGGAGAGGCTGTGGATGACTACTGGGGTGGAGACTTCTTGGGGTGGTTTCCAGCCTCTGCAGGCTTTCCTGAACTGAAGCAGTAAGCTGAGGTAGCTCTGCGGATGACAGCCGCAGCTGAGCTGCAGGCAGAGGCTTTACAAAGCCATCCTCACAGCTCTGCTCTGAAGGTCCGTGCATGTTAACTTGTCGCTCAGTTTCTTGAGTGTCACTTTTGGCACTGGGTCTTGGTAGGAGTTAGCATTTCAGTTCCTCAGTCCTGCAGAAGCTCCACCAGGCTCTTAAGGTCAAATGCATCAGGGGTGGAACTGGTCACCTGGTGGGGCTCATCCTTAGCACAAACAGGATTAACTCTAGTCTCCATTCTCTCTGGAATACTGAGGGCGTCTTCCAGAGATGCAGGTGCATTCCAAAATGAGCATCAAGGTTAGGGGACAATAGTACTTATTCTTTTTAAGCTCCTAGTATGATCTCTTAAATGCACGTTTGATAAAATCTGACCCCTAGCCATGCACTGTGCTCGAGCCTTTGTTTGCTTTTTTTCTGTCCAATCCCCAACTCTTGGGCAGACAGAATTTGGACACTGGTGTCCTAAGACAAATGAGCAGGGCATTCAACAGAGCTGATGCCTCCCTCCTTCCTGAAACACATTCTTCTGTCTTCCAGGACACCCACCCCAGCCCTGAGCTTTCGTTTTAGATGCACAAGTACAGTCACTTGACAGCTCTCCCCTTCTGCATGATGGATATGAAAGGGTGTGTCTCAGGGTCAAGTTCTCACTGTATTCGTTCTGTGTAGGGCACCCCACTGCACACAGGACTCTACAGCTCTGACACGTCTCCACCTAGCTTGAGTATTGATGGAGGGATGGAGCACCTTCTGTGTGCCCAGCACTGCTCCAGGTGTGTGGGGTTAGTAGTCAGAAAGATGGATAAGCAAGTCCTCAGCCCCTGTGAGGTTCACCTTCTAATAAGTGACAAGGAAAAGAAGACTGGGCAAGAGAGAAAAGAGTGCGGGGAGAAGGGGTGGGCAACTTTCACTCAGGGGGTCAGAGATGAGCTGTGTGAGCAGGTGCCTCTGACCTGTGGTCTGATGAGCAGCAGCCAGTCATCCTAAGGGGAGAAATAATTGAAAGTGCAAAGGCCCTGAGGTGGAAATGATTGTGATGTATGTGAGGGATGGAGGGAGGCCAGCGGGGCAGAAACATTGTGATTGATGAAGCGAGGAACACGGAAGGAGATGGATAGGAAGGCAAAGTGTTTTTATCAGGGAGGAGTTTGGATTTTATTACAGTGCATTAAACTAAATATACACACAACTAAACTCTTGGCCTTCTTCCCCAAATGTGGTTCTCCTAGACTGTGGGACTGAGGAGCTTGTCCGGTATCAGCAATTGATCCATCACCCAGATGAGGGCCGCCTTCCCTTGGTCCCCTTCTTATCACCTCCATGCCTCCCACCTGCCACACGCCAGAACCGATACCAACCTGTCTGATGCACATCTCCACTGGAGATCCCCCAGCACCTCCAACGCATGTCCAGAATTGAACTCTAAATCTGTTTTCCTAAGCCCCCTTCATTCCTTATCTCCATGAATGACAACACCCCATTGCCTAAGCAAAACATATCAACTCCTTCTCCCTCAATCCCACATCCCATCAGTAACTAACTCCTGATGATTCTATCTCTTCAGCATCTCTTGTACCTGTCAAATCCTCATCACAGCCTATTGAGTGGAGGCCCTTCTCCTACTGCCAGAGTCCACCTGGTCTCCTGCATTAAACCTCTGTTCTTCTACCCTCCACGTTGGCACCAGGGTCAGTTTTGTGAATCACAAATTCCTGCGCTGTTAATATTTTTGCTTGGAACTCTTTTTCAGACTCCCCACTGCACACAGGATACAGTCTAGACCGATCAAAGGGGCACAAAAGACTCTCAACGACCTGAGGCCTTTGCCAAGTGCTTTTATCGTTATTTTCCCACTCCTGCCCCGCTGCGCCCTACATCTCAGCAGGCTTAGATCCCTTGCAGCTCTACGAATGTGCAAGGCCAACCTCGTGTCTACCCTTCTGTCTGGGCTATTTTCTTTTTCTAGAATGTCTTCCTCCCTGGTCCACCTGCAAGACCCGGTTAAGCATCATTTCTAGTGAGTGCTATGGGTCACTCCCCACCTCCACTTTTCCTTCTGAGCCACTGTCAAGAATAGCAGCCTCAGTCCACCCAGTGCCCATCAGGGTGATGGCCACGGAATAATATTCCCCTGCTAACAGGCCTAGGGTGGCCAAGCACTTTCCAAACCAAATTCTCTCCCACCCTACCTTGCTGGCTTTGTCCATTTATAATAACAGCAACACTAACACTGCTAGGAACTATCACAAATATAGGAAACCCACACTTACTAAGAATTCACTATGTGATCAGCACTGGAGCTACAATAACAAACACCACATGCACAGCTCTGTCCTCAAGGAGTTTACAGTCCAGCAAGGGTGCCAGACAATCAAAGACTAAAATAAGCATCGTTTACTACATTTGGTCGCACTATCCACTCACAATCACTTGTTCCTTCCTTGTCTTTTCCAAGCATCCCTTCTGGTAGAGCCCTCTTCGCTACTTTCACTGACTTGGGGGCTTGGACTTGGGATTGGTGTGGGCCCCTGGAATGAGAGTGGACCTGCCACAGGCATCTGCAAGCAGAGGCTTTAAGTGCACTTGGGGGTTTGGCTCTATCTCCTGGTCCATGTTCCTTCTGCCAGGAGAACAACGTGCCCTAGGGACAAATTGGTCCCTTATCTATGGTTCCAGAATGGGATGCCCCTGGAGCTCAGCTTAGCCCCGTGGGGCCACAGTGGACTTCCAGCCCTCATGGAATATGAGAAATAAACATGCATGGTTGCAGTCCATTGAGATCTTGGGGGCTGCTGATGCCATGCAGAAGTTGATGAATACACTCATAAAAAGTGAAGGAGTACTCTTCTGCAGAGAGAGGCCTTCTTTGGGCAGGTGATGGTCAAGGGATGATGAGAAGGGGCCAGCTGTGAGGGGAACATTCCAACATGGCGGACTGTAAATGCAAAGGCACTGAGGTAGGAAAGGGTTTCGAGGTGGGTACAGTGGTATGGGATGAGGGGAGAGAGGCAAGCAGGGGTTAACCAGACATGTCCTTGTAGACCAGTTGGTCAGGGATCTCCCTCAGCATCCAACTCACTCAGCTGAGACCCGATTCCTTTCTTGGCATGAAGTGTACTGGGTTGTGGTCAGAGTGGTCACATAATATATTGCTCAAGCTGGGACACTTTTGAGAATGGAAGGTGGCACTATTAATAGTTACCTAGAACAGAAGGTATAAACCAGATGGTCCCCAGCCAAGGGGATACATGGTCACCCCAGCCATGGTCTTTCTAGTTCCCTCCCACAAAAGCAGCCTTTACCCTGCTTCTGTTTCAAGGTCTTAATTCACAGCCTGGCACCACTTTGGAACAGGGGTCTTGAACTAAAGCTCCCTGGTGCTGTTTGGTTTACCCAGATGGTTAGAGTCTGTGCCCACAACCCTCAGAAGTTGGCTGGGCTCCTGGCATAAACCACCTGGCTGCTTATCAACACAACTTCTGGGGACCGTACCCTCTGCCCAGACTTATCCTGCAGCCATGACTGATTCCTGCCACGTCTCCGGGATGATGCAGCCCCCAAGCCATTCACAGGGCTCACCCCAAGCCCCAGATGCTCAGAGGTCCCTGCCAAGGCCAGGCTCCTGACTAGCATATTCATGGATTCCTCAGTGGAGGCTCCAGGTCACCAGCTCACAGGACAGGGTTGGAGCCCTTAGCAGGACAAAGCATGAAGAAGACCCCTTGACCTGCTCTCCTGGGAAGTAGCTGAGTCCACACGTCTGAGGACTCAGCTTTTACCCTGAAAACAGATAAAAACTGAACCCCTGTAAAGCCTCGGTGTTCACAGGCCACTTTGCACTTACTGCTTGGACACTTTCAGGTTCGGGCAGTGACTTCAGCTCACTGGCTTCTGCTCTGCATATGGCCCAGTGTCAGCCAGACGGCTGGGGGAGCCAGAGAGGCATCTCTCATTCCTCACCTGGCACGCCTCTACCAAGCAAGACTCGAGGTCAGAAGATTTGCTCTTTGGGTCTCAGTCCCTCTCCTCAAGGCAGCTCCACACCTAGAAGACTCCAATGTAAATTCCTCTCCTGCAGGAACGACTGGCTGTTCGGCTGCCCACAGAGACTTGCAGTGCCACCTTCACAGGAAAGACCAACTTACCAAGGGAGGGACACTGTCAGCTGCAACGGGGCACCCATGCTGAACAGCTGCACACTTGAGGGTTGGCTATTCTGCCAGTCTTCAGTACTGTTGTGGGAACTGGATGGCCTGGGACACATGGGGTCAAGGACAGTCACCTTGGGGCCAGTGTTGTGGCACAGAGAGTTAAGCTGTCACTTGCAGTGGCAGCATCCCATATGGGTGCCAGTTCGAGTCCTGGATGCTCCACTTCTGATCCAGCTCCCTGCTAATGCACCTGGGAAAGCAGGGGAAGATGGCCCAAGAACTTGGGGCCCTGCACTCATGTGGGAGACCTGGATAGAATTTCTGGCTCCTGGCTTAAACCTGGCCCAGCCCCAGCAACTGTGGTCATTTGGGGAGCAAACCAGCAGATGGTTTCTTTCTCTCAATCTCTCTCCCTCTCTTTCTCTCTCCCTTCCTCCCTCCCTCCCTCTCTCTCTCTCCAGTAACTCTGCGTTTCAAATACATGAATAAATAAATTAAAAAAAAAAAAAAAGGATGGTTGCCCTGATGACTCAGGCTGCTCACTTCCTTCTAAAGTCCCTCTCACTCCTGTGAACTCCCATGGCTGTTGGTACCCACAGGACCTGTGAGTGATACTCAGAAGGTTCTGGGCTTGCCACAGGAGAAGCTCCTGGCCAACTTGAATGCCTAGCTAGGGTTAGTTTCAGCCATTTTCACTGATGTGTTCAACCAGACACAGGCATTAACTGGGGAGAAGGTACCTGGGCCTGGTGGAATCCAAGAAGCTAAGCCTAAGCCTAAGCAGTAGAATTCTAGAAGGGCCATGGACATGGACTCCGCCTTCAGTGGCCCAGAAACTGCTGCCAGGGCTGCAACTCAGGCCTTTGAGGCCCTCAGGGCCTGTGCCTCTCCTGTGAGCCCCTGAACCAGTCAGGGGGCTCCACTTTCTGCAGCTGCATGAGCGCACCTTCACTCAGGGGTTCTAGAATCAGCTCCACTCCAGCCGTGCCTCAAACCATCACCCACTAAACACTGGAAAAGGACACTTAGTGGCTGCTCACTGCACTAGGGCAGTACGTCTGGGCTTAGCAGGGGCAGTTTACAGTTCACAGTTTTCCTGGCAGAGGTACCTCGAGACCAGGGGGAGCCTTATCTGGGTCCCAGAACAAGAGGTGACTTAACCAGAGAGCCTAGGGCCAGCAGCCCTGTCCCCTATAAGGGCTGGACGAAGAACCAATAAACCTGAGAGGTGACACAAGGCCCTCCTGGAAAGCCAAGCCACAGACAAGGGGAGCAGTGTCTCCTCCAAGAGCCACAGCACCCAAGGACACCCCCAGCACCCAGGGTCGGGGGTGGTCCACTCATGTCCATGTGCAATGACAGACCTGCCAAGAGGTTCAAAGAACGGGGCAGGAGGGTGGGGTGGCCTCTGGGCAGAACTTCCAGCTCCAGCTCCTGAGCCTGACACTATGAAACAGACCCTGGTGGGGAAAGCTTTGCATCTGCCCCAAGAATTCTGAGTTGGATACGGCACTGCACAGCACAGAAGGCACACACATACCGCAAAGAAGAAAGTGGGTGTCGGCTCCATCCCAAGGTGAAAGCTCAAGTGAGACTCACAGAGACATCCCATTCAGAGAGGCGTCACAGCCCAGGGCCAGACTCCTAAAGTGTGGTTATTTTTCCCAGGCCCTATCCCACTCAGGTAGCTGTGGTCCTGACAGACCTTGGCCCAAGACTCATAGAGTCTTTGGTCTTGGCCTTGGAGTAGGCTGTGCTCGTAGTTTGGGTCTGGGGAGATTTCCCACCTGCAGCCTGCGCTGCAGCCCTCCAGGAAGAGTCCTGAGAACCTGCCAGTCGCAGCCACTATTCTTCCTCTGCATTCTGGTAGACGCTGTGACCACATCTGTCACAACAGCAGTCCAGCGGCTGTTCATCACAAACGTCCGTGCTTGTCTCGCTCACTCAACAGTGTGCTCTGAGAGGGAAGGCACCACGTGAGCCTCGCTCCTAGCACTCGGCCAGGGGCGCGCACAATGCCCATACACAGCAGCCCCTCCCCTTGCATTTGGCAGTGTGCAAAGTCAGAGGAACGGCAAGCACTCGTCACATCAAGAGCTAATGTCAGAGTATTGGAGCAGGCACCCCACTCCTTGCAGCAGTATCAACATGGAGGTCCATGTTCCATGGACCCCAGGAGACCTCAGCCAATGATCACAACCACTGCGTTGCTGTAGCCTCAGGGAAGCAGCACAGGACCATGGCACGTGACAGCCCCAGGCCTCGCCAGCTGCCAACTACTTGGGGGACTCTGCCCCTCGGGAGTGACTCACAACTTCCCCCAGGCAACCGATTCATGGCAGATGTTCCATGCCAAGGGTTCAGGTGTCCATCATCAGAATGGACACATATGTACACATGCATGTGCACGCGCGCGCGCGCACACACACACACACAATGGAATATTATTTGGGTATTAAAAACAATAAAATTCTATCATTTGCAGCCAAATGGTTGGAATTAGAGGACAACATGTTGAGTGAAATAAGCCGGACACATGAACACAAATACTGAGTGTTCCCCCTTAAATGTGGGAACTAAAATTAAGAAAGGGGGGGAGGGAAGGAGGGAAGAGAGAAGGGATGAAAGGAGGGATGAGAAGAGGGAGGGAAGAAGGGAGGAAGAAAGAGAGAGAGAGGGAAATGCCTATGTTTATCAGTGTTGCTGCAAATGTGGTGTTTTGTTGAACTTTGAGTCTTTGTGAAACAAATTGTTAAGAATGATACACTATTATAGTTTTAATGATTCCGTGACTATATTAAAATGGACTTCAAATGAATGAAGCTGAACATCTTCTCATTTGATTACTGCTCATAGCCCTTGCCTATTCGCCCTCTGGTCTAGGGTCTTTTTACTTTTGGTTTGCTGAACACTTTATGTAGTGGAGCCGTGAAGCCTTTGGCTGTAATATAAATTAAAAGTATTGTATCTCAAAAGAATAAATAATAAATAAAATAAAATAAATTGGAACCAACTCTTACATCAACGAGAACATTTTCAAGCTGCAATTCCTGGGCCCCCTGCTGGACCTACTGAAGGGGGATTTCTGGCATCCAGACCACGGCTGCTGCATTTTTACAAGACCTCTGAGTGGCTGTAGCAATTGTCTGGATTTGGACCCAACTTAGAGCGGGCAGGACCATCAAAGATTCCTCCTTCCCCCACAGCACATCTGCCCCTTTAAACTCAAAGGTGACAACTGCTGCATGGCACTCACACTGGCCTGGCACTGCGACTCTACTTCCCTGGATGCTCTGGTAGGAACCGTGGGCGTCTCCTTGGGAAGCCATCCCCAAAGGGACTCCAGGCAGGTGCTCTGCAGACCTTCATTCCATGAACATAATTCTTAGAGCCAGATCCCAAGCCAAGTCCAGCTAAGCCTGATGGGAAGGTCCATCCTCATGAGGCTGTGGGGTGCGGCGTGACGCGGCTCAATGGAGCCCAGCACACCCACAGGGCCTTCCCCTCCTGCTGTCCTTCCTCTGGCTTTTGGTTTCCTTTCTCGTCCTCACTATGGGTAAAGCCCTTGGAGGAATGGTTGCCTCGGCTGGGCAGGGGTACACCTTTCCGGGGTGGCCCTGTTCCCCTGCTGAGGTCCTCTTTGCACATAGATGCCTCCTTCCCCTACCAAGTGTCTGCCAATATTGAAAACAGAAGCGGCCAGCTGTGTACGGGACCCTGCGTATGGGACCCTGACTGGGCTGGTGGGACAAGAATTAACTCTAGTTCTGGGCCAGGCAGAGACGCCTCTGCGAGCCACGCCATCACCCAGGCAGCAGTTTGCCCAAGCTTGGACTCCCTCGATTCTGGTTTCCCCTTCCCAGGCTGCTCCTGAGGCCCTGGGATGCTTCACAGCCATGGGTGTGGAGTGCGTACTCCAGGGCAGGAGCAAGTTCAGACCCCGCCCACCTCCTGCTACCACTACAGACTCTGCTCAAGGCAAGGAGCCCCAAAGGCCACTGGAACTTTGTTCTGCAAGGCACTAGACAAGGGAGGCCACAGGCCTTTGGTGTCCAGAGTTTTGGGGAGG
This sequence comes from Lepus europaeus, assembly GCF_033115175.1. Taxonomy (NCBI): domain Eukaryota; kingdom Metazoa; phylum Chordata; class Mammalia; order Lagomorpha; family Leporidae; genus Lepus; species Lepus europaeus. The sequence goes on from NC_084831.1 coordinate 25,837,692, forward strand.
TGGTAACAGAGGGAGGGCACTGCAGGACTTCCCAAATTCCTGCTTATTTCCTTGGCCCATCTGGGGTCCATGAGACCTTGAAGGAGAAGAAAGGAGAATGCTACAGCAAGTGGAGGAAGCGTGCACATTCCTTCTCTTAGCCTTTGACCCCAACACAACAGGTCCAAGGGATCCAAAGAGACATCGAAAAGGACATATAGGGGCTGGTGCTGTGGCGTAGTGGGCTAAGCCTCCGCCTGCGGCATTAGCATCCCATGTGGGTGCCGGTTTGTGTCCTGGCTGGTTCACTTTCCATTCAACTCTGCCTATGGCCCAAGTGCTAGGGCCCCTGCACCTGCATGGGAGACCCAGAAGCTCCTGGCTCCTGGCTTTGGATTGTCCCAGATCTGGCCATTGTGGCCATTTTCAGAGTGAACCAGTGGATGGAAGATCTTTCCTTCTGTTCCTCCCTCTCTCTGTTTATAACTGCCTCTGAAATTAAAAAAAAAATTAAATTTCAAAGAAAGTCAGAAGTAAAAGATGTTTATTTTGGTGCAATTTTAAAAATCCATAGTTTGTTCTCCCATATTGGGCATTTTCCATGAAACTTTGGAAAAGCCCTCATAAAGTGCCCAACCTGGGGGCTGATGCTTTCCCATCTTAGCGAATCCCAAATCTGGCTCCAAGCATTTGAAAAAGGTCGTTCCTGGTGATTGTGATATTTTTGGGGCCAAAAGAAAGGGTGTTTGAGATTACACTGGTCCTGGAAAATCTGCGATTATATGATTACAGGCAATGCCAGGTTTCAGGCATGGAAAAGAGGAAAAGTAGGGGCAGGCTTCCCTTGCGCAGGGGCACCAAGGCCTGGGGGAGGAGGAGGGACTGTCTATTGAAGAAAGGTGACGGGCCACATATGTGACCTAAGAAAAGACGACCACAGAGCTGTTATATTTAGAAACATGAAAGCAGATGGACACAAAGAGAGGCATCGCCGTGGATCTGGGTGGGAAGGCTGCACATTATAGAAATGTCTATTTTCTTCCAGTTAATTTATAATTTAACAGGAGTGCACACACAAAAATCCCAATAGGATTTTTATTTTTACTCTGGCAAAATGATTCTAAAATTAATCTTGAACAACAAACAGATGGGAATAACAATGAATATTCTGAAGGAGAAAATAATTAAGGGGGGAAGGAATTGTTTCTCGCTTTGCCAGATATTAGAACATATTATAAAACAACAATTAAAATTATTCAACACCGAGGCTAGGAGAGAAAGAGAGCAGCGGAACAAAGGGGTGACTCAAAAAGCAGACTTAACTACATTTGAGGATTCAATATGTGGTAAAACAATTCATTTCCCTCAAATCAAAAGGGAAATGAATTACTTATTAAATTATGTTGGAAAACTGCATAAGAGTTTGGACAATGTTATGCACGCATCTAAATAAACTCCAGATGCATTAACAAATTATATTTTTAAAAATCACATTACTGACAAATAACCAAAAATAGAATGAACTGCTTCTTGGATCTGTGGCAGAATGATAACTTTGTCAGCTTTGAAAAGAAATTACAAACACTGAAGGATTTGTCTAGATAAAAACCTAAAATACTGCACAGCACAAAAGAGAAAAACAGAACGACACGAAGAGGAAAAGGTGAATGGGAAAATTTATGCATCACATACCACAAAGAGTTCTACCCACAACATACAAAGAGCACTTTCAAATCGGAAGGGAAAATGCCCACTGGATAGCCACATACAGGGACAGTTGGTTATGACACAGGGAATACAGCCACTGTTCCACGTCCGTGCAGGACAGGGTGGACCCAGGCCATCGGAAGAAAGGCCAGAATGGAAGTTCCTATACAGTGTCCTGCGTGGAAATCCCAGGGTGCTGGGCTCCACCTGATACCTCCTTTGCATCTTGTGCCCTAACTGGGACCTGCCTCTGGCCTGGAGATCCCCAGCTGTCTCTCTAGATTCTGCTCCCACAGACCCTGCCTTCCTGTTTCACTCACACGCCTTTGGCTGTAACTTACCTTTTTTTTTTTTTTAAGATTGATTTATTTATTTGAAAGTAAGAAATACAGAGAAAGAAGAAGAAGAAGAGAGAGAGATCTTCCATCTGCCGGTTCACTCCCCAAATGGCCACAATTGCCAGGGCTGGACAGGCTGAGGTCAGGAAGCAGAAGGTTCCTCTAGGTTTTCCATGTGGATGTAGGTATGGGCCATCCTCCACTACTTTCCTAAGCCATAGCAGAGAGCTGGATTGGAAGTGGAGCAGCTGGGATGACGGCACTGCAGATGGTAACCTGCTATGCCACACCAGCCCCTGCAGCCTAGCTCTTTAGGAGCCACCACAATCTTCAGTTGCAGACTGGCAGTCCTTGCATACACGTGTGCCCACGTGGGCACCTCTCTCTTGCAAAGCCCAAATGCTATGGCTCTTCCCAGAACCCAGTGCTGCCACGTGGCTGCCTCCTTGTCTGACAGGGACCTCTGCCCTCCCACGTGTCAGGCCCCACCGTCCTAGCAGAGATGACGTCATGTCTGTGCTCCAGGGGAGAGGGGCTGTGGCGCCCGTGCCCAGCACCTGCCGTGCTGCCTGCTCCAACTCAGGCGCTCCACAGACACATGTGAAGTAAATGACAGGCATCTGCACCACTGATGCTTTCTCATTGAAAAACTAAACTTTAGAACACAAGGGACTGCTTTGATTTACATAATTGCATCTATTTCCACATCCTTGAGGTCAAGGACTGCGCCCGATTCCTCTCAGCATCCGCGGCACTTATCCTGATGCTTGGCACTTTACGGCAGTCGTCAAGGGCGTGCCGCAGGGATGCGTTCAACTCAGGCTTATTAAATCAGCAAGTTCTGAGAGGCCAGGCGAACACTCGAGGAGAGGCTCACAAAGGTTACAGGCGAAACACGAGACTCAGCGGGAGAAAAGCACCGAGTTATCTTCCGAGAGCAAAGTAGGTGGACGTTAAAGAGAGACGCCAGGGGCCGTGCTTCTACATGGGGGAGTTCTGCATTAAATGAGCCTTGTTCTTCTTAAAGTAATAATGAATCAGTTTGAAATAGAGAAAGACACACACACACACACACAGTGGGGGTGGGGTGGGGGAGAGAATATCTTCAGTCCACTGGTTCATTCCTTGAATGCTCTCAAAAGTCAGGAGCCTGGAACGTGATCTGGGTCTCTCATGGAGGCTGGCAGGGACCCAAGTACCTGGGCCATCGCCTGATGCCTCCCAGAATGCACATTAGAAGAGGAAGCTGGATTGGAAGCAGAGCTGGAACGCAAACCCAGGCACTTCACTATGAGATGTGGGCACCCCAAGTGGCGACTTAACCCCGTGCCAAATGCCCACCCACGACTCTTGTTCTTAACCTTACAGTTTTTGCTATCGGTGACATGAAACGGTACAGCATTTCAGGAGAGAGATGTTAACAGTATGTATCAAGAGTTATAAAAACATCCTGGCCCAATGACCTCCCTCCTAGAAATTTATCCAAAGGAAATAACTTACGAGATGAAGAAAACCCACCCCATATACACAAGGCTGTTCACTGCAGCCTTCTATAAAATAATTGAACATAATGAGTTGGATAAGTCATGGTGTATTCATGAGACAGAATACTCCAGAGATCTTAAGAATAAGAACTATGAATGACACATGGCAATGTGGCGGGACAGTCAACATAATCCATACTTTAAAGCACAGGATGCAAAACGGCATCTCACCATGAAGAATCAAGAAAGAATGGCTAAATGTGAAACTGGTTTTGCTTGTTGGGAGACAGAGAGAAATTTACTTATTCAAACTATTATTTAACTTACAAAATACTAACATAATACCAAAAGCCCGTATTGTATATTAGCCCTTGAGTTCCAGCTACTTCTTGGAACACAGGGACAGCACACGACACAGGGCACAGTGCCAAGAATTCCCCTTTCAACCCGACATGATCATGGCCTGAGGTCCTCCAGCTGAAAATTCACCCAGGAATGCTCACATCATCTCAAGCTGCTCATTTTGTGTATGACCGGAGCTCAGCAAATCAAGATACGTAGATGGATGGATAGAAGGAGAGGAAGCTAAAGATCAGGGAAATGTTTCAATCTGAGTATATTACACATTGGTGCATGATATTGGTAAAGTTCAACTACGGGTCATGGATCTATTCTTCATGAACTCTTTCAGCTTCCTTTAAGCTGTTACATAGTAGGGGACTCTGCCACCACCTTGCTTTGGTTACTATCCTGGCCTAGGACACTTGTGCTAAGGATTCCTTGTCCTTACTTCTGCATGTGATCCTGAGAGAATTCTGGACATCCAGGCAACAGAGAGAGTGCACGGATTGGAATGGGAGCATGGGTTCAAACTACTACTGTAAGTGGATCAAATTCTAGCCCATCACTGAATGGTCCCATTTAGCCTGTGTGTTAGTTACAGTATCTCCTTGAACCTTGTTTTCATCTATGAACTGAGAGAATAGACAGTCTATAAAGATGTAGAGAAGACCTACATCTGCCCAAAAGCATAAATTTTTTTTTTCTGACAGGCAGAGTTAGACAGTGAGAGAGACAGAGAGAAGGGTCTTCCTTCCGTTGGTTCACCCCCCAGATGGCCACTATGGCCAGTGTGCTGCGCCGATCCGAAGCCAGGAGCTTCCTCCTGGTCTCCCATGCAGGTGCAGGGCCCAAGCACTTGGGCCATCCTCCATTGCCTTCCCGAGCCACAGCAGAGAGCTGGACTAGAAGAGGAGCAACCGGGACAGAATCCAGCGCCCCAACCGGGACTAGAACCCGGGGTGCCGGCACCACAGGTGGAGGATTAGCCAAGTGAGCAGTGGCGCTGGCCATAAAAATGTTTAATAAATATCATTTCCCTCCTTGTCCCATGCTTTCTCACTGTCACAATCTGCAACAGACTTTAACTGCAGCCCCTCATTTAAAAATGCAAACCCACAGCATGCTTCATATTTGTAATTTAATAAGAGTAAGCTCTCCTAGACCAGGGGCTCCTCCGTGGGATGGTTTTCTCCCCAGGGAATATTTGGTGATGTCTAGAGGCATTTTGGTCATCATAGCTGTTGTGTGGGGTGGGTAGAGAACAGAGATGCTGCGAAAACACCCTAAAATGCAGAAGACTGTACCCTACACAAAGATCTGCACCAAAAATCACCAGGGCTGAGGTTGAGAAGCCTTTCCCCAGAGGAAATGGTCCATTGGAGAAAACAGCTTTCTGATGATTCTGACACAAAGCACTCTTGTCCAGAAACACGTGTGTGTGTGTGTGTGTGTCCAGAGCAGGAGGTGGAGAAGGTGGGAAGGGATTCAGAGCAAGGGGCTACTGGCCATGCCTGTGTAGAATCTTCTCCCTTTGTCTCCCATCTGTCAAAGCCCAGCTCCAGTCCTCTGTCCCCTGAGCTCCCGATTCTCCCTCGCTTGCCCACTCCAGGTTCAGCTGCTGGTCTGTAGCTGCGACCGTGTTCACCCTGGGAGCCCCTGTCTTCCATTTCTCCCGTGTTCACCCTGGGAGCCCCTGTCTTCCATTTCTCATGCACACCTGAGGCATTAAGAACTGAGCAAGAGCGATTAGGATCCACACCTCTCACTGCGCTTTACAGAATGTTGCAGGGGAGTGGTGTGCCCAGTCCTGGCATATCTCTGGTGAAGGCTGTTTTAAAACTTCTGTTGAAAGTGGCTGCTAATGGGCTGTTAATTGGTTTCCTGGCTTCCTTATGGAAGTGTGAAGTGTTTCGCTTGCCTGTCAACAAAGCATCAAGTCCAGTGCACATCACCACCACCACTTCAGTTATCTGTCTTTCCCTCCCATGCTATTGCTCCTGGTGGAGGGATGACTGGACGGGGCTGTGTGGGAAAGGCTCTCCATGCTTCTGGAAGGAAGGGGGTAAAACAGACAGAGCTTTGGGAAGGCACAGAATATGCGCAGCCTGGCCCAAGCTTTCTCATCAGCACCGTCAGGTCAAGCAAATTTCCTAAGCAGAGACTGCACTGGTCAGAATGCAACACCTGGTGCCCAGCACCCACTCAGGAAATACAGCTGAGTGGGCGGGAACTGGCGCTGCTTCTCATGGTTCTGAGCAGTGGTCCCTGGAGATGAGGATTCACCAAGAAGACATGACAGAACAAGAGGAAAGAAGCCAGAGCCATCTTTTCTCTCAAAATGCTTTTCATGGCGAGCGACATCATGGTACGGAGAACAGAGATGAAAACGACCATCTATGGAGCATCTACAGCTGTGAGGGCAGCTCGGAGGCCAATGGCATCGTTCTGAAGTCCCTATTTGCTGCAGACAATGTGTCGGAACATGAAGGAGGAGTGCATTCGTGCAGTCTCGCCATGGTGCTTCCCCAGCCAGGACTTGTTTTGAACAAGGCACTGCTTTGCAGCTCTTTGCACGATTATTCAAAGACATTGGAGCCATCAAAATCGTTTCTCCATTCCCCTCTAACTGCTAAGAAGGAAAGAGCAGCACTGTTTGCTAAGCGCTGTGTTAATATTTATTGTGGCTAACATATGGCAAGATTTAGGACACTAATTTATGAAAGTTCATGCAATACAGAAATGCATGTGCTAGTTTATATTTTTATGGCATATATAGAAGCTTCTATTGGTTACACACTAAGATGTTTGATCTGGAGTTAGGAGCAGAATACCAGAGTTTAACACTGTTCCTCAATCAAAGCATGACGGCCCTGGAATGATCCCCTTTAGCGGGAGCTTCCAAGAATTCACTGTGGAAAATGTGGAGGCCGCCCATGTCATTGTCACCCTTTGCTCTAAGTAAGATCAGTGGAACCTGAAGGGAGTGCTACCCAAGATAGATCAGGAAACTCACAGCCAGGCGGGGGTGTCCTGGCCACCAGCACGAAGCTGAGCGAGAACTAAGAGCCAGGTCTGCAGATTTTGAATCCAGAGGTATCTTAGGACACCAGGCCTTTCTTATCAACATCATTCCGCTCCCAATTAGACTTTGAGCTCCCAGAGGCACAGCCCAATATTCTGGAAGCATTAGCCTAGGGGTGGGGTACTCAGCATAGGGTGGACAGATGGCATTCCCTCGCCTTCACGGGGTGCAAATGTGACGCTGCCACGCGGTGCACAGGCAGGTGGCCAGTTGGCTCTCCCTGGCCTCCTGCATGGAGTCCCAGCATCCCTGGGACTCAAGCTGTGCTCTGTTAGACCCTGATGTCCAGACACTGACTTTGAGTGATGGACGTGCCTGGGGATATCATCCTCCTCTATCCCAGAATAGTCCAGAAGAAAAAAACGCCACACTACCCTCACTGAGTCCCTGCTCCACAGTTCTCATCGACAAGCCTCAGGCACCCCGACTTTGTTTTAACCCCACACTGCACCGGCCTACCCTGGCAGCCCCAGCTCTGTCCTCTTTTCTTAGCCTTCAGCGAGCATGGCCGGCTCTCGGGAGGCTGCCAGCCCTGCTCCCGCAAACGCAGGGCCTGCTGAGTGGCACTGCAAGATCCCGCCCTCACTGCAGCTTTTAGAAGGAGGTGCTAAGACTACTCCTGAGAGCCCAAGGGCCAAGGGGATTCTTGGAGGACCTGAGTGACAGCCCCCACCCCACCCCCGAGGCAGCTTCCTGCCACCTGCACGCCTGGGCTTGTGGGGTAGCTATCTGCTTTGCTTCCCACTTCACCCCTACAGCTCTCTGCCTCAGAGACCTGACCATCTCCCAGGGCTCCTTGCCTTGTTTCATCTGATGGATGTCACAGCTTGAGCCTCCCTGGTACCTGGGACCCTCACAGCCTATACCTTCACCTTCCAGGCCCTGCCTGCCACCTGCCTCTGTCCGCTGTGGTCGCTCCACAATGCCAGGGTCTTCCATCACTGGTCACTTTCACAAGGCCCGAGATGCTCCCTGCAAGTCTTTCCTGAACCTATTGTCCCCATGGCTCCCACAGGGCTCCAAGGCTGACACTGGTGGGCACCGGATCCCCACCACGCAAAGGGAGCAGAGATGAGCAGCTAGCAGCTTTATTTTTCCTTTTCAGTGAGGGTGATCTGTCCAATGTGTATCTAAGGGAGACTTGATCTTTAAGCCTCTGAATTTGCACATAAACTCCTGAGTCATCAAAGATACTTGGTCAGACAAAGTGGCTTTTTTTTTTTTTTTGCATGTGATGAACAGAATCGCTTTGGTACAACCTGACTCATACAGCAAGCCCTGCATCACGGTGGAGATGGGATCGTTCTCCCTGGGTTACCACTCCCCATCCCCAGGGGCCACCGTGCTCTGATACACAGACCTTCCAGGTCCCAGGCAGCCCACTGTGCGGGGTGAAGGATCACAGGATCGGGCTCTCTGCCCTTCCCTGAGAAGATCAAACTGAAAGAGGTGGAGGAGGTGGGGTGGCGAGGGTTGGGAGAAGAGGCGGCGACAGCCTGGAGAAGCTGGGACCCTGGGCTTTCCCACAGAGGCAGTGTCTGACCCCTTGCTGCTACACATGGCCCCTCACACTCGCCAGTCCCACTGTGGCTAAAGACAGAGACGATTTGCGTCGCAAAGTATGGCTGATGGCCCGAGCGGAAGGGAGAAGAGCTTCTAGGTTAACCCTGCAGCATGAAGCACCAGACTCCGGCCCCTTCCCCAGCCACCAACGAGGCAAGACAGCATGACCCCGCACCCCTCCCTCAGTGCCACACACGAGGAGGTGATTCCAGGACACCTGGCACTCCCTGGCAAGTCTCCCGCAGTAGCCAGAGGCTGATGCAGACTCTAATGCCCCTTCCCGTGTTGCTGGGCTGTAGGGTAGGAGTGGCGGCACCCAGGGAGGGGAGGAACTGGCAGGGTCTGAGCCTGGTGGACCACATTCCCCGGGGGGGTCTCTATCTCACTCTAAAGGGTCACCAGGGAGGGCGAGATGGCAATGAAGAAGATCCCCAAGTGTCAAGAGCACCTGGCCTCAGGGCCACAGTCTACACCACTGCCAGCCACGAAGACACCCGCAGCAAGCTTCCACAGAATTGAAGGAAGCCACGGGAGTGAAGCCCGCGTGGTAGGCCCTGCAAGGCTCCCAAGGACACAGCCCCGGGACGGCTGGGCAGCAGCGACCCCTCCCGGCTCACTTACACACACAGCCTGGCTTCTTAGCCGACCACTGGTTATTCTTTTGGCACGTGATTGCCTTCTGCCCCACCAGCTCAAAGGCAGGCTGGCACTCAAACGTGAGCGTGTCACCGTGGCGAAACCGGGAGCCTTCCCTCCGGCCATAGGCAGGGATTCCAGGGTCACCGCAACTGCCCTGCTCGATCTCTGAAAGACAGGAAGAGGAACAAACAGAGACAAACGGTGACTTCGCACCTCTCGTGGCGCGCGAGGTCCACATGCCCCAGTCTGCTGCTGTTCTACCAGGAGTCAGTGCTCAGAGCGACACAGGTGTCACGAGGGATGGCGTCCCTGGGAAACCCTGCAGTGTCCTGGGATGAGGGGCCCCCTCTCCTATGCTGGCAGCCCAGATACTTTCCTGGGGTCTACATTCTCCATGGGTTACCTCCCCAGAGCCCCGACGTCTGCAGACTTCCTTATGGAACTTGACCCTGCATCTACCGACGTCCCTTCATCGATCTTAAGCACAGTGCATTGCTGAGCAGCAAAGGCAAGCCCAAGAGGAGAAGGGCGCTGGCGCTGGGCTGCTGGCCTTGGTCACTAACCAGAGCTTGAGAGAAAATCAATCGTCTCTGCTCCTGATATGGACACGCTTTCCTGAGGACAGGTTTTGCTGCAATTTGAAATGGCAGCAGGTAAAATGAAACAAATGACTCATTAAATACGTGGACGCTTTTGAGCCCATGGCAGTGAGGCAGGCATAGAGTGGGCTCCCCAGGATAGTTCTGGGGGCCTGGACTCAGTGGTGTGATGGGCTGGCCGCCTTGCTGGAGAGCCAGCCAGGGCCTGGATGCTTCTGGAAGGAGTCTGTCCTGGTCAAGTCCCTGGACTCCCCTGGAGTCACCTCCCCCCTTGCACGGTGCTGGGGGATGGAGGAGGAGGAGGAGCAGCAGCGGCAGCTCAGGACCAGGGAGGGCAGTGTCCTGCAGGAAGACAGGAGGTCATGCGGGAGGTGCCAGATGGCGCGGTGTGGACTATCGGTCCTGCGACTGGGCAGAGAGGAGCCTGGAGTCATGGGGGGCAGATTTTTTGGACCTCTTCCCAGGATTCTCAGCCTAAGGGACCTTGGCTTTTTTTGCAGATGCCATTAAGGGCATTTGGAATCCGTGGTCCTGAAAGTTGCTGTGTGTGACCCTGACAAAAATGAGTCTGCAAAAACTCTCAACCCAGCATGGGGCTTCTGTGGGCACAGTGGGGTTGCTGTGCCAGCCCCAGGCGCTGCCTCCTAGGGTTGGGCTCTTCTTGGCTGTCCCGTCTGTGGCAGCCTGAGAGCCCTGGCCTCTAGCTGCCTGCTGAGGGCTGGCAGGACTGGGATTCTTTGGGGGGTGTAGTGGGGGGTGGTGTGTGTGAGTCAAATACCTAGGGCTCTGTGCGTGGGGGTCTCTGTAATCAGGAACCAGGTTGGAGGAACCTCAAGGGCGAGTCAACAAAATAGCTGTCCGCCCCCCGACCCGTGGCCTCCCCTCTGCACACACACACCTGCAGAAACCATCTGAGCTCTCCTCTGAAGCTGGCTTTGCCCACGCTCAGGGCCGGAAGAGGGGATACCCCGAGGCATTCTGGGGGAGGCGGCCCTTTTGCTCCGGGTCTCAGAGCTCCAGCCATCTGAAGGAAAGGGAGAAGGGGCCCCTGTGACTAGCAGGCCTGGAGGAGCAAGCAGCTGTCCCTCATCCTCCCAAAGTGCTCGCTGGGCTCCACGTCCCTGGGATGCAGGCATTCCCAGGCCTGGTGAAAGCCACAGGGTTTGAAGACAGCCGGACCCCGACTGCTGCAGGGTGGGGCTCAGAGACAAGGTTTCTGAGCAAGGCGTCCCTGTGCTGTAGAGGATGCGTAAGTGGGGTGTGTCTGTCCGCGTCCCTGTCCATGGCCCTAAACTGAGGCTGTGAAGCTTCCAGAGAACAAGCATCCTGGGGAGAGGGGGAGGAAGCTGCCCAGCACCCCGCACTGTCTAAGACAGCCCTTCCCCCCTGCGCTCACCCAGCCAGTCTCACCGGTTGTCAGTGCAATCACAAACACGTGCTGAACCCTGTGTGCCAGCACCTGTGCTGTGCACTTGAGATCCGGATGCGGTCTCTGCTCTTGAGGAGCGATTCGACAAGGAGCCAGGTATTCATGACACTGCTGGTTCTCGCTCGGCACAGGAGAAGCCCCTGACTCAAACAGGGTGCAGGGAGTGAGCCACTAACCTCATGTGCTGAATTTCAGGAGGCACCAAACACTGAACAATCCCGAGAGATACCTTAGCGCAATGTGTTTGTAATAAAATCACAATTCATGCATATCCATCCAACCCACAATGAAGACAAATACCAATATTTGAATTAAAGACTGGATCAGAGGTGGCCTTGGATGACTGACATCAGTCCCCTCTCCCTAGTCCTGGCTCTGTCACAGCCTGTTTCTACTTAAAATGTTGTTATTTTCTATTACAAATGTTTTGCATTTATCTTCATTTAAAAACACTGCATTAAACTGTTATTTGTCTTAATTCCTGAGTTTTGTTTTTTTTTTTTTTTTTTGCTCCCTTCCCTATATTTTGTGCCTGAGGTGAGTGTCTCATTCACCTTACCCTAGTCTCAGTCCTGGGTTAGGGATGGCTTCTTGGAGGAGGTGAGGTCTCCAGGAAGGTTCCAGGGCGTGGGGGAGTCAGCAGGGTGAAAGGAATATGGGAGGAAGGAACCTCCGCGGGGTGGGAAGACTCCCAGCCAAGTCCTGGGGGGCAGGCTACAAACTGCAGCGTAGGCGTGACAGTAACTTCCCAGCAGTTGTGACCAGAAGTGACTTCTAGTTCTATGACCAGTGACTCTACCACTGATTACGCAGGTACACACCTGAGCGACTTCCCATATAGTGACTAGGTACTAGTGCCCCCATTTTAAAAGTAAGAAAACCGAGACCCAGAGAGAGACATCAGGTAACTACCCAAGGCCACAGAGCTGATGGAAGGTCTCAGATCTCAACTCAGGCTGTGTGGCGCTCGGGCTCTCAACCCGGGGGCCAGGCTGCTTTCTGCAGGCACAGGTGCTCTCTACAGGGTGATGGGAAAGAGACAGGGCCAAGGCACCCATGGGAAGTCTAAGGAGGCTGGACTTCAACGTGTAGGTGATGGGAGTCGATCAGAGTTTTGATCTATATAGTTTATAGTCCATCTAGCTTTTGAGAAAGACCTCTCTGACCACTCCATGGAGACTAGCTTGGGACAAAAAACTGGATGCAGGAACACCATGCATTCACTCAACAAACATCTGAGCCACAGTGCTAGGCACCGAGGGCGTGGTGGGGACCAAGGCAGATGCAAGCCCTGGATCCACAGAGCCTCTATCCTAGTGGGAAGTGTTTGATGGTGTCCTGGACTGGGCACAGGCAGAGGGGATGGAGAGGGGTCTACAGCAGGAAGAAGCCACAGACCACACAGGCACTGAGGATACCGGCTATAGAGGAAGGGGAGGGGCTAACGCTCGGTGGGCTTGGCCTGGGCACTGGGTGCTCTCACTGGAATATGAGGTCTGGATGGAAGGTCATCACCAGGGCCTCCATGAGACTCTCCAGTGGAATGATCTATTAGAAAGCAGCCGTGTGGGGCTAAGGTTCAGGAGAAAAGTCTGGTTTGGAAATAGGGAAATTGGGATTCAGCTCGTAGATGGGAAGAGAAACCCTGAGGTGCGTGTGACCACCCAAGGTTGGGGGTTGAGGGTCGGGGGTGAGAAAAGGTGGACAGGTAGGGATATCAGAGGCACAAGCAGAATGGGCGCCTGAAGTGCTGGGCAGAGCAGGGTCCCAGAAGCTTAGAGAAGGAGGAGTTCCCAAGAGATCTACAGCCTCACCTGCAGCCGGGACACTGACAAAGCGTTAACGAGCAGGCCATGAAAAGGAGGCCTCCGCTGATGCTGGCAGGAGTGGATCAGTGCAAGGATGGGAGGAGAGGGAGATGCTACAGAAGGAGAGGACTTTCAAAGGCAGTGAAGGAATCGAGAGAAATTAGGTATCAACTGATAAGGGCCAGGGCCTTGTGTGAACATGTATACAAATAGAAATATACTTGAGATGGGGGAAACATGACCACGTTTAAATGCTGGGGAAGTCAAGGGGAGGGATGGGGAGGAAGAGAGAGCGAGCAGTTAACTGTAGGCATGGGGGAAGAAACAGGGAATGATGGCAGGAAGCTCCAGGAAGGCAGGAGCCAGAGGACCTGGAGCAGACGGCAGGGTCAGCCTTGGAGACCAGGAGGGACTGCCTTCCCTTGTGACAGCAGGGCAGAAGGGAGAGGTGGTGGCAGTGAGTTTTCAGGTCACATGACAGGAAGTTGAGGAAGACCCTGTGATGACCCCGGCTCTGTTTTCTACCCGGGAAGAGGTCATGGTCTTTGCTGAAGGTGAGCTAGCAGGTGTGGGTTGACAAGCAGCTACTCTGAAGAAGAGGAAGCCCAGGCCAGACAGATAGCCACGAACTTCTGGTGCCCCACCAAGGGACATGGCCTGCTTGTCCCAGTAGCCTGTAGAAACTGGGTTCACATAGGAGTGGAGAAAGGGACGGCAGGTGGGATGGGGGGTGGTGCAGGATGGGTTTGGAGACATGGAATGACAGGAGTCAGGGATCCAGTTGTCATCCAGAGGGCTTAGGCTAAAGAAGGAAGGAAGTGCAATCAGCAGAAGGGGCTATGGGACAAGAGAGGCCAAGCAAAGGGTGACAAAGGGGTGGCAAGCGGGAGTGAAGAAGCGGAAGGGACAGAGGCCCCCAGAGCAGCATGTGTGACACTGCGGGGTGACAAGGCGTGGCTGCAGCCAGAGATGAGTGCACAGAGAGGCAGTGAGAACAAGGACTGAGAGACAAGGCAATGGCGAGGCCTGGAGGGGAGAGCAAGAGACCAGTGACCGTGAGAGGAGGGGAAGGAGGGGCGTGGGCTGGAAACAGTGAGCAGTTAAAGAGGGAGGCAGAGCGGCACTGGAGAGCGAGCACAGGAGCCACCTCTCCAGTGCAACATTCGTCAGGGGTGGGGAGGGTTGCCGGGTTCCAGTGACCTCAAGCAGAAGTCAGGCTCAAAGCAGCATCTGGCAAAGTGGTCCAAGACACAGCGAGATGAGGTGACTGGAGAACCATGACTGGGAAGAACAGAGCACAGTGTAGCGCGAGCATGGAGGATCCTTCTGGAAAGGTACACCGGCCAGTGGCTGCCTTGTGTCCTGGTCAGGACCTTCCCTCCACGCCCAGCATCATCACTAATAGGGATGGGGGAAGGGATCAGGGGCCCCTTTCTTCCTGTAGAGCATTCGCTGGGCTCCACTGCCCTGCCTGCAAGGGGCTGACCTGGGCCCTCTTGGTCAGGGGCTGGGCAGTCTGATGCTAGGAAGCAGCACTGCAAACAGATCATGGAATTCCGACTCGGAGAAAAATCATGCATGCAATGTCCTGTTACCTGGTTTAAGCTAATTCTGTAAGTGTCTCTCTCTCTCCTTTTACTACCAACAGCAAGCTGGGAAACAGGACCACAGCTTCTAGGACACCTCAGAACTCCACCACGCCCGGGCTCTGCCACACAGCATAGTTCCTTCCCCTCCCCTGACCTGTGTGATCCCTATCATCTGTGATCAGCTGCCCTGGCTTCTCCCCAGGGTTTTCCATTTCTGGTACTGAATCAGAATCCTCCTTTCGGACAAAATTTGTGCAGAATGGATGCATCACCTGTCTCTGACTGCATCACTGACTGGGCATTGTGGTGTAGTGAGTAAAGCCACCGCCTGTGACACCAGCAGCTTCCCATCCCATATGGGTACCCATTCATGTCCCGGCTGCTCTGGGATAGCGGAAGATGGCACAAGTGTTTGGGCCTCTGACACCCATGTGGGAGACCTGGATGAAGCTCCTGGATCTTGGCTTTGGCCTGGCCCAGCCCTGGCCATTGTGGCCATTTGGGGAGGGAAGCAGCAGTTGGAAATCTCTGTCTCTCTCTCTCTGTAACTCCACCTTTTAAATAAATAACTGTCTTAAAAAAAGAAAAGAAAAGTAAAGAAAAGAAATCTATTGCCTTTTCCGTGTGCTCCAAGAAGAGAGGCAGGGTTGGGAGGAAGATGGGAGCCAAGTTGGGGCTGCTATCTGCTGCCTGTCCCTGTGGGTGGGGCTTTGTTTGCCCCTTCACTTGTCATTGTTCTTCAGCTGGGGCGATGGCTTCTTCCCCTTTCACAGGCCCAAACCTAACGCTAACAGGGTTCCGTGTAAAACGTCACCTCCTCCAAGATGTGTTCCCTGACCACACACCTCAGATGGTGCCCTGTTTCTTTGCTCTCATGGCATCCCCTTCTCTCTCGTCATCACACTGACCACCCCTCATAACTATTTGTCAATTCATTCGACAGGTGTTCTATTGGCTACTGATCTAGACACGGGGGGCAGGGCTGAGGGATGACAAGGCACAAATCTGCCTGTCCCCAGTACGCCATCTGGCCAGGCATTCCCCAGCTCAGCCCCTTGCTCCTAGGTTGGCCTTCCCCACCCCTCGAATGTGAGCCTTATGAAAGGGGGCACTAATTACATACTTATGACTACCATGTACCACGGCACTCTGCACAGTGCCTGGACCACAGGTAACACTGCTGAATGC
This sequence comes from Lepus europaeus, assembly GCF_033115175.1. Taxonomy (NCBI): domain Eukaryota; kingdom Metazoa; phylum Chordata; class Mammalia; order Lagomorpha; family Leporidae; genus Lepus; species Lepus europaeus. The sequence goes on from NC_084831.1 coordinate 25,853,439, forward strand.
ATCCATTCAGCTCATATCTACTACAGGGACACTCTGCCAGCAGCCACCCCAAGCACCAAAGATATGGAGCCACCTGACCCATGGCTGCTGCCCTTGGAGATACAAATGATTCCAAAGCAGATGATATGGGCAATGGTGGTGTGCATGTGGCCACAGGGCCTGTGGGAAGCAGAGAAGACAGCTCTGGTTGCTGGGAGGGACATGGGGCAGGCTTCATGGAGACTGTCCCAACCAGAAGCCTGGGAATCCGCCTGGATTCCGCCCTCCCCCTTCTTTCCCAAAGCTAAGCCAGCAGATGGAAGACCTCTCTCCATCTGCCTCTCCTCTCTGTATAACTCTTTCAAATAAATAAATAAATCTTAAAAAAAAAAAAAGACCCTATCTCCTTAGTATGACAGGACAGGACCTCTGACAGCCCCTCCCAGCCCAGCCTCGTGTTTGACCAGTTTGACCATCACTGACCTTGACAGTTCTACAACACAAAATGGAGCCACCCACAGGAAGGGCTCTGAGTGAGGGCTCTGAGGTCAGGAAGTCCTGGTTCCAAATCCTGGCCCTGATACTAAGGAACAGACCTGGGTCACGTCACTTATTCTCTCTGAGCCTTGGTTCTCTCATCTGTGAAATGGGAACGGTAACCTCAGCACTATCTCCCAGGGCTGCCGTGAGGATTCCACGAGCCCTCACAGATACTGCGCTTGCCAAACTGCCCAGTGCATAGCACGTGACCAGTAACTAGCTGGCGTCCGCTCGCTGGTATTGCCATCGCTGCTGTTTGCAGAGCCCGGGTCTCTCATCTGGCACCTGCTGTCCTCTTCTGCCCATCTGGGATCTCCCAGGCAGCCCAGGACCCTTTCTTGCTGCCAGCCCCGTGGACGGCACTGCTAGTGCTGGGGTCGAAGCTGCCATGCGGGGCCAGTTGCTCCCTGTTCTGTGCTAAGCGCTCTGAGGACTGACATGGTGGTGCTTCTGGAATGTTGCTCCCCTAGCTTCTGGCAGAGGACAGAGCCCAGGACACACGGGGGGGGGGGGGGGCACGGAGTAAAGGCTGCAGGAAGGAGGGGAGGCAGGAGGAGAGCATGGGGGGGGCAGCGGGCAGTGGGGCATGGAGGATGAGTGTGTAGACTGGAAAGCAGCTAGATGCTCACTGTAGAGGAAGTGAAGAGGCAGGGGATGGGGCAGGGAGGTGGCCCAGGGAGACGGTGAAGGGCCTGGCTCACTGAGGGATCTGTGGTTAAGCTGCATCCCGGAGGGTGTCAGCTGCTCCAGGCCAGCCAGCCCCATCCCAGTGCCTCACGCAGGCTAAGTCCTCCAGATCCGTGAGCACAAGCTCCTCGCCCGGTGCCCAGGCCAGCTGAGGCGCATGCACACCACGGGGGAGGGGGCTGCAGGTCCTGGGCTGCTCCTTAGAACCAGACCCCACCCCGCTTCTGATGACAGAGAAGCAGCAGGTGGCGACAGCGTGCATCTCCCTGTGTCCCTCTGGGGCTCAGTGCATCTCTCTGCACTTGACCTCCATGAGCAGCACCCAGGTACAGAGAGGGCTGAGATGGGCGGCATTCTTCCGGCCTGTGTCCCATACAGCACTGCCAATGGGGCTGCACTGGCTGAAGAAGGCTGGGAAACGGGTGAACATGGCCGTGTGGAGCCTTAGGATTCCTCCATGCTGTCTGCAGCAGCTCCAAACCAGAGCTTCCATTTGCAGAAATCCGTGCATGGAGGGACTCTACTCTGGACAAATGTCATCCTGCCAGCTCTGAATGTGGCAGTGTCCTCTGCCGCTCCCCAGCCCAGCCACCAGAGGCTGGGACAGACTGGGTCCTGATGGGCTCCGCCAAGAGGAGGCAGCTTTGGTTCTCAGTGGCCGAGAAATCTTTAAAGGTATTGTAGAAAGCCCTCAACTAGCTGAGGAGGGCTAGGCCTGCGGATTTCCCGGCCAAAGTTGCAGTGTTCTGGCCTCCTAGTTTATGGGGCCCAGACAAGAAGGGGAAGGGTCTGGAAAACAGGGGAGGGGAGGCTGAGAACGGTTCCACATCGGACATCCCCCGCCCCCCTCCCCCGCCAGACAGAAGTGGCACCAAGGGAGCGGGACCATGCGCTGATCCATTGCCCTTGGCTTCCTTCCATACCTGGCTCCACCACCACCCTTTGAGGAGGCCAGTCGTGCCCACAGGGATGTGGGCTCTGCCCTCAACTTGGTTCCCATGGAGGTTCCATGTTGACCCCAGCGAGGCCACCCCTTGCAGCAGTGTCTGCCCACGCCCCTTTCGTCTTTCCAGCAAATCTCTGACTTCAGCTCTTCCAGGCAGGTCAGTGGCTGCTCTTCCCTATGTACCCACTCTATGGCAGTTGCTGTATGCTAACATTAGGCGAAGGCCAAGGCCGTCACCCCAGTGTCCTGAACAGTGTCCGAGACACATCTCAGGGCCTTAGGAAAGGCTGAGCAATCGGATGAGCTCAGTCCTAACAGGAGCCCCGGGCTGCTGGGCATCCATCTGCATAATCACTAATCTCCACCTCCCTCCACCTCCTCCCTGCCTCCAGGGTCAAGTCCCAGCTCCTTCCTCCCCCAGGGCCAGCCTCCCAGACTTAGCAGGAGGCCGGCGGATTCTAGGCTCCAGTCAGAAGGGAAGGAGACTTCCAGATTGATGCTAAAACTTGTTAGCAAGTTGTGTGTAATTTTATAATGTTTCTGGTAAGTGCTAATTGCCTGTTCCTTAAATATTTCTTGTTCTACTGGGAGGCAGAGCAATTGCAACTATGAATGCGTTTCCCACAGCTGGCCGCCCCCATGGAGGGGGACCGAGTTTCTAAGCGCAGAGCGCTCAGATAGTGACAGATCCTGGGTTCCCTCCCCCGCCCTGGCCTGGGATTGTGACAGGCGGAACTAGAAGCATTTCTGGGAAGCACATGCCCCAATTTTCCCACCGGGGCTCATGCTTTTAACGAGGCAGGGGGATGGGAGAGGCGACACGGCAGAAACTGCAGTGCCACCTGCCTGCCCTACGGTAGGAATGCCTGGGGGAGGGGTGGGAAAACGGATCAGGAGGTTCCTGCCCTCAAATACCATCCATCCCAACCACCTGCTATTCCTGAACCCTGATGTCTCTCCTGCGCGGAGTGCCTCACAGATCCAGGGGGCTCAGGGAGGGCGGGGGCCAGGCTGAAGCTTTGGGCAATGGTGCAGCTTGGGAGAAGAGCCGCAGGCCTGGGAAGGAAGGCCAGGGAACAAGCTGGCACTGGAGCATCTCCGAAATGCCACGCCCTCCGCTGGGCTCTTCACCACATTGAGCCCTCGTAAGACCCTGGAGAGCTAATGGGTCATTAGCCCTCTCTTCACTGGGCTCACAGACCAGAAGGCACAGGAGGGACTGGCCGGCAGGGAGTCCACAGAAAAGCCTGATTTTAAACTGGGTTTCTCCAGCCCCAAAGCCTACAGGGACCATGTGCATAGGCTCCGGGCACCCAAACGCCAAGAGATGGTAACGTGGGCAAAACAGAGCTGAGAGGGGGCCCATGTGAGAAGTCATGGTGGCTTAGTGCTACAGAGCTTTGCCCAGCAAAGCCATGGACCACTGAGAGGCGAATAAACTGTCACCTCTGTCTTGAATGGAATCACAGGAGCCGGAATTTGGTTTGGAGTTACTCTCATGGGGAACTTGGAGTGCATGTGAAAGAATCTGTACATTGGCCTAACATCAACAGAAAGTTCTCATTCCAGTGTTTGGTGTAAAGTAGAAGCGAACTGCCAGATTTGGATTCTGGGAAAATCATTGCACTCCAGTGGCAGCTTGGGGGGGGGGGGGAGGGAAAGAGAGGGCTGGCGTGAGGGATGCTGGGTAGGAGGACTGCGCTGCCACTGAAGTGAGAGAGGTCAAGGGAGGGGCTCACCTACAGCAACCAGGGGCAGAGGGGGAGAGGGAAAGGAGTATGCGGGGAGGAGACCCAGACACGGGCTGGACGGCGGTGATGACGGTCCAGAAGCAGGGCACAGGTGCAGGGATGTGGGCGTGGGAGTGGAGACAGGGAGCTTGGCTGTGGATGGTGTTGTGGAGTGAATCTTTGTATTTCTTCAAGTTCATTGGCAGAGGCCCTTAATCCTGGTGTGCGTGTATTTTGAGAGGTGGCCTCTAAGGAAGTAATTCAAGTTCAATGAGGTCATAAAGGTGGGGCCTGATCCAACAGGACTAACTACTGTCTTCATAAAATAATCTCTCTTCACGGGGAGGCATGCTCTGTGCACGCACACCGAGGAAAGGCCGTGCATGGACAGGGTGAGAAGGCGGCCACCTGCAGCCAGGCAGAGAGCCCTCACCAGAAACCAACTGGCCAACACTGGACTTCCAGGCCCCGGAACTATGAGAAAAGAAATTTCTGTTGCTTAAAGCACCCCGTTGGAGGCATTTTGTACAGCAGCCTGAGTAGACCCATGCAGATGGGCTGGGTTTGAGATGCTTGAAGGGGAATTATAAAGACATGCAAAAGGTAGGCACGGGCATTTGGCACAGGGGTTAGGATGCCACCCAGGATGCCTGCATCCCATATCACAGTGCCTGGGTTCAAATCCCGGCTTTGCTTCTGGTTCTAGCTTCCTGCTAATATGCATGCTTCCAGGGCAGCAGGTGATGGGCCAAGTACTGGGTTCCTGCCACCCATGTGGGAGACCTGGATGGAGTTTTGGGCTCCTGGTTTCAGCCTGGCCCAACCCCAGCTGTTAAAGGCACTTGGGCATTTACAGAATTAACCAGTGGATGGAAGATTAATTAACCTTTCTCTTTCAAAAAATAAAAATTAAAGTTAAACGTGTAACAAGTTGACTGAAATGCAAATGGGAACAGTTGTGGAAGTTGATGTCATGGGGGGTAGGTGAGACTAACTGCAGAAAGTTCTAGAACAGCAGGACTGAAGGCTGAGGATGGACCCCGAGGAAGGGCAGTAAGGAGCCACACAGGAGCTGTGAAGGGGCAGCCGAGAGGTGGAGGAGGACCAGGAGGTGCAGGTGAGAGAAGCCCAGAGAACGGGCGGGCAGGGACAGAGTCACCGTGGGCTCAGGATCTCAGCCCACCACTTCCCTGCACCCACGGGGCTCCTGGCCATGAAGGTGCGACACGGACTGGCTGCATCCCTAGCAAATGAAGGCAAAGCTGGCAAGGACCAGGAGGAAGTGGGTTCACTTGGTTGAACCCCTCCTAGGCTGGCTTCTCTGACCAAGTTCTAATGTTTTTTGAGGTCTCTAGGCTGTGTGTGCCCCAGATTCTGCCTCTACCCCTACACTGCGGCCACAGTGAGCCACCTCATTTCTCAGCCAGTCTGGGGAGGGAGATCCCTACAGGGGTGCTGTTGTGAGGCAGGGATCTAAAACGGGAGCCTAGCAAAGCCAGCACAGGCCCCATGGGGGCAGAACCAGGCCCGGCCTGGAGACAGTGCCTGGAAAGTTTGGGTGGAGAGGCACTTTGGTTTCCCCCTGGGGTGAGTGCTCTCTGGGCCAGGCAGTGCCCAGGGAGCTCTCTGTGGTCCCATTTCACCGTCGAGATGATGCTATAGGGTTGGCATTATTCTCCATTTTACTACTGGGGAAACCAAGGCTCAGCGAGAACCACATGACTGTTCCAAGGTCACACGGCTATGACCATGCCAGGTCCAATTCCAGGGTCTATTCCATCTTCATAGGACCTGCTGTCACTTTGTGCAGAACCTCATGTCACCCTGCTTGTCAGCGACGGATGGAAACACCCAGCCTCTCCTTCCCAGTTTTCCATGGGTCCAAGGAGAAGTCACGCCAACACCCAGCCTGTGATCAGCACTCACACAGTGCATGTTCTGAGACCACATCTAGCTTGCTACTATACTCACAGCACCCAGAACAGCACTGGGCACATAACAGGAAGTTAATCAGTACTGGTTGAGTGACATGGACTCATGAACAAAAACCCACCGCTAGTGTCACAGAGTCCAGGCTCATGATAGGCGTATGGGCTATGTGGCTGGGGCAAGGCTTTGGTTGCTAGAAATCTCACATGGAATAGACATTCTCCCAGTGCAGGCTGCCCAATCCTGGGCTTTGAAGCTAGACGCAGGGGCTTGGATTCCACACCACTCTGTGTGGCCTCAGCAGGTGACTCCAGCCCTCTGCCTCTGAGGCCTCAGCCATGAAAGAGCAGCCTGTCACTCAGAGTGCATGATGTTTGTGTGCCTTAAGTAAAACTTAAAATAAATAAATGAAAAAATTAAGTACCCTAATACTACATTTTTCTCTATATAAAGACCTATGATAAAGTTTAATTTGTACATTAGGCATGATAAGATTAATAATAATGAAGTGGAAAATCATAACAAAATAAAATAAAAAGAAACAGCAGCCTGTGTACCATTGTGAGCACTGAATGAGATCAATCAAGTAAAAGGAAAGAAAAAGAAATGGGGGCAGGGCAGGGTCACAGCCCTCCCTGCTGGCCTTCCCTGCCCTCCCTCGGGGGCTCATGGGGATTTTGAGCCTTGGCATGCTGCTGTTTGAAAACCCAGAGGCAACAAGGAACCTAAAGCTCTTACCACTAGCAGGCTCAACAAAAGTCCCGGCCCTTTCCCAAAGAAATCACAGCAAACAGACGTGATGTGATCCCTCTCTCGCACCTGACAACTCTTCAAACATCTCCATGCGGCTCGCTAGTCCCCAGAGGCACTTTCCCCTCCAACAAACACTTAGGGTCATCAACATTTCTCTCAGGGATTGGCCTAAATCCTCCCCGTATGTATCTCAGGTTGAGATCCACACAGCTAAGCTCCCCTCTCTGATGCCTGATGGGGCAGAAGAAAGCATGACTAAGCTCGCGGTGGGTAAAACCTGGGAGCTACTTTTTTTTGAATCTTAAAACAGGACTTGCTATCTACCCACACTTCACCTTGTCCTACCAACTCAGCCAACAGCTTGGCCCCATCAGCATCCTCGTGTCCTGCCTGCTGCTGGGCGCCGCCAGCCCCTCCCAGGCGCCCGCACCGTGTGTCAGATGCAAACCACGGGCGGTGTGCAGACAGAATAGGGGCATGCGGATGGCTTGGGATCCCGCCTCCCTCCCTTCTGGGGACATCCTCTGCCGAACAGTCACAGCATTTAAGAAAGGGGGGAGGCGGGAACTTCAGACGCTTTGCATCCGAATCTGTTTCCATCTGAAAGTGGTGAGGGGCAGAGAGCCCAGACCTGAACCAAGGACTCCGATTTCTCCTCTGGCGCATTTCCCACTGCCCATGGCGGCTTGTGTGTAATTTCGCACTCCAGAAGAGCCCATTCATTTCAGTACCGTGCCCTTACACACTGCTCACTCACTAGCCACCTTGCGATGTCCTACACTTCTTGTTTTCAGTTTTTAATGTGACCATCTTCACGGGACCAGGGTGAGCCTGGCTGCATCTTTATCTCCATTTCACAGATGGAGAAAGAGAGCCTTGAACAGGTTTCATGACCGCTCATGGGGCTAGGAAGTGACAGCACCAGCATCTGTCACCGCCAAGCACCTGTGTCTGCTGCTCTGCCTTGTCTAGTCCCAGGGCTTCCCACTCTTACAACAGAGCAACCCTCATCTCGGCCCCAGGGGACACATCCGCACATGAAATATGGACTAAGCTCTGTGGTGTGGGCTGAACTGGGTCCCCTCCCTCCAAAGAATGCTGCAGTTCCGACACCTGTCACCTGTACATGTGACCTTGTTTGGAAACAGACTCTTGACAGATGCAATCGAGTAAGATGAGGCTGTTTCGGAGGAGAGGGGCACTTCCTCCTAAATGCTGGTGTCCTCACGCGAGGAGGAGCAGAGGCACCGGGAACGTGAGTGACAGCAGGGGCGGAGACTACAGGCATGCAGCTGCCAGCCGAAGAGCGCCAAGGCCTGACAGCTGTGAGGCAAGGCAGGCATCTTCCCAGAGTCCCCGGGGCTCATGGCTCTCGCACCCTAGACTTCAGACTCTGGCTGTAAGCCCCCAGTTTGTGGTACTTTGTTGGAGCAGCTCGTGGAGGCTGACATGCCTCCGTATGTCCTGGCACAGGAGAACCCTGTGCAGCAGGTACATCCTGCCTCCCTAGCAGCATCCGGTCCCTTGGAGAAATCAAGGCTCACCCTCACTCTCTGTGGCCCTGCACCAGCCAAGCAGCCACCTTACTTTCAACATTCCATTTGTTCTCTCCTCTGTCTCACCTGCAGCACACAAGCCCCTTGAGGTGAGGCCTGGCTCTGCCACACCTGTTGGAGCTGGTCTTGAGCCTGGCACCCAACGGGTGCCCTAACGATCACTTCCAGAATGGCTTCTCCTTCCTTCTCTTATTCTGGGCAGCAGGAGCAGCAGTCATTGGCCAACCAGAGCTTTGGAAGCACATGGAAGGGCAATGGTGGTGGTGTTTCATCGACCCAACACGGGGCACTCCTTTCGGGCTTGTGCCCAGTAACACACAAAGATCCTGGCCTGCATCCTCCTCGTTAGGCCACCAATGATGCTGGGTGTCTGTCCCTAGCCTGATGCACAGAGTCACTTACTTATCACTACAACACTTAAATAGGGTAGCTTGGCAGACTGCTGTCCCAGGGTAAGGATTTCATCAATAAGCAAGGCTAAGAAAGCTTGGAGGGCCTCTTAAAGCCTACAAGAGCTAGGCATGAATTGGGGATGAAATTGATTAATGTGCCTGGGGTGGGGAGACCAGAATTGTACGTGATTTATCTCAGATAATGCTCAGAACAACTCAGGAGGGCTCTCAGAGCAAAGGGGGCTGTAGAAGTCAGAGAATGTGCCTAAGGAGAGGAAGCGGATGGAGGGCAGGACCAGGATTCAAACCAGGGCTTTCTGACTCCAAAGCCAGACGCCTAGTCTCTGGTTCTCAGGGGTTGGGGGAGTCATCTGGCTCCCCGAAAGCAGTTACCTTCGTAAGAAGCCTTGAATCCCAGGGAGCTGCCGCTGCCATCGGTCTGGAAGAGGAGCCACATTTGATGGTGGGTGCTGACAATGAGATCTGGGACCGACGTACCCGTCAGGCTGTTGGGAGAGACAGGTCTTCAGGGGTGTGCGTCCCATAGGAATGACCGCCCAGCTGGTGACATGGAAGGCCCATCTAGGAGTCAGGTCCCCTCTGGAGCAGATTCTGGGCCCCACAGTGTTCCTGAGCTTGGAGCCCAGCAGCATGCGCCCTGCAGGGTGGAAGACTCGTGTCCTTTTCCTCCTGGGCCCTGGGTACAGCTGGACTCTCAGCTTTGCTTTCCCAGCCCAGACTCTGCACTCCTCGCTTGCTCAGGGGACAGGGACAGCCACAGCCAGATCTAATCAAGGGGTGTCCACATTCTCACAACCTCTGATCTCTCGTGTGAACGGTTTCACAGGAAAGGCACAGACAGAAGCTCGCTTCCCCCGTCGGGTCCCAACTCACTCCCTTTAATGAGGCATTTCCTTCTGCTGCAAGATGAAAGGCAAGGCTTCCAGCGCAGGCACCACCGAGGGACACTCTTTCTGAAGAAGGATGCTGATGCCACTCAATCTACTGAGCACCGAGCTCAGGCAGACAGCGCGTGGACAGATTCCCAGCCCTTCTCTCTCTGAACGACTCTGGGGCAAGGCAGAGCTGTTGTCCCCCACCGTCAACAGCCAGAGAAGACAGGGGGCAGAAAGGGGGCAGTGGCAGAGCCGGGAGCCCACTGTGCAGGTGGGGATTCTGGAAGAAACCTGGCTGCACCCTTTAGCAATCGCAGGCCAGGTGGGGCAGAGGGTTGCACACAGGGAGACAGAACCAATGGTCCTCATCTCTGCTCAGCCCGGGGTCTCGACATGTTGGGGCTGCTGAACTGGCTGCAGAGGCCACCACTGCTCCACGAGCTCCATGTGGGTGGAGCTGGGAGCGACCTCCTGGGCTCTAGAGCCCCTGGGCCCAAGGTGCTGACATTCTGCAGTGGGTACAGACGGAGGCCTCGTGGGTGCTGGTCCCTGACTCTGGGGCTAAGTTGGAGACCTCTGCTTCTCGTCTTTGACCCACTCATGAGGCCAAAGGAGCCCAGGTGTTCTGCGAGTTTTCCTGAAGGTCTGAGACCCATGTTGGCTGAAAAAGATCCAGAGGTGGTGAGAGAGCCCCCGGGCTGCCACACTTGGTGGGGTGCGGGGTGGGGGCTCCCTCAGGCAGCACTGATGTGGGGCCTGGGACCAAGCCCTGGCTCTGCCACTCAGGTGCTGCAGGAACTCAGGCAAGTGCGTGAGCCTCTCTGGCCTTTTTCACTCCACATTACATGAGGGGAATGCGTTGTCTGATCATCAAGGCCTTTTCAGCTCTCGTTCCAAGGTTCTCTCTCTCTGAAGAAGCACAGAGGGGTATGGAGAGGAGTGGAGGCTGGGATCCTGGGCTCTTGGGGACCTGGCATAGATGTACCATGCAAGCCAGCAAACTAGGGTAGTAGGTGAGAGATGGGCATTCATTAGGCGGAGGAGAAGAGTGGCCGTGACGGAAGATGCTACACGTCACCCTCACCAGGCTCAGACATTTGGGCCGACATCATTCCGAGAGCGTGTTTGGGTGAGGCTAACATCTACATCACTATAGGATTCAAGCAAATGGGTGACCCTCACCTCAGCAGAAGGCCTGCCCTGAATAAGAGAATTCTTGATGCCTGCCTGCCTGCCTGCCTTTGAACTGGGACCTCAGACTTGAACTGAAATGCTGGCTTTTCCTGGGTTTCAAGCCTGCTGGCCTTTGGACTAGAAGGACACCATGGGCCCTCCTGGGTGTCCGGTCTGCTGACTCTCCCAGCAGACCTGGGGACCCATGAGCTTCCCAAATCCTCAGAGCCAATGGTAACAAATCCGTCTCCATCTGCCTGCCTGTGTGGCCCTGCCAATTGTCTCCTGTTGGTCTGTTCCCCTGGAGAACTGCACCACAGAAGGGCAGGGGGAGGCTACCCTCTGCACTCACTACTCCGTGCCATGTCCCAGCCATGTCACCTGACTCAGCAGGTGTCACTGGATGAGAAGAGTCACTGAGCTGCTCTGACAGCATCATTTCCTGGTGAGTTTGGGGAAGGCGTGAGAAACACCCAGCACAGAACCATCCCTGGACAAACCAGCCATCACCCATTGGCCTTTTAACATCAAGCAGTAGGGCCAGATGGTAACTGGGTGGAGCAAGCCTGGTGGTATAGGGTGTGGCATGGGGCGCTGTCCCTGATTGAAATCAAAAGACATGAACCCAGCGCTGGCTCTGATGCCAACCATCTCTGCAGCTGCCGGGCCTCAGTCTCCCCGCCTGCTAAACCTGGCGAAGAACACCTTTCTCGCGAGACTGTCGTGGGGATTGAGCAAGATAACTAATGCGAAACATCCCATCCAGTGCCTGGCTGCCCAGGAGGTGCTCCACACACGGGGCCTCCCCTTCCTGGAAAGGGAGATGGACAGTCGGGCACATGTACCACACGGCTTTTCCCGGCTTTCACACCAGGCTCCTGGTGCTGGGAAGGCAGGAGATAAATGGCCCCAAGAGCAAAGACCCAATGTACTGGACTCTCAGGCCGGTCAGATATCGCCATCTCCCTGGACTAGACCTCGAGCTGGCCTTTCCCGGTTCACGAAGTGTGGTCACTGCATCTAAGTGATCCCGATTCTCCAAAACCAGCCATCTCCCAAGCAGTTCTGAGCGTGGGGGCAGGCAGGCAGGCCAGGCATGTTCACGGTCACTGTCCAAAGACAAACTGCCAGGGCCTGGGATAGACACTGCCAGGGCAGAAGCTGGCTCTGCGCAGAAGCAGGCAGTGAAGGGGGTGCACCTGGCTCCCACAGAGCACTGCCATGCCCCCTGTCCCCAGGGAGATCGCTCATTCTTAACATGCTTCGGGTGACTTCCCGGGGAGACCCTGTGTGCTCTGTCCCCCTGGGTTGGCACTGAGAGGGGCAGGGAGGGCTGCTGCTGAAAGCAGGGATACTGTGGGATGCTGTCCTTGCCACATGTGGTCTCATGACCCAGATGGGCTCAGTAAGCCCAGCCCCCTCCCCCAGCCAAGGTCCCCAGGCAGCCCCACCCACAGCCCCCACACAGCGCTTCACTTACATGTATAGAACCGTCTTCTGGTCCCCGTCCTGCCCTCCGTCCCCAACTGTCAGGGTGTCATAGCCCCTCTCCAAGTCAAACTCCTCAAAGGCCAGCTTGATCACCTAGGGAGGGACACAGAGTTAGCGTGGGCGGGGCTGCAAGGAAGGTGGCGGCTTTCCCCCTTGTGTCCCAGAGTCCCTGTGACTCCATCCTGCACTTCTGGGCCACCTTTCTGAGCCTGAGCTACGTCTCTCCTGGCCACAGGGTCTCTGAGGCCCCCACCATTCCTGAAGTTGATTGAGGCCCATCTGGCCCGTTCTGGAGGCCTTACAGCACCCCTCCACACATCTGGCCAGCCAGGAGCTGATCAGACTCTCCCTTCACGCTTTATCGCACAGAAGTCCCCTCGGGCTCGGGGGCGATTTTGCAAGCCACATGTGGAGTCTCATCTCTCTTGCCTCCAGGGATCTGCAGAAGTTTCTCTCAGCTTCTCCCTGCCTGCTGTCCTCCATCCCTGTTGTCTGTTTATTTGTGGAATAAATGAATGCTCTCCGAAGGAGATTTCCGCAAGTCCCCCATTCCCCTCTTCCTCCCAGACCGAGTCCTGCCTTCCACAAATATTTACCAAGCAGGCACCATATGCCAGGGTAGGGGTGGGACTCAACAGTGAGCACAACACAGCCCTTGCCTTTGATGAGAAGGAGAGACAGAAAAGGAAACAGAGAACCGTGACAGCAGGCACCAGATGCTACCTCTGGCAGGGGCCATGGAGCGAAGAGGAGGCAGTGGCTGGCCTGATGAACGGGGTGGCAGGGAGGCCACTTGCAGAGGGGGCATCTGAGGGTATTCTGAAGTCCAAAGGTAAGAATCCTGGGAGAGGGAAGGAGCCAGGTGCACAGGGCCTGAGTTACGGCAGGGATAGAACATTCTGGAACAAGCTGCTTGGTGTCTGTTGATGGCAGTTCTACAGCTGAGCATTTCTGCTGGCTGCCTTGCTCTGGGGGACGTGGCTGGGACTCCAGTGCGGGGAGATGACTCAGGAGAGCCCAGAACTTGGGAAGTTTGTCTGGGGCTTGGTCCTGAAGGTATCATGTTCCACTCTCCCACCCCAAACACACACACATACACACAGCATTGGGTTTTAGGCTGAGGGAGTGGTAGAAGGGCCTTTTCAAGTCCTGGGTGACGGGGACACATGTATTTGGGAAGACATCAGCCTGCTGGCTCACGTTGAACAGCAATGAGGCGGGAACGTCATGGCAAGTGAGGCCTGTGGTATGCGGGTGAGGCGGGCTCCAGGTTTGCATAGTGTAGGTCAGTGATGAAGCAGGTGGAGACAAGGCTGGGTCTGAGTGAAACCTCAGGCCTTGTGATTGGATGGGCCTGGGGATGGCGGAGAGGGGACATCTAGGGTGACTTGCAGGTTTCTGGCTTGAAACATTTGGAGGGTGGGTAGTGGCTCCATTCATGAAGACAACACACAGAGGAACCCACTCCTCATGTCTAATCTGGGTCTCTTGGCTGTGTCAATCTTATGACCATCCTTACCCTTCCAACAGGGATGCTGACATTGCTCCCCTGTGTTCTATCTCACAACCCAACGACTGTAGAATTCCCACGGAAAGTCTTCCCTAGTTGTGACTGATGCCTTCTGTAGGCTTCCTCCATTCAGCACCTGTGTGCTGCTAGGCTGCCAGCAGAGCCAACCCCAAGGTGCACTGCAGTGTCTTGTCCTCACGCGTGGGCAGGGCTCCTCTGCACATGGGTGGGACTCATAGTGGGGAGCATCTCTGGACAAGGCCATCTGTGAGCACACCAGTGGGTCTGTGGTGGATGCAGGGGAGGGAGGGGGTGATCGCCATTGGTCAGAAGAAAGGTCGAGGAAGCTTCCTGGGGCCACGGGGCCCCACCACGTTTAGAAGATGAATTGATAGAGTTCAACCGACTGGCAGAGAAGGAAAAGCCTTCGGGCAGAGGGGTGAGCAGGGACATGGAATGATGTGACTTGTCCAGGGTCTCCTAACTGACCTGGACTTGCTGAAGTGACGGGGAAGTGGAGGGTAAGGATAAGAGAGAAACAGGAGGGCCAGATCGGGAAAGGCTGCCCACCATGCTACAGTTTTGGGTTCTGTCCTGTGGACAGCAGAGGACCATGAACTGATGTGAGCAAAGGCATGACTGTCTGAAGCAACAGCACTGTGGGGGAGGGGGTGAGAGCCAGGAGACATTTCCGGGGCCACAGCAGTGGTTTAGGCAAAGGGGTGTGGGCCTGCAGCAGGCAGTGGCTGGGCTGGGTTGAGAAGGATGGGCTGGACCTTCACTGTCCACAGAAAGGGCAGTTCCTTGGCCTTTCTGCATTTTCCCATGCAGAATGCTCCCTGTCGGCTCCTGGCACCATCGTGGGATCATCTGCACCAACTGGAGTCCTCTCCCCACCCCTTGCCTTCCACAGTCCTGCCACTCTGAAGATTCCCCAGCTTGGCACACAAGGAGGGGCCTCTGCCTTGGCTGCCACACGGACTCTGAGGCCACGCAAGCAGCTGGGTGCCCCCATCATGGTGGCCTGTTCACAACTCCAATCTGTACACTCTTCCCTCTTCATGTCACTTCCCTGGGAAACGTCCCCTCATCCATGAGCTCCCCCTTGTCTCAGTTCTCTCTGCCTAACCCTGACAAGGGGGCGTTGTGTGTGTGTGAATGTGGGGGGGGCATCTAGCACTTTCCTCCCACCTCTGTCTCAGAACCCGCCTACTGCTCTGTGATTGGTCTGTTGACCTGTTCCTCCACTATGCCATGGACTCCAGGAGGGTGAGGTCAGGTCTCACTGCCTCTGCACCAGCAGTGCCCATGAGTGTGCCAGGCACGTGCTAGGAGCTTGGAAAATACGGACCGGGAGCCTGCTTCCCAAGCTTCCCCACTCCTCCAGGATGGATGCACTGCTGGGCTCTCAGCTTTCTGGCAATTCCCACTTAGGATGAGGTAGGCCAACATCTTCTGTGATGGGCCAGACAGTAAATGTTTTCCCCTTTGTGGGAATACGGTCTTTGTCAGAATTTCTCATCTCTGTTATTGCAGAATTACATAGCCACACACAGCACGAATGAGGGAACGCTGAACAGCTCATGGGGCTGGGTGTTCAGTCTAGTGGTTAGGACATCAGTGTCCCACATCAGAGTGTCTGGGTCTGAAAGCCAGCTCTGCTCTGTGTTCCAAGTTCCTGCTAATGGAGACCCTGGGCCTGGGAGGCTGTGGTGATGGTTCAAGCAGCTGGGTTCCCGCCACCCATGTGAGAGACCTGGACTGAGTCCCAAGCTCCTGGTTTCACTGTAGGCATTTGGGGAGTCTTTCTTTCTGCCTCTCAAATTAATGTTTTTAAAGATTTATTTATTTATTTGACAGGCAGAGGCAGAAAGAGAGAGGGAGAGCGAGCGAGCGAGAGCGAAAGTCTTCCATCAGCTAGTTCACTCCCCAAGTAACCACAACAGCTGGAACTGGGCCCATCCAAAGCCAGGAGTCAGGAGCTTCTTCCAGGTCCCTTACGTGGGTGCAGGGGCCCAAGCACTTGGGCCATCTTCCACTGCTCTCCAAGGTGCATTAGCAGGGAGCTGGATCATAAGAGGAGCAGCTGGAACATGAACCAGCACACATATGGGATGCCTGCACTGCAGACAGACTTAACCTACTATGCCACAGTGCTGGTCCCTTCAATAATTTTTTTTTAATTTCACAGGAAATGGAATCAAAAGGTAAGTTTATTCTGAGACACAGCATTTTGAAATCCATGCATGAGAGGTATCTTCAGAAAGTTTGTAGAAAATGCATACATGGAAAAAAAAACTATGCATACATTTCAAACTTTTTTTTTGCAACAAAATCAACCTATCTTTTCATTCCAGGTTCCACAAACTTCTGGAAGTATCTTCATCCATGAGTGGGTGTGGCTGTTCCAATATAATTTTACTGACAAAACAAGTAACGAGCTGGTTAGGCCACAGGCCACAGTTGGCTGACACTCGGCCTGGGAGGTGCTCCGGGACACCTCACCGCAGTGTCCTTCTTCTGTGACAGTGCAGGGACTGCAGGAACGACAGCTACTTTGGAGGGGAAAACCCAGGCAGGGTCTGAGAGACTTGCCTGAGACAGGGCCGAGACTCACCCCAGCTAGCCAGAGGCCAGGCTCTTCATCACTCTGATCTGGTGCCTTCTACCATCCCTGCCAGGCCTCAGGTCCACCACGGAACGCCTCAGACCACCCTGACTTTTTTTTTCCTGGACCCCAGCAGGTGCCCAGCAAATCCCGCTGGCCACAGTCACACAGGCCAGGCAGTGCTTTCTGCAGGAGAGGCCAGGCTCTGCAGGAGTAAGGGGTCCTGGCTGCACACAGCCACTGCCTCAGCCCTTCCAGCAGCCTGGGGGCAGATGACCCTGCTACCCAAGCCAGAGCCAAAGACGGGAGTGGATGATTATTGCCGCTATAACGGGGAACTATTGCCTGGCAGGCCAGAACCCAGAGTCACAAGAGGATTCACATCACTGGTTAGAGCTGCCGTGGAGGTGAACCACATTTCAGGGCGCTGACCCTCTGGGGGAGCTCATTATATCAAGAACAGTGCTGCACACACACAGCACAGGGCGGTGGGGCAGCCTGTGCACAAGGCACTGAAGCTGCCCCCCCCCCCCCCCCCCCGCTTTGGCCATCGTTTAAAGACAGAATCCTGTAAGACTCAGGAACTGACATGCAGCTCAATCAGGCTCACACAGCCCCTTGCTGAGGCAGGGGGACAGGCAGCACATGAAACAGACGTGATCAGATAGGCACATTTGTATACAGCTCAGACACCCCATTTAGGCCCATTAGATAAATGAATAAACAAACCCATCATCTAGGACCTAATTACCAAGCACCTGCTTTGTGCCAAGCACCGAG
The DNA here is from genome assembly GCF_033115175.1 of Lepus europaeus. Lineage (NCBI taxonomy): Eukaryota > Metazoa > Chordata > Mammalia > Lagomorpha > Leporidae > Lepus > Lepus europaeus. The sequence goes on from NC_084831.1 coordinate 25,870,409, forward strand.
CGAGCTGCCTGCCATGAGCTACCTCGCTTGCCTGATGATCTAGTGCAGAATCTAAATGCCAAGGACGCCGTGCAGATGGTGAGTGCTGGAAGACTGCAAACAGGGAGAAGGAAGGAGAGCGCGGAGGAGGCGGGTGCACTTGGCCTGGCTGGGTGCAGCAAGGTGTGGGCTTGGCCCGGACAATGCTGCAAGCAAGGAAGGGAAAGAGCGAGCAGGGGCGACAGCGGCGGCAGGGCAGGGAGCCGGGAAGATGGCCTGACAGAGTCTGCCCAGCAGCCATCAAAAGCTGTCTGGACACCACGGTCAAGTTGATGGGAAGGTATGACTCAGCATGAAGGGAGAATGAGACACAGAGATGAACCAGGGGTTCAGGCAGGGCCGAGAGGCAGGAGGAGGGCTCAGGAGGACCCTGAGCCTGAGCTCGGGACAGAAGGCGGGTGGGGGCAGAGTCCCAGCGATGAGACCCCGCACGGCACAGCACCTGCTCTGGGATTAGTGGGGGTGGGATCACGGAGGATGCCCACCTGCAGCCCTGGGGGACACTTGTCACACCCTGGCTTCTGTCCAGGATCAGCCAAAGGATGGGGCTCTGGGTCCTGCCAGCCAGTGCCCAGGATCTGGGGGTGGCTGCAGAGCATCCACGGTTAAGGGGCATGTCTGGGGAGCAGCAGTCTCCCGAGGGCTCATGGTTGCTTTCCTGCAAAAAAAAAAAAAAACTGGGTTCTCTGCCCCTGCTGCCCGCCCTCTACCCTCCCAGTGCCTCACTGTCCCCTAAAGAAGGGGGTGGGAAACTCTGCCCCCTCCACTGTGCGTATACATGGTTCCTGGAGTTAAGAAGGGGCTTCACGTTTTTAAAGATTAAAAAAGCAAAAACTTGCAATGAAGAACATGCAAGGAAGACATTACATGGCCATCAAAGACTTAACTATTACTTGGTGCTTTACAGACAAGTTTGCTGATCGCCGACCTAGAGAGATGGTTTTCAAACTGGGTTCCCAGGCACCCCAGGGTTCCATTAAGTATTTCGGGGGTCATCCACAAAGGTGGAAAAAGAGCCTGCTTCAACCCAGCAGAATCTGCTCTGACCCAGTTCCCTTTTGGGGATTCTGTGACAGGCATGGGTAGTGGTTTACTCCACGCCCCTTCCTTCACTCACCCCTTCCGAGCACAGCCTGCCTTGCTGGGCGTGCGGCATTGTCCTTAGCTGGCCTCAGAGTTAAGGATGACCGTGGGACAGAACTCTGGGGGATGAGATGTGAGCTGAGGAGTTGTGAGCCGAGGCATCTTCCCATCCTTTGCTTCTTGTAGTCAGGAGGACGAGAGGCACACGCAAAGAATGGTACATGGGAAAATACAAGGTGCCCAAGACACTGGAGGCGTTTCCTGCACCCCACAGCCAACGCCAACCTAGCAGCTGCAAGCTACATGCACCGCACAGCCAATGCCAGGCTAGCAGGTTCTGAAGAAAGGCTTTCGTCACCACAGAGGACTTTGTTAAAAGTCCTGACTCTCTGGATGAAATCCATTATCCTGGCACGGAAACCGAGAGCCTGCCCTTGGCCTTTCTTGGCAATGCTGTGCTCCAGGCTCGGCTTTCCCTGTCTTCCTTGGAACACTTCTCTGAGCTCTCCAGGCTGATGGTGGCCCTTTAGCCTCAGTTTACCATGCTGCTGCCAAAGTGGCTCTTAGCTCCACGGAAGGAGGGCACTCACTTTCCCTGGACGCAGCCTGGACGGTGATTCCTGCTGGGGTCATGCTGAGGGCCAAGGGCAGGGCTGCAGCATGAGCTCCTGGGGGCGGTAGGGAGGGGGAGGCCAATGGGAAGGCTGAAGACCTGAGGCCCCTGGGGCTTCCCAAAAGGGGCCTCCAGGACCTTGGAAGAAGGCACTTGACGATTTAGGTAAAGAAAGCCACTGGGGACCTCTCAGAGGTCCTGGAGCTCTGGTCTCTGCCTTGGGTTTAACTTTGGTGGTTCTGAGAACAGGGAATCTTTTGGCCCCTCACTGACTCATTCCCCTCGCTGCTTTGTGGATGCAAACATTCCCCATTCACTCAGCTGTCACTATGCACCTGCCCAGTGCTGGGGTTTGGAAAGGCACCTGCAGGCAAGAGACACATGGCTGCCCTCAGAGAGCTCATGGTCCGGTAGGAGGGGCCGCCAGAGGTCAGGAGTACACAGGAAACTACATGGTGGGATGCTGCTGCTGAAGCCGGGGATGCATGGGGAGGGGCTGGGAGGGATCTGTGTGTAGAGCAGGGAGACAGCTATAAGGAAGACAGGAGTTAGGCTTTGGGTATGCAGGAGGCTATCAGAGGGTCCCTGTGCAGCCACGAGGGGCAGGGGCCAGCTCTCTGACCATGGCATCTCCCCCGGGGCCAACTCAGAGAGGGGGTGCGAGTCAGTGTTTGCTGAATGAATAAGTGAGTGAACAGACATGCTCCTGCCATTGGCACTGGCTGGGCTCACTTGCCGCCAGTCATTTCTCCACTCCCCAGCTCGACAAAGAGAGGAGCGGCAGTGGCTGTCGCCAAATCAAGGCGCTGCTATCTTTGGCTCTGCAACTCACGAGATCAGCCGCCCTTCCCTTCTTCCTCTCATTGGCCCCCCATCCTCCCTCTCTCACTTTGACCCACTTCTGCTTCTTCTCCACTGAAGGTGGATTGACTTTCCTAATCCAATCCAGCGATGCTCATATGCAAATTGGGTCATGTCTCCGCTCACACTGGGAGGCTGCCGAGGAGAGGCAGATGTGCGCAGGTAGGGGGCACCTAGGCAGGTCTGGGTTGCAGCCCTGGCCATGGAAATTTCATCAGCCATGTTTCCTTCCACCAGGCTGAACCCAACACCCAACGGTCCTGACAAGAGGTGGGTCTGAGACAATGGCCCGAACCTGAAGCCCAACCTGGGCACGGCCAAATGCAAGGAGCTGCCTGATCCAGAGACGGGGTCTTCCCCATCAGGTGCGCTCATGCTGAAACACCTGCTGAGCTTCGCCTGCTGCCAAGTGCTGTGCTAAGGGCAGAGGAAATCATCAAAATGCCATCGCTGCTTCCAGGGCCCTCGTGAGTTGGAGGGGAATCAGATTCTAAACAGCACAGCACGGCCCATGCAGAGCCACAAGGGGCTGAGGAAGTGTTGCAGGCACAGGAGGGCATCACCTGGTGGAGTCAGGAAGGCCTTCCAGGAAGAGGGGCTGTTGGACTGAGTCTCAAAGGGGGACAAGCATTTGGAAGAAAAGGGAAGACGCAGCAGACGGAGGTCAGAGGATCACACAAAGGGCCAGGTGTGCCAGGATGCGGAGTGCAGTGTGGCTGAAGCTGGGGTGGGGTGCCGGGCGCGGGCCCCGTGCGCTGGGGCTGCCTGGGCAGAGTGCCGGGCGCGGGCCCCATGCGCTGGGGCTGCCTGGGCAGAGTGCCGGGCGTGGGTGCTGGGTGTGGGTCCTATGCACTTTGCTCTGCAGCTCATGAAATCACTTCCCTTTCCATCAGGATGCTCTCTCAAAGCGAGACTTCCTAGCCTGCACCCCAGAATCAGCAGATCCTTGGGGAAGGAGCTGGGTACCTGGGTCTTCCAAGGCCCCAACTATTTTTCAAGATCACCCAAATTCGGGAGATTTTACTCCAGGCAGAGGTCACAGTAATGTTGATGGCATATTATACTATCGTATTATAAGGACTAAGGGCTCAAATTGCCAAGGTGGGGTTAACACGGCCCAAGGCCATCCCGATGGAGGCTGCATCACTTTGATGTTTCCTGTCCCTTTCCCTCGAACCTAACCAAGATCCCAGGACAATGTCTTATTTGTTTCATTCCTGGTTTACTGCGTAGATCCACGTCCCCAGCTTGCCTCCCCGTTAAGAAGTGAGTCCTCATGGTTCCCACAGCACAGAGCTGCGGAGCCTGTAAGTGCTCGGTCCATGCTGGAACCTTTATGTAAGTTCTTGGCTGTTCCCACAGGAGAGCATTTTGGACCTTGTGACTGCGGTGGAGGGCCCTGGCTGCTGGGACATTTCTAGCTCCCTCAGCTCAGCCAGTGGAGGTCCTCTCATGGCAGGTGTGGAACTCCAGGCAAGAAGCGCCTGGCAGGTGCCATCGTTCCACAGTTAGGAGAAGACCAAGGGGCAAGCACCCCATTCCACACTCCTGCAGGGAAACCTCTCAGCCCCTTCGAGTAACAGCAGCTTCCTCCATTGGCTCCTTGCAAGAAGGGCGCGGCGTTCCCAATCCCATTCCCGGAGCTTCCTTGTCTTTCCATCATCTTTCTCCTGTATCCTCACTCTCCTCCTCTTTGTTAGCTCTGCTCTCAGCCATCAAACTTACCACGAGGGCTGTCTACACCACCGGCCTCCAGTCTCACTTCCATCCACTGACTTCTCACCCTACTCTGCTCTCTGCTGCTCCCCCAGAGCTCCTCTGCAAGGTCTTCCTCCAAAGGCAAAGTCAAGGGCTCGTTCAGTTCTTCCCCGACAAGACTTTGCCAGCATTCACGTCCCCAGACATGTCCGAGTTGGAAGTCTCCCTGCCCTGGCACCAGGAGCCTGCTCCTGCCTCTCACACTGCTCCTCCTTTGTCGCTTTCATTGGATCCCATTCTTCCTCCTGGAACGATGGTGTTCTCAGATCCGCTCCAAATCTCATTCTCTGCACCCTTTCCAAGAAAGAGGGCCCTTTCCTCAGGCTTCTGTTCCTGCCCTGGTGGTGGGAACACCCAAATCTCTCCCTTGAGCCAGATCTGTGCAGAGTTCCCACCCACTGCATCCAAATGACATCAGACGAACCACAGGCACTTCAAATGTATCATATTTCCCTGTGAGACCCCGCAAGGCCTGGTATCCCTCATGTATTTCATTTTTACAGCTCCCATTGAATACATCATGAGTACCCTTGATGTCACTTGGGATAAAATGTTGAATAAACTCTACTTGGATCCCCCAATCCAACCAGCCACCAAGTCCCGTTCCATCTCCCAACTCTCTCTCATCCATTTCCCCTCCATCTTCCAAAGCCTTGGTTGATGCCTCCTTTTCCCTATATAGGTAACGGATTCAAGCTCCTGACTAGTCTCTCTCCCTCCATGGGCCCCCTCCAGTCCTCTCACCGCTACCAGGGCCATTTTTCAAAACCTCAGGCATTCCTGCTATTGCTCTGGCCCTGAAGGATGTGTGGACCTCATCTTCCCTGGAGCCATCCCTTACACCCACACTGAGACCTTGTTTCACCCAGCAGCTCAGCACAGCTAGAGAAGTGCATGGATGCTGGGACCACCAAGACTGGGTTTAAATCCCAGCTCTGCCACTTCCAAGCTATGGGCGACAGCTATTTCCTAGCTATTTCCTACCCTTTAATCTACACATGGCTCCGTTTCTTTGTCCATCAGATAGGCCTATTAAAACTTAGTTCACTGTGCTGTTCAGAGAATCATATAAAATCATACATTCAGAGGGATCAGCTCAGTGTTTGGTACAATGTAGGCACCCCAGCAGTAAGAATTACCATTGTTACTTATTTATTTATTTTGACAGGCAGAGTTAGACAGTGAGAGAGAGAGAGAGAGAGAGAGAGAGAGAGAGAGAAAGGTCTTCCTTCCATTGGTTCACCCCCGAAATGGCCACCACGGCCGGTGCGCTGCGCCGATACGAAGCCGGGTGCCAGATGCTTTTTCCTGGTCTCCCATGTGGGTGCAGGGCCCAAACACTTGGGCCATCCTCCACTGCCTTCCCGGGCCACAGCAGAGAGCTGGCCTGGAAGAGGAGCAACCGGGACAGAATCCGGCGCCCCAAACAGGACTAGAACCCAGAGTGCCGGCGCCACAGGCAGAGGATTAGCCTAGTGAGCCGTGGCGCCGGCCATTACCATTGTTATTAACAACAATCTACACGGCTAGCCTTGCAGAGCTCTGTTTCAGAACAAGACCCAGGCCTCTTGGCCATGATCTGGAGCCTGCTTACCTTTCCATCCTCACGTTGACCTAGGAACACTGGGTTACTTTCAGTCCTAATAGACTGTACCAGCCCTCAGTGCCTTTGCACATGCATCCACTCTGAATACTGATTTCCAAGCCCGCCCAGCCTTCCAGACCCTCTTAAACGTCACTATGTTGCTTTCTCTGTGAGAACTTCCCAGAACTTCTGGTTAGCAGCTCCATCCTGGGGTTTCTGTAGCACCCTGGACTCATCTCCATCAGCACTTTTCTGTCTCCACTGTAGTTTTATATTTCTATGCCTGCCCTCACTGCCATGATCATGTTTTTCAAGGGCAGAGGTTGTACCTAGAGTCCTTGAATGGATGAATGCTCACCTCATAAAACACCATGAACTTAAGAGAGTTCTGCAATTCTGGCTGAAGGGGGCAGTCAAAGGTGAGTGGACAGGAAGTTCTTGGACACCTATATCTCACCTATGGACCAGACCCATGAATAGGGTTAGGAACACGGCACCAAATTCCCTGGTGTTGGCACGAAGGCCACGTCTATTCTCAGTCTTAGGCCTTGAGTGTCCACACTGAAGCCTGCATTGCGCTGTATGTCCCCAGCTCTCCTCCTACCTGGTGTCAGGCTGGGAAGCCCAGCAAGAGCACACAGAGATGCCAGGAAGGCACAACCCATGGGAGTGTCCTTCAGTGGCCTCTGGCAGGACACACAGGAGAGCGACCAGTACTGGCCACTGAGCTGCCTCACTGGCCAGGACTAGGCCTTCTGGGGGTAAATCCAATCGCTTCTCAGAAAATCCCCAGGCCTCACCTAGACTTTCCTTCATACCCCATTTTCAAGTTAAAAGGAAAATGTAAGCAACTTTAACAAAGCCCAAGGCAGAGCCCTCAACCCCCCCACTTCATACCATGGTGCTATCAGGTCCCTCTGCCGTTTTAGCCTCTGTCTTCGCCCTGAGGAGCTGAGTACCCTCCTCCCTTGACCAGGTAAAGAAAATGGGAATACCTCTGTGTGAAATGCTGGGCAAAGCCTGCTTCCCCCGGTCCCAGCGCTGCAGCCCCAAGCACTTGGACCCAAGAGTTCTCAAGTGTTGGATGAAATTTAAGACGAAAAAGCTTTTTACAAATTAGGGAGTATTAAGGACTGAAGTATATTCTCCTAAAATTCATATGTGGGAAGTCTAATCCTCAATGGGACGGCATCTGGAGAGGAAAGGACTCCTTTATGGGGGCCATTAAGTTAAACAAGGTCACGGGGGCCTGGCTCTAATCAGGGGGCATTGGTGTCCCTGGAGGGGAGCAGGAATCCTCAGGGCTCTCTCCTCCTCCTGCTCCTGCACCTGCACCGCGGTGAGGTCACGTGAGGACACAGTGAGGAGGTGGCTGCCCATGAGCCCGGAAGAGAGCCCTCACCAGACACCAGATCTGCCCGCACCATGCTCGCCGTGAACTGCCAGCCTCCAGACCCATTAGAGAACAAACGTCTTCTGTCTGAAGTACCCGCACGGCCCACAGCATTCTGCTGCAGTAGCCTGAGCAGACGACATAACAAGGAATTCTCAGAGCCTAAACCACAGAACTTTGGTGCACAGAAACAATCTGGTGCAGAACCACTTCAGCTTTCGGGGCCTCGTGGAGAAGAGGGGACAGGAGACCAAGGTCTGGGCCCCGTGCGGTGGAACCCTTGATACAACACCCTGCACAGATCTGGGCTCGTGACAGCTGTACCTGTGGCACGGAGGTGAACCAGAAATCGGGCTTCCTCCCCCATCCCGCCAGCCTCTGGGTAGACCTCAGGGCTGACTGCTTCTCTCCGACCTTGGTCCTGTGCGCCCAGGAAACAGAAAGGCCAGCGAGGATGCACAGCTCTAAGTGCGCCTTCCCATGGAACTGCAGCGTCCACGACATGGGTGCTGTGAAACTTCCACACTGAGCTTTCGTCTGCAGAGGTTTCTGGCAGGCAATGCCCTCAGCACTGGGCAGCAGCTGATGCAAACCCTTCCTGAAGGACACCACCTTCTACCTAGGTTTCAAAGAACTCTCAGAAACAATGTTTAGGATTCTAATGGCGTAGCCAAAAATTATACTACAAAGAAGGAAACCAGGCTCTGGGAGCAGGAAGTGAGAAACAACTAATGACTGGCCCCAGTTTGCCAAGACTTCAGATGCTAGAAGGATCAGACACAGAATATAAAATGGCATGTTAAACACAGTGAAAGAACTTGAGCGGGATCATAGGATCCCACACGTGAGCATGGAGTAAGAGACCATAAAATATGACCAACAACATTTGACACAGAACCAAGCAGGGCCTTATAAAATAAAAAATGACTAGTATTTAAAGTTACAACAAATCTTCAATAAATGACTCTAACAGAGGCTAGAAATCATTGAACAAAGATTAAGTTGGCAGGATAAGAGGGACACCACAGGAGACGACTTAGGAATCAAGACACGACAGTGAGGAAGACGGACACATCCTGTCAGACTTCCGGAAGGAGGGAAGAAGAAAGCAGAGGCAGCAGCTGGAGAGGTAGCAGCTACACAGCCTCCAGAGCTGAGGAGAGACATGCTCCATGGATCCAAGAAGCTTGGGAAGAAGGCAACAGCCATATCACACCTAGGCGCGTGATGGTGAACCTGCCAGAGACCCGAGACAAGGACAAGACCACACAGGGAGCTGGACACGTGTCGCAGGAAGGAGCGGCGAGAAGCCGACAGCAACAGTGTGGCATGTAGAAGACACTGGGAAACACCTCCATGGGCACAGAGAATGTCACTGTCAACTGAGAATCAAATGTTCGATGCATAGCAGTGCTCTTTCAAAACTCGGAGGAGACAGCCATTTAAAGACAAACGAGAAGTGGGGAAGTCTGCCATCAACTGGAAAACAAATCCCAAAGCAGGCACTCTGGACAGAAAGAAAGAGATTCCAAAGAGAAGGACTGATGTGCAAGAAGGGAAAAGCAGTAGCTACGCAATGCGCTCTTAATGGATATTGACTCTATGCAACAATAACTAAGGCTCGCTCAGGAGAAAAAGTAAGATACCATGAAAGTACACACACCACAGAGTATGAATCAGGAGGGGGTAATTAGCACCGTTGTCCTCTAAGATTACTGGCTTTTCAAGAGGAACATGAAATTACTATTTAATGTGAGACATCATTAAGTAACCATATTAATATTGCTGGGGTACTTTGGGGTAATCCTAAAAGGATAGAAATCATTGCATAATTTAAATGATTTACAATCTCTTGTCAAAGGTAGACTGTCAGACTGGATTTTTAAAAATCCAGCAATACACAAAACACATATAAAGCATAAGGAAGTAGAAAAGTTAATAATAAGAGAACAGAAAAGATTAGACAAAGACCTAAAGAAGGCTGATATAATAGCTAGTGGGAAAAAAAGCTTTAAGGTCAAAGATATTACTACAGATAAAGAGAGTCTCATAATTGGTCCATAATTGGTTGAAACAAACAGCTCAATTCACTAGGAAGATGTATAACACGCAGTTTGAATGTTGTAATAAAGCAGCTTCCAAATATATAAAGCAAAAATTGACAGAACATTTAAAGAGTAATAGACAAACTGATCAGAGTGGGAAATTTTAATATTCCTCCCTCTTCAGTTGATTGATCAAGAAAACAAACAAAAAAAAATCAATGAAGATATGAATACAATTAACAAGCTTGATGTAATGGGCATATTAGAAGACAAAAGTTGTAAAAGCCGCCTCTATTTTTTTCAAACACAAATGGAATAGATGTGAAACTGACAACATCAGTCCAGAAAGTACTACAACAAATTTCAAATGCTTCAAAACAATGTTCTCTAACCACAAGCTTAAGAAACGGTAACCAAAAGACAGCTAGAGAATCCATTATTTGGAAATTTAGAAATACTTGTGAATAAATCAGGGTTATTAGAAGCATTGCTGTTGTTCAACAACAATAATGGAATTAGGAAATATTCAGAACTCAGCTATAACAGAAAAACTGCGTATAAAAATCAGTAGGAACAGGAATACAGCCTAAGTGGTCCATGGAGGGAAATTTATAGTCTTGGATGCGTAAGATTGAAAATAATGGACTAAGCACGAAAATTAGATGCTAGAAAGAGAACAACAGAATAAGCCCAGATGCCATGGAAGAAAGGAGATTATAAAGATGAGAGCAGAAACGGTTGAAATAGAACATAAATATATTAGCAGGAGTATTAACAAAACCAAAATTGGTTCTTTGAAAGGACAAATAAATGCGAAACTTCTGACCATACTGACTACAATATGATGTCAATAAATATGCAAAAGAAAACAGAAACAATAATAGCAAGGACTATAAACGTAAGAGGCAGTATGCACAACTTTATGTGCAACAAATTTGAAACTTAACAAAATGGACTCCAGAAAAAAAGGATGCCTAAATAATCATTCAGTCATTACAGACATTAAATCTATAGTCTAAAATCTTTCAACAAAGGAAATGCCAGATCCAGAGAGTTTTGCGGGAAAACTTCACTGAACACTGAAAGCAAACGTTATTTCACCTTCCATTTATAACCCTAAAAGACAGAAAGAGAGAAAACATCCTCAAATCACTCTGTGATGCTAGCATTATCTTGATACAAAACACTTGGCAAGGGACATATGTAAACAACAACAAACACACAAAAAACCCAAACCCCAAAGAACAGAATGATCTAACCGAGGACATAAGAGTGAATGATCCAACAAAATGTTAGCAAATCAAATATAGACATATATGAAAATAACAATGCTAAATAACAAATCAGCTTTATCCAGCGCAAGGTGGGTTTAAGATTATAAAAGTCAAACAATTTAATTCACTACACTAAGAATAAATGAGAAAAATAATATGAGCATATCAACAGATGCAGAAAAGTGCTAGATAAAATTCAACATCCATTCTTGATAAAAGCTACGAGCAAACTAGGATTAGAAAGAAACTTCCCTACCCACAAAGGAGTATCTTGAAATTCTAAACAGACTTCAGCAAACACCAGATTTAGCGGTAAAGAAATAAAATACATTCCATCGAACAGCAACGACAAGAGCACTCCCTGCCCCCGACCATCACAACAACGTGACCTCATATGGGAGGTTCCGGCCAGACAGTGAGGGAAGCTGAAGAAAGAAAAGGTATAAGGATCAGAAAGGAAGAAACAAAACAAGTCCCTCCTTGCTGTCCATGCAGAAAACTTCACAGAATTCACAGGTCGACTATTATAAGGTAGTTGCTTTATATAAAAACCAAAGTTAAAAAATTGATTGCATTTCTAAACACCAGCTGAGAGACAGGTAGAAAAATGCAATTTTAAAAGACGTGATTTACAGTGACAACAAAATACAAGACATTTAGGAGTAATTATTAGAGTACTCCAAAAAGTATGTGGCAAAATGTATTAAAAGGTAAGTTTAGTTTGGTGGAAAAAAAGTTCTGAAATCATGCAGCATTGTTTCACAATATTCATTTTCCATGAACTTTTTCAGATATTAACACATGTTTAAGATCTGCCATGGAAACATTACACAAGTTTATGGAAAGCCTTAAAGGAGCCTGCGAGGGGCTGGCACCGTGGCACAGCCAGTTAATCCTCTGCCTGCAGCACCGGCATCCCATATGGGCACCGGTTCGAGTCCAGCTGCTCCTTTTCCTATCCAGCTTTCTGCTGTGGCCTGGAAGAGCAGTAGAAGATGGCCCAAGTTCTTGGGCCCCTGCACCCGCATGGGAGACCAGGAAGAAGCACCTGGCTCCTGGCTTCGGATGGGTGCAGCTCTGGCCGTTGCGGCCATTTGGGGAATGAACCAACAGAAGAAAGCCCTTTTTCTCTGTCTCTCCCTCTCACCATCTGTAACTCTACTTCTCAAATAAATAAAGAAAATATTAAAAAAAGAAGCCTATGCAAACAGATTTACCATGTTCATGGACTCAAAGATTTGGTATCAAAAGACATCAGTTCTGCTGCAGTTGATCTGCAGCAGAATATCCTGATTCCAACAGGATATCCTGTGGATGTGGGCAAGATACTTACAAAACTCATGACAGAGAATAAAGGGCATGGCAAAGAAAAAAAAAACTAAATGGAAGATATACATTAAAAAGATGTCTTAGCAATGCAAAACTAATCTCAATAACAGATCAACGTTAGGGACTTAATTCTGACATCAATTAAGAACACCTGCACATATGACATGTTTACATTGACATGAAGTCCAAATGCCAGCAGAGCTTAAAATGTACTAAACACACTGAAGTTAACAGTCATCTCTGAGGGTTAAGGCAATGAAACGGGGTGGATGAGGGACACACATCACTAACGCAGCTGTGATGATTTTTCCTTAGGTTGGATGATGGCTACACAGGTGTTTGTTGTAGTTGGTGTTCTTTCTATCTTACTTCTATGCAATGAATATATTTTTTATCTATGCAACACTTAATCAAAGCCATGTCAAAGAATTATCTGCAGAGACTCCACCACCAACCAAGTTGTGGGTTTGTCAAACCCTTGCATACCAACTGTCCCTACTCAGGGCACACTGCCCCCCTGCCCCCAGAGCCTTACCTTGGCGGGGTTGAGCGCTGTGATGATCCACACGCAGTGTGCATTGTTGTCGTACTGAATGGGGAAATTGGGGGAGGTGATGATGCCCGAGGGACCTCGGAGATGGGCATCGCACATTCGGGCTGCCAAAAGGAGAGGAGAGGAGAAACAGGCCTTTCAGATTAGACTCGGTCCAGTTCCCCTTCCTGCCTCCCATGCCCTGCCTGCCCAGAACAGATGTACTCTGGAGAGACCCAGACCCCAGACATGACCTTGGGCCTCCGGCATCCTTCTTGCACAGTCCTCAGCAGGTTCACCGGGAGATCACAAGGCCTGGAGCCTTGGGGTAGGGGTAGTCTTCATGTGCCTTGTCCTGCCCTGCTGCTCTGCAGGCCACGGTGGGCTTCCAAGGCAGGCCAGGAACTTCCCTATAGCCCCTGCCCACACCCATTACCCTGACTCCACTGTGGGTATCAGCTAACAACCTGTTGCCCTAAAATTAGGTGGACCCCCGGTACCTATGGTCCTGCTAAGCAGCCCAGTCCTCTCTCCGCGGATCTGCCTGTGTTTGCCTATTTCTCTCCAATTCTCCAGACCAGCCAATGCTGCTCTTCACCCAAATCTGCTCATTCAGGAGGCTGATCTCATTCCAGGTCCTGCCAGCCACCCCTTCCTCCCTTGTCCACCTCGCTGGCCTCCGGAGTGGCATCTCAGGATGTCCTTGTCCAGGTCACCCCAGCAGGTCTCAGGTGCCAGGCACACAGGGCATCAAGTCCCATCAAGCCCTTCCCTCATCGTTCCCTGCACTCAGCTCCTGCCTGCATCAGGGCTTCCAACTGGAAGCATAAAGATTCAAGGTGAATTAGAAGAAGTGCTCTACTCAAGTAGATATAAAGTGGTATCAATCACAGCTTAATCTAATTAAGCTCTTTAAAATAGCTTCTAAACTAATTAGATTAAGCAGTGATTGATAACGGTTAAGGTACCACCTTGTACCTAGCTGTTTGCTTTCCTTCCAGACGCCTGCTGCAGTCCAGGCCATTTCATTCTTCAATGTTAGTGCTCAGCTATTTTCATCAAGGATTCTATGAGCCCGTTCCAGGACTGCCCACTCGGCAGTTCATCCTAATTGTAGGCAAAGCACCTAACAGTACGGAGCTGTGAGCAAAGGCAACACGCCTGCGTATATAAAATCAAAGTCGCATCAAACCTGGCTTCTGCTGATGGGCACGAGTATACTAGTGCACCTGCCCGCGTGGGGCCAGCATCATGACAAACCTTCCGTGGACAGCCTACCTAGGAGGGTCTAGGAAGTAAGCTCTGTGCTCCCGAACATAATGAAACTCTTCCCGTTTCACGCACTCATCCTGTGCCCATTCATTCCAGTGTTCGTTAAGTGCCTGCTGCTGCCCAGGTGGCAGGCAGGGAGAAACATCTGACCCGATGCTCCTCCCTGAAGGGTCCCGGCCAGAGTAGGCAGCAGGTGGGAAAACAATTATGATCCAGCAGAGCAGGTGTGGTTAGGGGGGTCTTTGCAAGGGGCTTTTGGATCGGGATTGCTCCCCCCTCTCTGTGTCTGGCTGCGTCTCCCCATCCCAAAATGAGTTTGGACACGTCTCCAGAGGAAGCCCCTCCCCTCACGTGCGACTTTAGCTCTATGCTGAGAATCACTTAAATGCACAGATTTTTGCATTAGACACAGGTGGGCCCTGAGAGAGGGGGGCTGGTTGAGCAGCGGGCAGGCTGCCGGGTGTGCCAGCTCAGCCTCCCGCATCCAAATCCCTTTACTGGGTGTTGAGGTCTGAGTGCATTAGAAAACCTCTCTGGTTCTGCTTCGTCGTCTTTACAATGTGGTGGAGGTGATAAGCGATGAGCTAAGCTGCCACTTGTGACACCAGCACCCCATTTCAGAGTGCCAGTTTGAGTCTGGTCCAGCTCCCGGCTAACGCAGTGGAAGATGGCCCAAGTGTGTGGGCCCTGCTACCTACATGGGAGACCTGGACCAGCCATGGCCATTTGAGCAGTGAACCAGCAGATGGAAGATCTCCCCTGCCCCCATCACTCTCCCCTACAAATAACTAATTATTCATTTGAAATGTGGCAAAGATATCACTTCATGGAGCCCCAGGGAAGTTGAAATGATACGAGACAAGGCATGTGAAGGCTCAGCCAGGCCTGGATGTGGTCAATATTCAACAAAGCGGCCCGGGACTCTACCTGCCACGTCCATTCCTTTCTCTATGCCCAAAATTGTGCCCGAGGCTGAGGATCTGTTTTCTGCCTTCCCTGGCTTGAGACTCACAGAATCACTAAACAAATTAGAACAAGATCATCAACACCGTGGCCACGAACCCAGCCCACCTCTGCCAGGGGACCCGTGCCTTCAGAACTGCAGGCCAGCCAAGACGCCCACACACCTCCTCCACCTCTTCTGGAAACTCAGAATCTGCTGCCAGAACCCTTAGCGTCCGACTCCATTGATCCTGCACTTGTTTCCAACAATCAGACAGTATTTGCCGTCTGTTGACACATGCTGAAGGTAATTAGAGAGAACAGGGCGAAAAGGCATTTCCCACTTACAGTACAGAGGGGTTTAATTAAAATATTACGATCTGCAGATAGCATGGAGCACCTTAAAATATGCTCTGACTGCAGCATCAGCTCCTTTTTGCCTCCACTATCTGGGCAAGACCAGGGGTTCTGCAGGCAGACAGATGTCCCCCTGGGAAGCTGGCTCTGGGGAGCTCACCGGTGGTGGCCTCTGAGTAAATGAATGAGTGCATCCTGCAGTGCCTCCATGTGCCTCTTCCCGCCCAGGGCTCCTCTAGACAGCTGGCGGTGACACGGCTGAGACCTTCTAAGCCTGAGTCTTCCTCTGAGCACCACTGACCTTCTGATGAGGGTCGTATCACAGTCCAGGGCACCGTGAGGAGATACTCCCTGGACCCACTGCCAGGTGTGGCACTAAAACAACAAGCCAAGTGCTCCTCACGTAAACACCTGTGCTCTTCTAGCTTCTCCCCAAATCTCCTCCCCTCTCTGTTCTGTGCTATCCTCCTGGCTTCTCCTACTACAGACCTCCCCTCTCGCCCTGTCCTCAGTCCTCTGGACCCGCCACCCCGCCGACCAATTCTAAGGTGACCTAAGCCCTACTTAGAGCTGCAATGGCTTTCAGACCTCCTGCTCCAATTCCTGCCATGACTGAAGCCCAGTGCCCATGCCCCAGCCTCCTGTATTTCTTTCTACAGATGTTTGCTGGGCCTGGAGAAGAACTCATTCTTGCCCGCTCCAGACCTCCGTTCTGAGGACACACATTTTCCCTCTGCTCGTCAGCCCACTGCTGCCTTTTCTCCTCGCAGCGCCCAACTGACACACCCTTGGCCACCGTGACGAGTTTTCGCCTGCAAATCCTCCACAAACCCTTGTTTCCTTTGCTCCCTGGACAACATCAATTATGGAGGAAGCTCTTCGCCTCCATTCTCCGTACCTGCTCCCACACAGATGAGCTTTGCTGGGAGAAAGGCCACTCACAGGAACAGGAAGACTGATGACCCTGCAAGATCACCATGACCTATCTGAGAAGAATCCTAGACGCTGCCTGGCGACCCCACCATCCAGCTCTGCCAGCTCCCGCTCTCCTGCATTCTCACGCCTTCCGCACGCCTCTCTCGGACCTCCCCCGCTTCTTCTCACCTCCCTTCACTCTGGGCTGGTGATCTGAGAAGCCATCTGGCAGGCACATCCTTCCTTCCCCTCCCTGAGTGTGCACTCCTGCCTGCTTACGCGCTCTTGTCTTCCTCCTGTAGCAACACAAGCACATCCTCTCTTTTTGGAGCCCAACCTCTTCTCACGAGATCTGGCACCCCTGCCTTCTTTCCATCCCAAGATCAACCCTGCTAACAGCTGGCCCGGGCCCTGCTGTCCTGAGACCCTGGGAAGTCCGACTCTCAGTTCTTAAACTGATCATCCCATTCCTTCCATTCCTTCCCTACCACCTGTGCCCCCAGCAGAGTGAGTCTGGCGTCACTGTCCCTCCAGTCCTCTGGCTCCTGCATCTCTTCCCGTCTCTTGATCTCCTCCTGACCCTTCCTCTCTCATCCCTCCGCCTGGACCTCAGGGCTCCTCACCGATACCCTTCACACCTTCATATCTGCTTGGCAAAACGGCCGCCTTTGAGCGGCTGTACCGTCCACCTTTTCTATTCTTCATCCTTGGTGCCTAGGGGCCGCCAGGAGAGCCACCGATTGATTGACGGTCTGTCATCATGATGGAAGGCTCAGCCCAAGTCAGTCCTCTCTTCCCTCAGCTCCCTCACTGATTCTTTGCAGAGACAACTTCAAATCTTGGGCCCTGGGCTGAGCCATGTAACCTCAATAATTACTTTTGAGTCATTATTATCCTTGAACTTCTCTGGAGATCTGACCCTACTGACCCTTCTTCCTTTGTGAAACTCACTTTCTTTGGCTTCAGTGAGCCTGTTGGATTTTCTCTCTGGCCCTTCTCAGTGTCTTTCTTCTTTACTAATGCTTTACAAGTAGTTTTAAAAATCTAGATAAAGGTTCTATGGGTGTTCTTTGCACATTATTGCAACCCTCCTGTAAATCTTGAATTGTATCAAAATAAAGAGTTACCAAAAAACAGAAAGGGTGGAGGGGGAGTTGTTCTGCATGGATCCATCCAACATGCAGACTCAAGGATGTGCAGGCCCAAGGATTGAGCCTTGGAGTCAGCGTCTGAAGCTCGGCTCCACTGATTGGCTTTGTGCCCTTGGGGAAGTTGGTCATTCTAAGCTTTAGCTAAACATAAAATATGGTTATTACCATGCTCCTCTATCCAGAAATTATGAAAAATGCCTGGTGCAATGCTTTCGACAAGTATAAAGAGCTTAACCAATGGGAACGTTATCATTAGTACACATAGATAAGGGATTCAGGGACATTCTCAGGGTTGGAGCAATGGGGCATGTAGTCTGGCGCAGTCAGTGTGCATCACCTAGGGACACCAACGGCGAGGAGGGGGAGAGAAAGGAGAGCAGGGGAGAGAGATGAAAATAGAACTCTGGGTGACAATACTGTTTAAGGGGTGGGCCAGGAAACTGATCCCATGCAGGGCACCAAGAAGGAAAACAGCCGCCTCTGAGCATCACGGCCTTGACTTCAGCCTGGCTGGTGCTGTATTTGCCATGTTTCTCTCCCATTTCACAGATGAGGGGAAAGATTCATAGCATTTCAGGGTGGTTTTCTCCTGTGCCACATGGTTGATCAATAGTAAAATAAGAACTTGAATTTAGGTCTCTGAGTTCCAAATCTGAAATTCTATCCCCACCAAAGGATTATGCTTATATTCGTGTGTATAAATATCTGAAAAGTTCATGGGAAGTGTGCATTATGAAAACCTATATGTATTTGAAATCACCAAAATAGAGTTCTCTCTTAATTCCATTTTTATACAAACTTCATGAGGTGTGTGTGTATGTGTGTGTGCAGATTTAGCCCAAAAGAAAAAAATAATACATGGTTTTCTGTTAATGATTTACTTGGGGCTGGACAGTCCCTGCCCTCCACCAACACCAACATGTGGTCACAAGAGACCAGGTCTCCCAGATGTCAGTGGGTCCTCTTGCTATGCTAGTGGTGTATGAACAGCATTCTCTGGAGCCCCAATATCTATGCGTAGAGGCTACTGAGAGTGGCCGAGGGAAAGGTGAGCACAAACCTCCTGCCCCTGCTCTCATCAGAGAAGCTCCTCTTGCATCTGTCTTACTTTCTGCAAAACCTTATTTTTAAATGTTGGGCTCCATCATGGCAAGCCCCATATCATACTACTCTGCCTCTCCCTGGGTCTGCGCACCCTTGGTTTAAGAGTATTTCTTTCACACTGACCACCGTCTCTAGGAATCCAATTTGAAGCATGTATTCTGGTCTTCTGGTGGGAGGGAAAGGAAAGAAATCCCCATGAATATGCCTGATTTCAAATTCCGAAGTGAGGGCACAGCCCCAGCTGATTCATCTGTTTCAATCCCTGACTCATTCAGGTGGTCCTCAAACACCTGTCGAGACCCTATCATGTGCCAGGCTCTGTGTTTTAGTGGAATTAATTGTGTGGAAAAATGAGTATTTAAAATCAAATCACATTTTAAATGCATTAGAGGAAAAATAATATCAGTGTGGATGATGGCAGTCCTTTCTAGAATGTAATTTTTTGGTAACTTGTTTCGGAGTTAGAGCTTCTTAGAATTCAAAGAATTTTGTCTCTTTTTGTTCTTAGAGTGGTGTTCACTTAAACTAAAAGAATCGCAATTATAATAGGAACTCCAATTAATTTAAACCAAAAGATTTTAGAAGAAAAACCTTGAAAACTGCCAACATAAAGAGACCCTTGAATCTAATATCCGTCTCAGCCCTGGGCCTTCAGATAAGCCCAGGACAAATCATGAAGTCCAAACTCCAAACGCAGGAGCCTTCCACCTCTCCTTCTCTCCCTCACAGTGATCTTTGTGAGGGGAGCCAGAGAGAGAGAGAGACTGGGGCTGGGTGTGTGGCTCAGCAGCTGAGATGCCTGCATCCCTCACTGGAGTCCCTGGGGTTCAGTCCTGGGTCCCATCCTATTTCCAACCTCCTGCTAATTCATATCCTGGGGTCTGCAGCTGATGACCCAATGACTTGGGTCCCTGCCACCCATGTAGAAGACCTGGATGGAGTTCCAGGCTCCTTACTTGGCATGGCCAGCCCTAGCTACTGTGAGCATTTGGAGAGTGAACCAGTGGATGGGAAATCTCTATCTCTCTGCCTCTCAAAATAAAATAAATAAACAAAAAATTTAGAGGGAGACAGAATGGCATGAGGGTGCACCTCTGTTGGAAATCCATGCTCTGCCACACTTGGGGCTGGTGGCTGTCTACACAATGACCTAATTCAGTTTGACAATCACGGGGCAGGGCAGGTTTTATTGGTCCTGTGCAGGGTCAGCAAATGACCAGGTGGCAGGACTGTGATCTAGGCAAAGTCTGTAGGGCTCCCAAGCAGTAGCCCTGCCAAGCGACTGGTGAGGATGGTGAGGAAACCAACTTCTGCAAGCCTCCAGGGCCGCCAGAGGCTGAGGCTTGCTCTGGGAGTTGAGGAAGCTGTATATCCACAGCGCTCAGCCCACACATGTGTGCAAAGAAATCTCAAAGACCCCCCAGCATCACTTCTCAACAAGCACGTTCAAGGTCACTGCCTCACCTCTCCTTCAAAGTCATGCCGTGAAGCAATATTCTATTATTACCTCTTTTTAGCAGGAAAAAGATAAAAGAAATTTAGAGGGGTGAAGAAACTGGCCCAAGGGCACACAGCTAAACTGTAATGATGGCTGGACTTGAACCGTAGTCCCCTTCTTCTTCCTCCTCAGTGGCAGAGGATGGAAGCAGATGACCGACACGAGAAAGCTTAGCACAGTGCTCAGGGAAGGTGCAGCAGCAAATGCAGAGCCCAGTGGGCTAGAATCACTGCAAGTGCTCAAACAAGGCCCACAACACATTTGGAGAAAAAGAAGAGTCCATTACTTGACTGTGGACTTCCTTTCAAAGCACCAGAGCTTCCCCACCCTGCAGGTGTTCATGTAAACAATCATCACCACTAGAAAGCAATGGCAAGTCTTGGACAAAGATCAGATCCCACCACCGCCTACAGGCATTGCTGTGGAGGCTTCTAGAAAGGAATCCTGGAAGGACAGATTGGCGAGGGCACCCTCGGTCCTCAGGCTGGATAAACCAGGCCTTTCCACACAGCTGCTGTCTTGACGCCCTCATTCAACACACGTTACTTGACACCCTCCAGGTGCCAGGCCCAGTTCTAGATGGTGAACACAACAAGGTTCTCGTCCTAAAGGGCTGCTCTTCCATTGTGTCCTTGCTAGCACTTCCCAGTTCATGAAATGTTCACACATCCAGAATTCCATTTCATCCTCACCTTAGACACATGGGTAGTGGAGACTATTAGCTACGTTTAACAGGTAAGAGAAGATGCCCAGGAAAAACAGGCAGTTTGCCCAACTGCCAACAGTGAGTTGTACCAAGAGCTCACCTTTTAATGGAGTAAAAAGAAAAAAAAAAACAAACCCAGCAGCTATGTTGAATTCTTGAAATAATGCAGTGAAAATCAGTAAAAATGCAAAGTGCATTATGAACCGTGGAACATGGCCACCTCAAGGTTGAATAGAGATGAATAAATTGCAGGCTTATTTGAAAGATATTTCCATGACCTTCTCCCAGGTTATTTATGGACACATTAATGAACAAGGAGTGGGCTTCATTTCTAACTTTGTCATCTTATTGTGTGATAATGATCTACGTTCTTTTTCCTGGGCCCCTCTCACACTGCATGGATCTCAGTCAGATGTCTATACCTAGTGAGAGGTGGAATTCTTAGATCAGAAGAATCCAGAATGAAACTTTAGGGGGAAACGGGCCTTCTCTTCCAAAAGGGCACTCAAAAGAGCACCTGGGGGCTTCTGAAAGGACACCTAAGAACCACGTGCCCAAGGGCTCTCCTTGCTGGTGTCCAGGGAGCGAGTGCAGGAGAAGCACCTGTTGTCCTTGCCCCAGTGAAGGCACACTCTCAGGTCTGGTATTTCCAGGTTTTTGGGGGTGAGAGGGGTGGGGGCTGGGCCAGCCCAGCCATGTGACATCGGGGAGTGCGCTTGACAGGATCTTGAGGACAAGATGCCCAGGGGTGGCATGAACAGAATCTTGCACAAAGGCCTTGTGATGCTTTGGTCTATGTCACTGCATCGTTAGGAGCATTTCTTCAGAAGTGACAGCTCCATTGTTTGCACTGTGGGAAAAGAAACAAGGGCACCAGGGAGAGGGGTCGGGATGCACACATGTGACAATGGAGGATTCAAGGTGACGGCAGAAAAGGTAACTCCTTTCCTATCTAGGTAGGGCTGGGCTATCTTTGTGTAGTGCGCTAGCAAGCTCCTCCATTAGACTGTGAGGTCCAGACAGGAAAGGGACTCCTCTCTTTCAACCCCTGTATCTCTTGATCCCAGTATGGGCTTTGACACAAAGAAGATGCTAAGTGAGTATGATCAGTAAACAAACACAGGACTCCAGGCCCAGGGAGCAGCAAGGGAGTCAGGTGAGATGGTCTGGGTGGCAGCCTGGGTCCCGGGATCTAAGCTCCACTTTCCATGCCCAGTCTGGCTTTCTGGTCCACTCCCTTCCCCGGGGCACCCTCACCTCGGCACACTGGCCTGTGGTCGCTCCAGGCCGCAAACATGTCGCTCACTCTCATGCAGGTGATCCGCTTGGACCCTTGCAGGTCATAGCCCTCGTTGCAGGTGAACTGGACGCTGGATCCTAACCTGGGAGATAAGATGTGTCCGTGAGCTCGATCCCCAGGCCTGCCAGTCCTGCCTCAGTCCTTCCCGATTCCCTAAGGAAATCCACATGGATGGACCACTCTCACTGCTTCCGACCTTAACCTCTCCTCCGCTGCTCACTTACTTAAAAATCTCCATTTGAAGGAACATCTGCTCTTCCACTTCCTTTTTTGGATCATTTAATGGTTTTAGGATTGAGTTAAAAGGTGACTTTGTGAGCAAAATGGGGATCCTCTGAGATAAGTATCAATTAGGGCAGCTAAGAGTGGGCGGATGATGCCCATAACTCTAATGACAATGGAGGGTTATGGAAAAATGCCTTGAGAGTCAGAAACTCTGCAAAATGCGCCACCTCAGGGACCTGGAATCTTCTAGATGGTCACGGGTCTGCTAGTGTGTCATTACAGAGAATGACAGCCTCTATATGCTGGCTACACAGGCAGTCTATTCCTTCCCCGCCCCCCATAAGACATGGACTCCGTACCAAGGGCTGGACCAGGACAGAACGCCCAAGGCCACAGTCTTCTCCAGAAAGGTCTCTGTCTCCAGACCATCACCTCCACTCCCACCCCCTCCCCCAGGAAGGCCCTCATCTCGCCCCCACCACCAGGCCACCACACCCTTGTGACCAGAAGGTTCCCCAGTCGATCTTACCTGAAATCTGAGCCTAGTCTTTTGCCCCTTTCGGGTATGCCAGGGTCTGGACACATATTATGTCCTTGGGAAACACCAACCTGAGTTACTACAAGGCAAAAAACAGCACATACAGAGATGCAGAGTCACAGGGAGGCACCCATCGGGGCAACGTCTCAGGGTGGGTGGTGGAGGCAGAGACAGAATGAGGCCCTGCTCTGCGGGGACCATGTTGGGTGCCCGAGGTTTATCAGACTGGGGTTTCCTGAGTGTGCAAGGTGGGGAGCTGCTTTGACAAACGCCTTTGCCAAGTCCAAGTGAAATTCATCCAAGAGCTTGTGGCTCAGAGACAGGCCCCGCCCCCATGCCAACAGCCACTCCATTCCTTTGTTCATCCCAGTGGCCAGCTCCTGGTGACCTCCCCACCCTGTGCTTCAGACCCCGGGAGTGGAGACTCTACATGGGATGAGCCCCCCGACCCCAGCCCCAAATGGAGAAATGACTCAAAGAAAGTGAAACAAAAGGTGGATGCATGGTCAGAAACGGTAAAGAATGTAAGAGAAAGCTGCAGTCTGGAGTTTAAAGCAAGGACTTGAGCTCAAATACAGGTATTTCTTTAGAAAAATCTCTTCCCATCAGACACTTCTCAAACCACAGTAAGCAGTCACCAGAGCACCCTCCCCCAGCCATCCCAATGCCACGGCCAAGGGCACTGAGCAGAGATGGCACCTGTGACAGTTCTGGCAGGCGGTGAGATGCTCTGACACCTGCCGACGCCAGAGTCCTGTTTACAAGAACCATATGCACAGCCGTCTGGGCTAGAGAAGGAACGCGGTCCAGGGGCGGCGGACACAGACGCGGAGTGGAGGGCGAGAGGCCCCGGCCCTGCCTTTTGGTTTCTCTCCAAGGCTATGCTCAGACTGCTGAGGCTGGAGGCCCTCACACCTCTGCATTCCTGGCTTCGAGGCTGACCAGGAGCTCTGGCCAGAGCAGTTCCATTCAAGGACTCGCCAACCCCCTCCCCCCCAATTCCAACAGTAACATCTGGTCAAGGGAGTATGGGGTGACTGGAGCAAGCCCCTTCCCAAGTTTGCCCAATCCCTTCCCCTCCCCTTCCATGTCTCAGAGCAAGCACCCCATCACCCGACCACCCACTCAGTCATTCCCCCATGGGTACACGACAAGCAATCATAAAGCACCTACTGTGCACAAGGCCTTCTGGATACCACGAGATATGACCACTGTCCTCTAGGAGCTGCCAGTCGGGTGAAGATATGACACATGGAAACAAACCACAGGCTCACGATGGGCAGAGACAGCAAGTACAGGGGTGCCAGAGGGGAGGCCCAGCCTCACTGCTGGGAGAAGTGTGGATGCCTCGGAGCCTTCCGAGCAGGTGGGATTTGGAGTGGTGGTGACAGAGGTGACTGCGGCAGGCAGAGAGGCACACGGACACAGAGCTGGGGGTCTTTCAGTGTGACCGAACGAGAGACAGTGGTGAACAACAGGGTGACGGGGTCTAGAGGTCAGACTTTTAAAGAAGGGGACCCACGGAAGAATCCTGAGTGGGGTCAAGGCCCTGGGAGGTGCGGATTGCTCAGGCATAGGCTGGATACCTCGAGACGAGTTAGAGAGGCCCATGATCGTCCAAGTCAAGGACAATGAGAAGCCAGCCGTGGGGTAGACAGAGATGGTGGGAGTCGACTGGCAAAGAAAGAATCAGCAGGCTTCACAGAGGACCAAGGCACAATGTGGGAAACAGGTTCCCAGGCCTGGAGACACGTGAGGATGCAGGTGGCAGATGGCAGCAGGGCCAGGGGAGTCTCATCCTCCACTTGCTGAGTCCAGAGCTCGTTTCTGCAGACAGAGGCCTTCTGAACACCGAGTTCAAACCTGCAGGCGAGCCCAGGGTGGGGCCAGCCCAGAGAGACGCAGGCCCCAGGCAGAGCAGGTGGCTCAGGCCAGGCAATAAGTGCGAGGCCCCCCACGTTGCCTTTCTCCAACCTTCCACCTTGCCAGGTGAGTGCCAGTCATTCCCATGGGACCTGGGCCCTTGTTCCCAACCCTTTCCCTTTCCTTGCCAAGCCTCTACCTCTACAGATTTCACATCCTCAACTTAACAAAGCCCTTGTCCCCACCAGTGCAGAAACCTCAGGTCGGGAGAGGAAGATGGAAGCACCGGTGCCGAGGCAGGGCATGCTCCTGCCTCTTGGGAGCCCAAGTGACGGATAGAAGGAAGAAGATAACTGGGGCCAGAGAACCCCAGTGGGTGGGAAGGCTCTGTTTTCAGAAGGTGAGGAAGACACAATTGCTGCTCTATCTGGTTTACCACCAGCCCCCTCTACAGCCTCGCGGGATCAGTCCCTACCGTGGGCTTCCAGACTAACTGCCCACCTTCTTGAGTTGCTGCCTGCTCAACCCTGCCCACAGACCACACCCATCCCGAAGTCCCCGTTGACAGCACAGGGAATCACCCAGCCCCTCGGAGCATGAATGCATGGGTGACTCAGGCCCTAGCTCCTGCCCTGGGAGGCAGACAGAGCAGCAGGCTGAGAGACAAGAATGGGGCTGGACCAATGAGGAGAGACTGCTGCAAAACCCTCTTGCTGAACTACAGCCCTTGACCTACACAGCAGACCCCACGGCCTCCCCTTCAGTCGTGAGGCTCAGGAACCATCCACGGAGTTACAGACCCAGCGGTGACGCAGCTCACACCCGGCCGGTAACCCCCTCCGCAGAGGGCTGAGCAGGCGATGGCAGTCCTAAGGGGAAGTTCAAGGCCCCTAGGAAACAAGCAACCTCAAACCCCAGTGAATGGATTCTTGTACGAATTACATCCCCCCGCCCCCAATTCTCTGTTTAATCCCAGCCTTCACTGCCTATTCAAAACCAGCCCGTGTGCTTCCAGCATTAGGTCCTGGCAGGGTCCCTATGGTGTGGGAAAGGCCATGGTTTCTGCCCAAAGTGAGGAGAGCCATAGACAGCTGGGTGGCCAGGACCAGCGGCCGGGGTCTGTGGTGCCCACTGTCTGGTAAGGGTAGTAAGTGGTATCCACTGCTCCACCGAAGTCCAGGGCAGTTGTCCTCGGGGAATGCGGGCAGAACATAATGGCCAGACACCACCTGCACACATTTGCTCCCTGCCTCCAAGCTGTTGGAATCCCATCCCTGGCCCTTCGGAGGAATCTTAGGAAGGAAAATTTATGCCTTTTTAGTGGAGAGACACACATTTTTTTGCAAAGAGTATTTGCATTATTTCATTAGAATTGGGTTTTTTCATCTTTTCAAGGGAGCGTGGGCATCTTTGCATAGCAAATGAAAACCATGGATTTGCCAGAAAAATCCACCTGCAACAGCTGGTTCATGGGTTGTTGAAGTCCTAGGTTACAAAGACCCAGCTGAGAGCCAACCCACCCTTGGGAAGAAGGCAGGGTAAGATTTTTGCCTTCCTAGTCTCCAGATGTAGCCACTGGGACAACACAACTACCCAGGGATGCATCTGAGATAAACACTTGCACTCCTAAATCCAGGCTATCTCCTTAAGTTTACTGGTGGCTCCAGGATAAAATCGGAAATGAAGTCATGCCTGCCTTGGGTCACCTGGTTTCCTGTGGCTACAGCAAGAGTCTGTGAAGGTCCTGGTCAGAGCTTGAACCTTCTCGGCAGATTCCTAGCCTGACTCTGGACTCTCCAGGGTGCTGCCCCTTCCCTTGACCTCGTGGTCAAGCACAGAAGCAGGGCCTCCTGGCCACCCCTGCCATCCAGTTCTTCAGGCTGGACCATCAGAGATGCAGGTCTCCAACTGCACCTAAGAGCCTGTGGTCCCCTCTCCATTTGGAAGACTCATGAGGCTGGTGCAGGCCCTGTTCAGCTGGGGATCCAACAGCCTCACACCCTCCCTTCTTCTGGCCATAGCCACCAGCACAGAGCTCTGGGACTACCAGGGATCTCCCCTCAACAAGTGCTTTTGGCATCTCAAGGCAAGTGAGCACGCGGAGGGAGAGTGGAAGGGTGAGGGGCAAGGCAGGCACCGACAGGGGTGGGGGGCAGAGTGGGAGAGGGGGAGGAAGGGGGAAGAAAGGAGACAATGTGGAGGCGGAGAGAGGGCTTGAGAGGGAGCCAGGGCAAAGGAAGGGGAGAAGGAAGACCACAGGGTCCGTCACTTGGCACCAGGGCAGCTTCCCTCATTCACCTGCAGGAGGGGGATGGAAAAGGCTCCCTGCTTGCCAGTCCAGCTTCCCAGGGTGACCCAGGACCTTCCCAGGCCCTTCCCATGCTCTTACTCAAAAGCCCCCGAGCACAGCCATGATCAGGTGCTCCTAAGGGCGACACTCCGTAACCACGCCCCAGCATCAGACCCCTTGTCATCTTCCAAACATACATGGCAGGAACAACGTTCTCAAAGATGCCATCTTCCCAGTGCCCAAGCAGGAGCCACCCGGCACATCCCCACCAGCCCGAGAGACAGGAAATGGACCCCTGGAGCAGGTTCTAGGCATTCCCCACCCTCCCCTTCCCAATCTGGCCTTGGGAGCCAGAACTGGGCCCAAAAGCCCCTCAGATCCCAGGCCGAATTATTGACTCCAAGAAGAGGAGCCAGAAAGAGGCCCAACTTAGCAGGTGGAAGTGACTCAAAAGGAAAAATAAAGAGAGAAATGTAGCAGTAATGACTCCCTGGAGTGCAGTTCGAATGGGAAGTGAGGGAGGAAGAGGAAACGGCAGGGAGATGGGTGGAGGAGAGGGGAAGGGCAAGCCCCGGGCTGCTGGCTGGCTGCCGCCGTGCATCCACGCACAGAGGCCGGGGTGCAAGGAAGTCACTCCAGCACCGTCTGGCTTCCCGCTGTCACCGCTTTGCAGTGTGACCACGAGCAAGGGGCCCGGGCGGGCGGACACTTACACACAGACGTCTTCTGGTTGTTGTCTTTGCTCGGCATCAGCTTCACGCCTCGGGACTTCAGCTCGATCTGCTTCTTGACTACAGAGGAAGACAGACAATGGTGTGAGCTGTCTGCTGTGGGCAGGGACAGGAGTCCCTCCAGAAGGACCCCCTCTTCACAGCAGCTTGGGGCACTGCAAGGTGGGTCAAAGCCAGGAGCTCCTCTGCTCAGGGACAAGGACACACGAGGCCTAGTGTTCAAGTTCAAGAGGGTCTCAGACATGGGGAAAGCTGCTTTCAGGGCTGGCCCCCAGGGGGAGGCAGAAAAAGTGGCAGGTCTCCCTCCCGGTAGCCATTGAAGGGGTCTGCGATTCTCCGAGTGGCCTCTCCAGATGTCTGAGATGCATCACGAGGACCGACTTCAGTCGGCTCCCAGCTGACCTCACAAGCATCTATGCACGAAGCTGTATACTGCCCTTTGCACCTGCCTGTTTACGGGTTCTTGCCTGACCCATCCCTCACTTTTGTTTTGTTTTGTTTTAAACAGAAACATTTATTTGAGATACAGAGAGAGAGAGAAAGAGAGAGAGGCTACTCCTATTTTCCTAGTTGAACTTCCTAAGTGCTTGGGATGGCTTTGTGAGGGGCTAGAACCAGGAGCCAGGTCTCCCATGTGGGACATGGGAACATAACTACTTGAGCAGTCACCTGCTGCCTCCCAGGATATACATCACCAGGTACACTAGAATCAGGAGCTGGAGCTTGGGATCAAAACCAGGTACATCTTAGCTACTAGGCCGAAAGCCCACTCCATGCCCTGGCCAGCTTCTGAACCAGCCATGACCGGGGAGGGTAGATTGGGTTATGGGCCCAAGCTGTCATGCTTTCCATTATCCACACCTTACAAAACGTGATCAGGTAGTTCCTCCCATTATAGACCTGGAGCATTTGGATTTGGCCATGTGTCTTTGAAAACACCTGGCCCTGACATGCCACAGGCTTGAAAAACACCTTCTGGATAGGGCTTGCCCTCTTGCATCCCTGGCTTCACTGTGAGAAGATTCACTTGGTTCCAGGAGGAGGAGACACATGTGGGGCCGAGCCCGTTGGCCCAGCCGAACACAGCCCATGTCTGCCAACCTATTTTACGGGCGGGCAAGCTGAGTCCCAAGGGTCACCAGGTGGGCCGGTGCCTGTCTCAAGTGGGACCCTGGGGGATTAAAGACAATGTTTACCCTGTCCATAATTCATCAGTTCACCCAAAAGCACAAAAATGTGTCAGTGCCAGAACTGTACAATCTCCAAGGCCTTTCCTCCCTTCCTGTCAATGTCCTTTGGTCTGACTCCTCTGTTCCCCAAACCATGCTCCTGGATTCGGGAGAATTCACCCCATCTCAGGGTCTATGCCTTGGTGTGTCTGTGCAATTCCAGATCTGCTATGCTGTCTTCCAGCTGACCCCTGCTCAGAGTGACACCCAGCAGTAGCAATCACAAGCGTGACCAGGCACTTCCTGTGTGCCAGGCCCGGGTGTTTGGTGAGCTCTTTATTCAGCCAGCACCCTTGACTCCTCTCTGTCACATCCACACAAATCCTCCCAAATGTATCTCCAGGGCAGTCTCTTCCCACAGCGTCCACGTGGCCCACGCTCTGGCCTACACCTCCAGTACATCTGCCCTTGTTGCCGTGACCTCTGGCCTGCACCCCATGCCCTGGTGTAGATTGTTCTCAGTGTGAGAGCCGGAGGGGTGCCGTTAGGACATAAACCACACCATGCTCTACCTCTGCTCAGAGCTCTTAGCGGCACTGTGGTTCTCCTGGAGTAACAGCCGTCTTTAAAGGGCCCGCAAGGAGCAGCCTGCCTTGTCCACGACCCCTCTGGCCCTGTCTTTGACCTCCATCATCCTCTCCAGCCTCATACACCTCCTGATGCTCCTACAATGTGCCAGGCATATTGCTTCAGCCTGCAAGCAACCAGGAATGCCGTGCCCAGACATCTCATCCATTTTTCTCTGGAAGCATCTGTGTCAATACCACTTCCTCACTGAGGCCTCCCCTGACTACTCTGTTAAGTCCACACCCCTAGCCCCACTCTCCCTGCCCCTTTCCCTCCTTCATCTCCCAACTTCCCAGTGTTTCCTGATTTTTGCCACCCCCATGTAATGCGAGCTCTATGGAGGCTGAGGTTTTTATCCATTGCTTCATCCTTCAGATTCAGCCATCCCTCACTGAACTCTTCCTCCTGGGGTCTCAGTACTGGAGTAGGGGGCAGGGGAGGGCTATCTGTGACCGTTCCTTTGAGGTTGGCTCTGCAGAAAGGGCTCAGGGCAACTGGCCAAGCTGTAGTGGTGAAGCCAGAGTCTTCAGAGGTTGGAGGAAGGAGATGTGGATGGGGACCAGAGCACCAATGCCACTGCCAGGGGCACCTGCTGCTGGGGTTTGCTCTGTAGCTGCTGTTGGGGGACAGCGAGATGCTCCTGGGCATAAGGAGGGTTATTAGGAGGGAGCCCTGCTTCCTCTTCTGCAGGAGGCATTGGAAAAATGTCTTCTGGCTTCTCTCCCCTCCATGGCCTCAGAAGGAAGCCCCTGGCTTCTCTGTCCAGCCTTTCCACTCCTTCCTCCTGGGAAGAAAGGTCTCACCTGATGGGGCAGCGCTCAGTACTCATGGGGATGCTTTCAGCAGGGGATGTGTCCTTGCTCCCCCCAAGCAGAACTAACTTCCCTTCTTCCTCTTACACTTCTGCAACTGACACGGGCAGCGGCTGATCATGGTGATGGGAATGGAATGAGAAGCAGCCTTGAAAACTACTGGGGCCCCTTAATTTACATGTGGACCTTGTGACTACTGGCTCCTTCGAGCTGTCTCTGAGAGGCTGCATCACCCACGAAGGCACCACACGGCCATCAGCTGCACAATGGAATCCACACAGAACCTTTGTCCTCCGCATGAGAAATGATGTCCCCAGGCTGAGAAATACAGGGCTTGCAGCTGTTGGGACTGGGGGTCCTCCTACAGTCTTTAAAAGATGTGGGAGGGGACTTCTTCCAAAGTCCATAGAACATGCATAAAAGAGAAGTTTATTGTGGTGCAAAAAAAAAAATAGATGAAAATTCCCATACAATATTATAATTTTTTCTATAATATACATTTCCCCTAAACTTTCTGAAGACCCCTCAGATGCAAAGATTTCCAAGTTTTTGCACCCAAATAAACTTCTTTTTTAATTCTGCTTTCCATGAGTTTTGTGAGATCTTTTGGCACATCCAGATCCGTCTGACCCTGACTCAGGCCTGGGGAAGGCGGAGCCTGTGCTTGGCCCACAACGAGCAGAAGCTGACAAACGGTCATGAGACTTCCTTGGATGGGGCTAAGCTCTAGGCCAGAGCCACATGTCAGCTTCCAGAAACCACGTGCAGATGCTAGGGCCTCAGCTTTTGGGCAACACCAGGGAGGTGGGCACAGCCTAACTTGGTTTTTAAACAGTCTGTCCAGGGAGGTGGAGAGGGACCACACTATGGGAAACTAGCCAGCAAATGAGCTCACTGAGGAGCTAGCATGATAGACTTGGACAGACCTGGGCATGAAGGCTCAGAGAACAAGGGCAGTGCTCCCAGTGGATCCCCAGAGTGTACCAGCAACAGCCCCGTCAGAAAGGATGCTCACACGAAGCAGATGGATGGAATCGCAAGAGCCTAGAGAACTTCGATGCGTTTGTTTGTGTTGTTTGTGTACTCATTCATCTGTG
Source organism: Lepus europaeus (assembly GCF_033115175.1). Taxonomy (NCBI): domain Eukaryota; kingdom Metazoa; phylum Chordata; class Mammalia; order Lagomorpha; family Leporidae; genus Lepus; species Lepus europaeus. The sequence goes on from NC_084831.1 coordinate 25,901,518, forward strand.
GAGTGTCTGCTAGACTTGTGCCAATGATACTACACTGACGCTCTTCTAAACAGAGGAGACTGTAGCAATCAATACAGTAGAGATAAACAGTGCCTGGGGCTGACCCCGTGCTTCCGGCCACATATGAGTGCTTGTTCCTACCCCAGTGCACACACATGTGCACCCATCCAGGTGCACATGCACATTCATGCACATGTGAACACACGGCCAGTCACATACATAACATGTCACACACATGCACATGCTTTTTTTTTTTTTTTTTTTTTTTTTTTACTTATAAGAACAAAGGCAAGATTCCCAAGAGACAAGTGCTGCCTCTAACTGGCTGATGGAAATCTTACTAGGTACATTCATCTCCTCCAAATGATAATGACTACAGGAGACTGCCAGTCTGCTCCATTCATCCTTTATATTCTGGTTAATTACAAGACATTTCCCCGCTGTTGTAAAGGTTAGCGGGACACATGGTACGCATTTAGCTAGAAGAATCTGGCAATACAAATGGTTCTCTAGTCTGCAGCATGAGTTATGGGACTGAGCTAGAGGGAGACAAGGACCTGTTAGGGCGGTGTCTTGAAGGCTCCAGAAGTCAAAAAGGGGATGGGTTATCAAGATTCTTTCCACCCCAATAGATGCAGACTTCCCTCCTGAAGGGTGAGCTCTTCCGTTAATTTCGGTCTCTCCCTTCTCTCTCCCTGCCAAACTGGCTGTCCTGCTGGCTGAACCACCACGACACTCACTCCTTCATCAAATCCAAAGCGTCCAGTCTCAGAAGTTTTCTCCAGTCTGCAGCCTCCTTTCAATGTCGGAGGCCACTCCTGCATCAGCTCTGCCGCTTTTGTTTGGATTTTGTTCATGGATCCATCCTACTCCAGTCCATCTTTTAAAAAGTTACAATGGGTCATGTTTTAAAACTGAAACGGACCTCCCCTTTTTCCTACTTGACAAATTCTTGGGTGTGCATCTTATATTCTGCCCCTCCCAGACCACCTGGTCACCTACTTTGCAGGCTTGCTTCAACTACCCACAGTCCTTTGCCCGATGAGGTTGGTGTGTGGCAGGCACACTGGCTCCTAACCTCACTCAGATTTGTGACAAAGATATAAAGTTTGGTGCAGATGCCTATGGCCTAATGCTTCTTGTAGATGCTACAGTCAGGCCTCTGCAGTCAAAGGGAAGAATGGCGACTTCTGGACAGATGGGGGAGCCTCAGGGTAACAGCAGATGATGTGTGTGTTGCACGCTCAAGAGACTTACAGGATAATATAAAAGTATTGGCACCAGACTCGGTCAGGATGTTGCCAGTACAGAAATGAAGAGGATGGGGTGGCACCACCACTGCTCCAGGACTGGCAATGCTCAATCAGCATGGAAGGCTTAGTGAGGATTAACCAAGATGTTAATCCAGCAGAAACCAGGAAAGGTGCAATGTTGCATGTTGCTGCTGTAATCACCGAACTCAGGAAGCAGCCTAAATCCAGGACAATCCCTGAAGAGATGGCTCAATTTGCCACACGCCTGCAAACGGAGACAGAAATCAGCAACATCATTTCTGATGTAATCACTGAGGCTGGAAGGCAGCATCCCAGCCAAGGACAGAGAGACACTGAATGATGAATTAGAACTGGAAAGCACAGGCACTGACTGGGCTTAAGTCTCTCACTACTTGAACACATCAGAAGTTCAGAAGGGTGAACTGTAGGATGCATAGGATTTCTGGTGTCTACTCTATTGCACCCACTCTTGAGACCGCCACTCCCCACAGGTGTGTGGTCATAATTGCTGAAGACGCTCTCACTGTGCTCATTCTGAACAGGATAAGAGCTGGTATTCAGATTACAGCAGTCAAAGCTCCAGGTTTCGGTGACATAGAAAGAAGCAACAAAAGCTACTGCTACTGACAGGCGATCAGACGTCTGGAAAAGAGAGCTGGGCCCTAAATCCTGAAGATATTCCACTTCATTCCTTAGGACAAGGTGGAGAGGTCACTGCGACCAAAGATGACATCATGTCATACGCAAGGAATCCTTTGAGCAGTTAGGTCCTACTGCTAGTGTCTATGAAAAAGCAAAGAGAACATCTGGCAAAACTTCAGATGGAGTAGCTGTGCTGGAGATTGATGGGGCAAGCGACAGAGAAGGGAAAGCAGAGACACTGTCACTGCTGGACTGAGTGCCGCAGGATCTGCTGGTGAACACAGACAGCACCTGCGTGCTCTGCTTTGGCGCATCTCAGCCTCGGATTCACAGCTCCAGCTCCTGGAGAGCTAACAATCGGCACAGAAATAATTAAAAGCATACTCAAAATTCTGGCAATAGTCACTGCTAAGGGTGCAGGTACTGAAGGATCACTGAGGGTTGAGAAAATTATGCAGAGCTGGTTATGCACCAAGCCCAGGGAGTTTTTGAATATGGCAGGCAAAAAAAAAAAAAAAAAAAAAAAAAAAAATCAGCCTAACCGTAAAAAGTGCTTTGTTGGCTGCTGGTGTTGGTGTGGCTTCCTGGTCAACCCTAGCAGAACTGGTGGCCTCTGGAAGCAAGGCTCTCGCATGGTGGAGGGGAGGGAGTGAGTGTGTGTGTGTGGTGGGGGGAGTGGGGGCGTGTTCTGTATCCTGGAATGGTGCGTGGCCCTTGCTAATGAACGGCTTCCTTAATGGCTTCAGAGAGTTCAGCTGCAGGAAATGACTGGCGGAAGACGCTTAAGGGGATCGCTGCATCCGTCACTTATTGGTTTCAGTTGCCTACACAGTGCTGTTTTCTCTACCTGGAAATTCTTCCCCCCCACCCCCACCCCTTCTCTGCCTTGCTAACTGGTGATAATAGCTAGCGAGGGCCTCACTTGAATGTCACTGCCTCTCTCTAGCTGTCTCTACATCTCTCAGGAAGAATTCACGGCTCTCTCAAGACTATTTGGACCTCTGCTGCTGCTACCCTTATTACTCTGCAATTTCGTTCTCCCAGCTATTGCTCTGTGAGCTCCTCCACGTGCATCCTGGGACAGACAGAGTCATACAGCCCGAGGGTTCTTAACAACAGTCTGATGACTGAATGAGTGAATGGCCAACCATCAGAAGAATGCATGCTTTAAATCTGCTTCCTGGCAAAAGGAGTGAGTTACACTTGAGACCTTGTTGGGGAAGGGATGTTGTATTTTGTGTCAGGCATCGGTAAGAGCTCAGCTTTGTGGGCACCTGGCCCTGGGCTCCTGAGCCAGGTAGCAGCAACCCTGTAATTGGTGCAAAGGCCCCTGGAGGCCTGAAACCTGTAAATGAGGCTGGAAAGAGCTTGGCAACTCAGCAGGCCAACAAGGATAGGACAAAAGAGTCAGAGCTTGGGCCATGGGATGCCAGAGGCATTTTCACTGTGGCCTGCGCTGGTGGGGAAGGCACAAGCAAGAAAGAACACAACATGTTCCTGCAGAAAACAGAAGCCTCTGTTGATGCTATAAAAAGCCTTGAGCATAGTGTACATGCAAAGTGTCTTCAAATGGGTAAGTCATTCAGCAGAACACCGAGACTCAGAGCAGGACGTCTAGAGAGCCAGGAAGACTGTGCTTTTCACGGTGGTGTAGCTTCCAGATCTCAGGCCCTAGGATTGACTTGGCAAGACAGGCAGCGAGAGGGACAGCAGGGCCTTGCTGGGATTTGGCTGAAGGGCAGGCAGCCACCAGATGATGATCATGAGGTTCGAGCAGGGGGCAAAGGCAGGTGTCCGAGCAGGAGCCAGAGCCACAGCCCTCTCCCTCTCATTGCTTAAGGTTTCAACATTTAACAGGGAGGGAGTCAAGGACATTGGTGGGCTACAGGGTCGAGGGTTCCATTTCCCAAGCACCAACCGTGCACCAGGTATCTTTATCAGGATCTCCATGACTTTCCAACAACGTCTACAGATGAGAAGGTTAACAGTGGGCGGGAGCCGTCCTCCCCGCCCAGAAGGCCCCCCAGCAGCTGTGATGATTGTTAACCATTGGATACATCAGGGAGGTGCTTCTCCCCAGCATTCCTGGTAGGCTTGACAACCCCAAAAAGTAAGTAACACCCTTAGAAGGATGAAGATATTCCTTGACTAGAGGCAGAGGGACGGATTACACAACCTCCATGGCTGTAGCTCAGGGTTAGGGAACAGCCAGCCCGCAGGCCATTGCAGGGCCACAGACTCATTTGGCAATGGCAGCTGGGACTCAAAACTCAGTGAGACAACCACAGCTCATTTGCTAAGTGATCATGTTGCGTGGTCTGTGAATTGTGTTGAAGTATCCAATTGGCACTTGGCAGAAAAAAAAGGTCTAGCTTAAGAAACTTCAGGCCTGTGTTAGACAAACACTTCAGCTTCAGGAATCTCACATTTCAACCAACTCTTAGGTCAATACCCACTGCACAAAATCAGGCAACGAGGGACTGCTCCGGCACACATGAAGGTGGAAACTGAGGGCTGTTTGCCCTAATTCCAACTAAAACCCCTAAATTCCAAGAGGAATGAGACAGGGTAGAATGTGCTATGTTGCATGTTGTTTTTTCTAATTTGTTTTTTTTTTTTTGTTCCCCTGGGGAAAAACGCCCATCAATACAATGAGGCACTGGCAATTATTAGCTCTGAAGCCACATAAATCACTCAGCCCCCACCCAACCAGCTGCTGGTGGAATCACTTGGTCTCCAAGGCACTCACTTGGAAAACCACTCTTTGGTTCCATCGTCTCATGTTAAGCATGGGGGAGGGGAATGGTGGTCTCAGCTTCTACTCTGGCCTGAACCTTTGACACCTGTCTCTAGCCTAGACTCTTCTGCCCTGAGCTACAGGCCCACAGAGTAGCCAACTGCCTGCCGGAGGGGTCCCCCAGTGCCCCAGAGTCCATCTCTCTGTGCCCAGTCCATCCTGGCTAGTATGTGCACAGTATCCCTCTTCTCAGTCAAGCTAGAAGTCTAGGCTTCCTCCTGGACTCCTCCCTCTCCTCCCCCCAAGCCCCTCCCGCTCCCATCACATCTAAGCAATCCTGAGTCTGGTGGGGTTCACCTTGCAAGTCTCTCCTCTTGGCTGTCTCCTCCTCTCCAGTTTTTCTCCCGCTTCCTAAACCCTGGTGATGGCCACTGAATTCTCAAAGCTTCCTAACCGAGCACCCGACTGTCATTCTTGAGCACAGCTCTTTCTGAAAAATAATAAATAATAATCAAATGTGGTCGTGTCTCTCCTCTTGCTCGACACTGCTGGTCACCTCCCATGGAAGACCCACAGAATCAGGCCTGTCCTTACTGAGCTGTCAAGGGACCCAATCCTGTCCCGGCAGTGCTAAAGCAGCCGTAGATGAGGCACAGGTGAATGAGCGTGCTTGTGTTCTAATAAACCTTTATTTATGGACACTGGAATGTGAATTTCTTACAATTTTCCTGTGTCGCGAAATATTATTGCTCGATTTCTTTTTCTTCAAGCCTTTTAAGATGTAAACCCATCCTTCATTTGGGAGGGGGAAGGCTGGAACTGGCCTGGGAGTCATGCTCTTGACGCGCGTAAATATTTGTGGTTCCTTAGACTTAGTCATTTCACACTTTCTTGACTTTGCTCGGCCCGAGAGGCTTGGTCCTGTTGTCTGTCTGGCACCTCTGAGACCCACACTCGAGTCACGGCTCCTCTCACGCTCGCTCTTTCCCTCTCTGGCTTTCCTTAAGTCCTTCCAGCAAAACTAATGGCCCCTTTACCTCTAGTCCTAGAACTCTTACTCAGGCCCCAATTACAGCTCTTAGCACACTGTATAGAAGTTCTAAATTTATGTGTGTGCCTCTTTAACCGGTTCTCCCTGACAGCAGAGATTGGCCTGGGAGTGTTCACCCTTCTACGCTGTCCCACAGTAACGCCACACCAAAGATGCTCTTTCAGATACAAATGCTGGCCTTCCAGCTTAAGTTGGAGGTGGAGCCCAGCCAGAGCACTGACTTCCTGTCCATCAAACCGTGTCTGGCCAAGAACACCCCTAAATTCCGGCTGGAATGAGACAGGGTAGAATGTGCTATGTTGCATGTTGTTTTTTCTTTTTTAATTTGTTTTTCTGTTCCCCTAGGGAAAAACGCCCATCAATACAATGAGGCACTGGCAATTATTAGCTCTGAAGCTACATAAATCACTCAAGTCTCGAAGGCCTCCAACCTGAGCGTGCGTGAAACGGATGCCACGGGGATGATTCTCCACCTGCCCTTCCAGGTCATTCTCCGAGCTTCTGTGCCCTACTCTGTGCCCCAGAAGGCTGACCTCTGTGGGTTGCTCAAGAGTGAGGAGACCCGTGGGTAACGCCAGGCAGCCTCGCTGAGCACAGAACAGCAAAGCGGGGCCTCTCTTCCCCTGCTTCTGGCTGGCGGGCACACAGGGACTGGAGGGAGAGCCCAGCTTCTGACCCTCGGGGCCTCCTCCTCCTGCTCTGGCTGCTGCCTCCCAGGCCCCTTTCTCCTGCTCTGTGGGTTGGCAGGAGCCCTTTAGGACTGCCTGGGTGCCCCTCTTCCATGGTTCCAGCTCTTGCTCCTCCACCCCTGGAGATTTAAAGCCTCGTGCTGGTAAAGGCCAAGCTGCCCTTTCATCCCTGTGGCCCTGGCTGTCCCTGTGGGTTCCTTGAAGCCCAGCCTCACCTCCGTAAATGGTCCCTTCACTAAAGCCCCTTTGGTTCAAGCCATGAGGCATCCTGGCCACCAGGTCCATAGTGCTGGGGCTGAGGACCCCTGCTTCATGCGGCCACCAACCGAGTCACTAAATGACCCCACGTTCTATCCTTGCCCATGGGCCCTTTATCTGGAAAACACTAGAAAAAGGAGGTTCCGGAGGGCGGGGTGGGGAGAATCACTTATTAACACAATCACGGTAATGAAGCCGCCCAGATGAACACTTCTGAGGTGCAAATCCTGGCTCCACCATGCTCTGAACGAGACTGCGAGCCTGCTCGGAACTCTGACTCCCTTCTCCCATCTGCGAAATGGGCTCCTAACTGTACCCGCTTCACACAATCGCAGTCAGGATTGAGCAAAGCCACCAGGGCTGAGTGTCTGCCCCCTGAAACGCTGGCACGCACTGACCCATAGAAGCCTGCCCAGGCTGTGTGAAAGGAGACCGGTGCACACAACCAAACCTGTGACTGCAGGCTGTTCCCTGCTACGGGTCTGTGAAATTAATGTAAAGGTGGAAACTGGCGTTAAAACAAAAGGAAAAAGACATATTCAGGATGCATCGCGGAGTGACTCAGGGCTGACACCACTTGGTGACATTTCGTTTTCGTTCTATAGATGCAGGTGTGTACGGGGTTCTGATGGAAAATGTAAGTTTTCTCTCCACACTGGGCTGAGATGAACAAAACAAAGTGTAAAAGCTACTGGTCAAGCAGGGAAAGGCAGATACTCAAAGCCCAGTAACAGGAGGCCCGCGATACGGCAGATCTCATGGTAGCCTGTGAGGCAGTTATGGCATCTACATTTACACGCTGTGTGATCTTGGGCTAGTACACAACCTTTCTGAGCCGCAGATGAGAAAAATAGGAACACATATGCACGCACTGCACTACGGAGAGGGATGCATGGAGCAGCAGACACACCCAGCCCAGGGCCTGGTGCACAGCAGGCATGCAGTCCATGTGTGATCTAGGGACTGCGTGAGCTGGGGTCTTGCTACCTCCTGTCTGGCTCCAACCCTCAACCTAGGGTGCGGACAACTGGGCTCGAACTGTTAGAAACACCCAGCACTTATTTAATCAGGTGAGACTGACACACTCAGCTATGCACTTCTAGTCTGGAAAACACAACAGAAGGATTCAGACAGGTGCTTCACTCACACGAAGGAGGCCCAACCTCAACGGCCAGAAACCATCTCCTGGAAAATTCTCAGCATGAGAACCTTGGGCAAGTCGGTCTCTTGTTTATTTCATAGACATTCCGCACGTGTCTACTACCCAAGGCTAAGTAACTGAGGCCGTTTATAGACGGTTCAGACCTAGGAGGTTATTGCCTCTGCCCCTAGAACTGCTTTCACCCCTGGCTCCACCCAGAGAGCCTGGCCCAGGCAACTCAAAGAGGGGATCCACTCTGACTAGCTGGTGCTTGGCCTCAGAGCCCTGGGCTTCATATACATAGGGGCTTAGACTTAATAAGTGCACAACATAAGTTCATAGTCAGTCCATTAAAACCCACACGGATCTGAGCTCTGTAATGGTCAAAGGCTTAACTAGCACATTAGGAAGCAATCCTTGGTGTTTATAAATGTTGAGTACTTTGAATGAGACGGAACATCCTCCTCCACACCCACGCATCCCTGGATTTTGGGGATCTCCTCCAGCTGCAGAGAGCTCCGCCCTTAGGGCGAGCCCACTCCCAGTAACGGATGGCTCCCGGCTGAGGCAAGTGTTCATCACAGGAGCAGAAATCTGCTCACCTGCGAGTCCCACCTGCCACTCCTGGTCTGAGCCCTTCCCACCAGCCAGCTCCCCCCCTCCCCCACTGCAGCATCTAAGCTCTGAGGCCCCCTGAAGTGACTGCCTATGTCTGTAATGCCTTTGGGGTCCAGATGAAATGGAAAGAGCTGACGTGTGGGCTGCTCTTCCAGTTTGTGCCAAGAAGGTGCATGAGCCAGGGGACTGGCGCTGTGGTATAGCTGGTAAAGCCGCCACCTGCAGTGCCAACATCCCATATGGGCACTGATTCAAGTCCTGGTTGCTCCTCTTCTGACCCAGCTCTCTGCTATGGCCTGGAAAAGCAGTAGAAGATGGCCCAAGTGTTTGGGCCCCTGCAGCCACGTGGGAGACCTGGAGGAAGCTCCTGGTTCCTGGCTTTGGATAGGCCCAGCTCTGGATGTTGCAGCCATTTGGGGAGCGAACCAGCAGATGGAAGATCTCTCTCTCTCTCTCTACCTCTGCCTCTGACTCTCTGTAACTCTGCCTTTCAAATAAGTAAATAATTAAAAAAAAAGACAGTAGTCTGGATGGCCTTGGGAAACTGGCATGAGTTCTCTGAGCCTCAGCTTCCTTGTCCATAAAATGGGGGTGGTGACACTATCGACCTTGCAAGGTGACAGTGAAGATTAAATGAGATGATGCTCATCGAGCACCTAGCACTGTTCCTGGCTCTTAGAAGGCAGTGCAGGCTGCACGATCCAAGAAATGTCACTTTCCGAGGCCGGCATTGTGGTGCAGTAGGTTAAGCCACTGCCTGTAACACCAGCACCCTATACTGGAGTACTGGTTTGAGTCCCAGCTGCTCTGCTTCTGATCCACCTCCCTGCTAATGCAACTAAGAAGGTGGCGGACGACTCAAATGCTGTGCCTCTGCCACCAGCGTGGGAGACCCAGATGGAGTTCCAGGCTCCTGGCTTCCACGTGGCTCAGCTCCAGCCACTGTGGTCATTTGAAGAGTGAACCAGAAGATGGAAGATTGCTCTTTCTCTCTCTCTTTCTCTCTCTTCCTCTCTGTCACTCTGCCTTTCAAATAAATAAATAAATCTTTTTAAGAAGTTACTTCCTGGTGCAAAAGCCACAAAGGCAGATGTAGAGAAGCAGAGAGGAACAGACAACAAAGGCAAGGGAGCTGTGAAGCGCACCAGAGCCAGTCTGGGCCAGGATGCACGCTCCAGGGTGATGTCTGCCGTCCCCCGAGGCAGCCCAGCAGTCCAGGGCGCCACCTACCTTGGTACTGGGCGCTGAAGCCGCGCTGTCGGTGGTTGCCGTCCGATGTGAAATGCAGCCGCAGCCAGTTCTTGCTGCTGATGACTGGGGCTGGGAGGCTGGCTCCAGTGAACCTGTGGGGACAGAAGACAAGGGAGTCAGGGCCCAGAGCTAGGGAAGAAGGGGCCTAGGCACCCAGAAGGCTCTCCACCTCCCACCCAGTCCAGCCCTGAAGCAGGGCAGGAGGGCTCTGCTGCTCCAGCCACCTCCAGTGATCTGGGGTCCGAGCTGCCTGGATGCATACCCATGGCCTCATCCCACCGCTGGGTTTCTCTGAGATGCTGTGAGGAGGGGCCTGAGTCTTTAGCCTGGAGCAGAGGTGAAACACCCCCTACTCATTCCTCTCCTTTCCCGCTTCCTAGGTCTTTGGCTTTTTTTTTTTTTTTTAAATTAAGATTTATTTAAAGAGCAGAGTAACAGAAAAAGGGAGACACAAAGAGCGAGCTTCCATTTGCACTCCCCAAATGGCTGTAATGGCTGGGTCTGGGTCAGGGCCAGGCTGAAGCCAGAAACGCCCACCACCTGCTATGTGGGTGGCAGGAGCCCAATCACTTGGTGATCTTCCGCTTTTTTCCCAGGCACATCAGCAGGGAGCTGGACTGGAAGTAGAGCAGCCAGGACTCAAACCAACGCTGGCATGGCAAGTGGTGGCTTAACTCACTGTGCCACAATGCCAGCCCCGGTCTTCACCTTTTCTGTTCAGGAGAGATCCACCTGCACCCCTTCTCCAGCACCATCCACGCCACCTGAGACATCTTCTGGAAGCTCATTTCTAGGATTACACTGTGATGTGTCCCCCTTGACACCCTAGAGTTTAATTTCCACTGCAAGGTATGAAGAGGGTGGAACGGTAAGGAGACTCTGGGGTTTGGAGGCGGAGCCTTAGGTTGTTGGGGTGGGGCCACCGTGATTGGATGTTGATGGCTTTGTAAGAAGGGAGAGACAGAGACCAGAGGACACACACACACACACATACCTCTCTCACATTCACACACCCCACCTGGATTGTGCCAGCAAGAAAAGTGGTCCCTTGAGCAGGACCCTAAGCCAAAAGAAACTTTCCCTATGACTCATCTCATCTATGTGTTAACTGCAACAGAAAATGGACTAAGAGATCCCTATGATATCACATCACTGTGAAAGCCCTTCTTACTCTTAGAGACAAAGACAAGGAGAAACAGAAACAGAGAGAGGTCTTCCATCTGCTGGTTCACTCCCCAAATGGCCACAATAGCCAGACCTGGGCCAGGCTAAAGCCAAGAGCCTGGTACTCCATCCGGGTCTCCCACGTGGGTAACAAGGAGCCCAAGCACTTGTGCCTTTTCTGCTGCCTTCCCAGGCACATTTGCAGGGAGCTGATTGGAAGAGGAACAGCAGGGACTCGAACCGGCACTCATACCGGAAGCTGGCATTGCAGACGGCGGCTTAACCTGCTGAGTCACGACACTGGCCCCCATCCTTGGCTTTGAAGGACACAGATCTGGGTTCAGACCCAGACTTACCAGAGAACAATACTGTTCCTGAGAGTCTGTGGGAGTCAATGGGAACCCCGGTGGGCACAGCTCCAGCCCAGTACTGACCCATACTAGCTCAGTAAACATAGTTTTCCTTCCTCTTTCATAGTGATGCTATAGCACTTTATTCAGATTATGAATCAGTCCTCCTGGTGTGTGTGTCTCCCTAGAGGGAGCAAGGGAGGCCAGTGGTAAGGAAGCCTGTGCCATGCAGGTAACCGTGTCTGCGAAATGGGGACAACGCTAATGGCTCCCGTAGAGGGCTGCAAGGGCTAGGTGAGATAATCCACCCGGAAGCCCTCAGCCGCGTCCCGGGCAATGGCAGCCGCTGCTTTATTCCGGATCCTGGCTCCCAACCCCCAACATGACACTCGTGCAGAGCAAGCGTGTCAGGGTTCCAGCAGGAGACAGCGGCACAGCCATAAGAGGACGAGCCCGAGTGTTGTGAGTGACACCAAGCAACGGCAAGGCAGGCTGTAGGGAGAACTCCAGGGAGGGGGCAGCAGCCTGGGACCGGGAATGGGGGCGGGCGCTCCTTAGCTTACTGCCATGCTCCACTGTGGGGTGGCAAGGCGAGGGAGTGGCTATCTGTAAACAGACGGCTGTATGAAAAAGCCAGCCTCCAGGGGCTGCAGCCCTCTGTGAGAATCCCAAGGCAGGGAACGAGCAATGACGATCCAGAACTCACTCCCCTTGCTCTCCTCCTCCAGTCTCCTGCCGATGTTCCCGCTGATCCAGCCCCACTGTGAGCCAAAAGGCATGGGAGCATCCTGGTGCTGCCCTGAAGGGTGAGTCTCCCCAGGCCCGGGGCAGGGAGACCTGGAGGCCTCCACGGAGGAGACCGGGCAGAAAACGTCTCCATAAATATGCATTAAACACGGGAAGCAGCCGAGGAGGAGTCACACCCTAGGAAACTGAATTTTTACTATAATAAAAATGCTGACACACACCAAACTCCAGGAATATAAGCCATACTCGTATGGTAAAAACTATTATAAAAACCAATTACTGTATTTCGCCAGGTCCCATTTAAAATAGTTTATTATAAGGTGAGTCATTTAAGTGTTCCAAGGAGCCACAAATTGTATTGTGGACTTCTTATCCCCCAGGCCAAATTCAATTCTATCTCATTGACAAAACCTGCAGGCTATTTACATAAGGGAAGTGGACACGGGGAGAATTTACCTGAATAATTCAGAACCCAGGCTCTCCATCCCAACATGGAAGGACCGCAGGGCTCGAAGTCCCTGGAGCAGGACGGGGTGAGGGCGCAGGGCTGAGCCCGGAAGTCGCTGAGAGCCCCTGGGCGGGACTTCCGGGTTGGCCTGGCCGCAGTGGCCTCTGGGTGGCCGGTCCCCACCCCGCGCCCACGGCTTCCAGCCGCAGGAGCTCCGAGCTTTGCTCAACGCCCAGTGCTGGGTCTCAGGGCGTCTCTGCGGGGCTCCGGCCCTGCCCCTGTGGGCATGCGCACTGCAGAGCAGGTGTGGGGCTCTGAGGTGGCGGGGTCCCCTCAGAGTCCGCCATTGAGCCGCTGCGCCGCTTCCTTGGCGCTCCCTGACAACGGCGACCGACAACTGCCAGTGCCGGCAGCCACGTGGAGGACCCTGGGTCCCAGCTTGTCCGCTGTGTGTGCGCCGGACCGCGGCTATCACCATGCTCGGCGTGGGCCTAGGCTTGGCCAGGGAAGCAGAGCAGCGGCTCCCGGGGCTGGGGCCCAGGCGAATGCGGGGACCTTGGGGCTGGGGCCCTGCCCTGGGTCTCGCACGAGCTGTTGACCAGGTGGGATGGGCTCCTTTGTCAAAGCAACAAACTGTCCATTTGAAACACAGATTCTCATTTTATCTACATTATGCCTTACAAAACCAACCCCCAATGGTCCCGACCCTTAGAGGGGAAGACTTCATTGTGACCTAGGACACCTTCAGAAACAGTGCATGTCGCCTCCTCCACCCCCTCCTCTTCTCACCTCCAGGTGCTTTGCACTCCGGCCACATGGGTCTCCTTGTTCAAAGCTGGCCAGGTCTGCTCCTGCCTCAGGGCCTTTGCACATGACATTCCCGCTGCCTGCTAGGCTGGCTCTTCTCCCAGACCTCTGCCTGGCTCGCCCCTTTGATCAACTGTCACTTGCTCATCAAAACCTTCCTAGTCTGAGTCTGCTGCCTGTCCATCTTGAGTGTACCCTGGCCGGTCCCCAGTACACACACACTGATGTTCTGTCAACCAGGAGAGCAACCGTGTCCTGGAACACACAGCTCTTCGGTGGCTCCCTGCCTATTTCACTTCCGCTCTTTATGCCCTTTGTGGTCACACCATGAGGCTGCACAGAGAAGCAAAGAACCTCGCTCAGGGTCACACGCCTCTTGAAGGGCAGAGGTGGGATTCAAACCCGGCCCACCCCGTGCACAGCCCATGTTCTGAGCCACTGCACTGACTGAGACACACACATGTACATGCATGCCGAAGGAAGGCAGCAGCTGCGGCCGGCTCCCGTTCTGATCCTGCTCGTCTCCCTCCCCCTGCTTCCACCCCCAGCATCCTCTTTAATTTTGCTTCCTCTTACAATCATAATTAAAGGAGAGAAACACAAAGAGAGAGGCTCCCCTCTGAACCTTTCTGTCCACATTAACTTCACTCTGGGGGGCTTGGGGAATTCCAAGTTCGCCCAGTAAATTGCTATTGCAGTACAACATAAAATGTGTTTAAGCAATTACTCTTTTTTTCCTCCTTCTTTTTGGTAAATTGACTTCCGTTAAGTGGGGCTTCATTAATGGAATCTGACTTAGAATAAAAACATCACTGCCTTTAATGCATGTGGTTGACGATGGAGAAAGTGGCTTTGAGGTCCTCTGCAGAAGGCTCTGGAGCCTTCCCTTGGTCACAGGAGAGCTTGGGGCAGCCTTCGTGGAGAGCACTGCTTCCTAGAAGTTGCTCGTGTGGTCAGGACGCTGGGGCGTCCACGGGCAGCCCCCACAAGTGGACAGCAGTGACTCTCGAGGACTTTCCTCCGATGAGAAGCCGAGGAGGAGGGGGAGTGTCAGGAGAGCTTGGTTTAGGAAATCCCAGAATCCCTAAAACCCAACGTCCGCAGGAGAATTTCCATTCATCCGCTCACCAAGCTCATGGGGGCCGCTCCCACTGTGGTGCCCCCGAAGTGGGCGGTCCTGCACAGCCACAAGCTGTCCCATGCCGCTGCACCGTCTCCTCCTCCGAGCAGTCCCCACTCCTTCTCGGTTGACAGCATCTGGCTCCCATGCTCCCAGAGCACCTCCTGAGAGTGTTCTATATTTTTAGAAAATTTTTACTTATTTATTTGAGAGGCAGAGTCTCAGACACAGGGACAGATGGAGAGAGAGGTCTTCCATCTGCTGGTTCACTCCCCAGATGGCTGCAACGGCAGGAGCTGGGTCAATCTGAAGCCAGAAGCCAGGAGCTTCTTCTGGGTCTCCTACATGGGTGGCAGGGGTCTAAGCACTTGGGCCATCTGCTGCTGCTTTCCCAGGCCACAGCAGAGAGCTGGATTGGAAGAGGAGCAGCTGGGACATGAACCGACACCCATGTGGTATGCCAGTGCTGCACATGAAGGCTTGGCCCACTACACCACAGCACCAGCCCCAAAGTGTTCTCTCTTAACGAAGCCATGTCCATGGCCTAGGTCTGATCCAGGGGTGAAGCCCTTCTGCATCCCAGTTCCCATCATAAAGCATCCCGCCATCACCAAGGCTGGCCTGGGAGAATGGGGAGTAGGGGCGGTGCCCACTGTCTTATCCCCTCCCAAGCTCTTTTCCCTTGCCACCTGCCACCTCCTCTCCCTCCTGGCAATAGAGGATACTAGAATGTGACCAGGGAATCCGCTTTTGGAGATGTCTTGGCCAGCGGCCGGCTAAGGGTACCAAGGCCACTGCTGGGGGCTGAAGCCTGCTCCCCTTGCCCCAGCCCTACCCAAGCTCCTGCTATCTTAGAAGTGAAACTTTGCTGACAGCCCTGATGCCCAGTCTCATCACAGATGCTTCCCATAATCTGTTTCTCATTAGTCAAATTCCTAGGACTCTTGTTATATCAAGATAAACCCTTTTCTCAAGACAATTCCATGAGTTACACATTTTCCAGGAACTGGGTACGTGCCTGGAAAATGCAAGTCTCTGCTGGACATGGGCACCCCCCTCCCCCGTCTCCACTTTGTCTTTCCAAAGCAGCCCCCTGACTCTGTCGCATGGCGGTGCCTGTCCACTCCACTCATGCAGGCACCTATGAGCCACACTACACAGATTCCACTCTCGGTCACCTGCTATGTGTTGTGGTTGCTTACTAGGGCTCTGAACAAACTATGCTTCTCCCTAACCATTCCTGCACCTTAGGGCACCTTCTCCCCACAATCTGTCACATCTCAGCTCACATCCTCCCTGGGCCCCCACGGCCAATTTTGGCCAAGACCTCATCATCTTCCATGTGAACTGCAGCCACAGCCCCTGACCTGCCCTCTGCCTCCAATCTATCTCCGTACTCAGCATGGGTATTGATCAAGTTCCTGCCATGCTGGAAACCCAGCAGCCAAGGGTGAGTCCAGTGACCCCAAAATCAAGTTCAAACTTTTTAATGCCTTCCCACTCTGGTGACATTGACTTTGAACACCAGCAACAGAGTGGCTGATGCCTGCCGGAGCCTCACAAGCACTCACACGTGTCCATGCTTTTGCATATGCTGTCCCCTCTATCTGGAGTGCCCTTCGCTGCTGCCACACCTGGCTGCCAGGGGATGTATCACTGAGGCCAGAAGTCCAACTCAGTGTCCCTTTTCCTCCCACTCTCCCTGTCTCCTTCCACCATGATGGACATATCAAGATGGACTTGACCATCTTCCCATCTCATGGAAAGCAAGCCCCATGAGAGCCTGAGCAGGGCTCTGTGTCGGTGTCTCCAATGACACAGCACAGTGCCGGGCACTCAAAGCTCCATAGCACAAGCCTGCCTGTGGTGCCAATAATGGCTCACTGAGTCACAGCCATCCCCATCCATTCATTTCCAACTGTGCACGACTGCTCCCACACTACACTAGCACAGCTGAGTAGCAGTGCCAGGGAATAACAGCTTGCAAAGCTAAAAATATTTATTTCCTGGCCTTTTACAGAAAAAAAAAAAGTTGGTTGACCCTCTACCATAGAAACCTCACAGATGATGCAGTTAGATTGGAAATTAAAATTTAATTTCCAAGTACCGAATCATGAAAGGGCATATGCATAGGTTAAACATTGCAGTAGAATGTAAAATACACCAGTGGCCATTTGTTTGCTGCTCAATTTAAGGCAAAACCAGGCCAGGGCCCTTCCTTGGACCATGGGTCTGGTGGCCACATGGTCTGTCTCAGATAAACTACAACCCCAGTGCATCATTGTTGTCTGCAGCTCATCCAGCCCAAAGATACATATGAGGCACCCACTGTGCGCCCGTCATTGTGCGGGGCACTGGGGATGCTTCTGCCCTACTCCCACCTCCATGGAATTGCCCAGTGGGTGGGTACAGTGGTCTCACTCACATACACACCTCCTCTTTAGGAAGCAGTTCTTTTGAAGAGACTCTCCTTTATGGAGTCATTCCAAAGCATTCAATTTCGTTGCCATAGCTGAGACTATATTTCCTTTCACACTCATATTTCATCAGTTTATGTGATGTTTAATTTAAATCACATAATTACAATAACAAGTATGACTGGCACTGAGAGAGCTGGCAACAAACCCAATTGATTCTCAGAAAGTGCAAGACTCAGCTGGGGGGAGCAGGAGCGCATAGGCGTTGAGGATGGGGGTGGGAGACAGTTTGCTGGCAGCGGGTACTCAGGGTGCAGTGGGCACCAGACAGGAAGATCTGCTGAGGCCATGGGAGCCCCAGTGAACCCAAGAGGTCGCTTGGCAGGAGATGGGCTCACACACTTTTATCATACGTGTTTGGGAATGAATGAATAAAATGAAAAAGCCAATGGCGCCACCAGCTTTCAGTGATGAGGCATCTTTATCAGTTACATCCCTTCTGCTATCAGGAGTGGGGACCAGCCCATCTCAGAATCGCTGAGGACTCCAGACATCATCTAGGTCTAACCCCAGCCACAGCACTCTTTTTTTAATGATCTATTTGAAAGGCAGAGTTGGAGAGAAAGGGAGGAGGCAGGGAGGGAGGGATAGAGGAGTTTTCTATCTACTGGTTCATTTCCCTAATGGCCACAAAGGCAGCAGGCTGGGTCAGACTGAAGCCAGGAGCCTGGAACTCCATCAGGGTCTCCCACATGGGTGCAGGGGCCATACTTCTACTTTCTTGGGTAGATTAGTAAGGAGCTAGATCAGAAGTGGAGCAGCCAGGACACAAAAACTGGCCATACGGGATGCCAGTGTTGCAGTTGATGGCTTAACCCACTGTACCACAATGCCAGTCTCCACCACAGCAATCTTGATGTTGGTCAATCACAATCTGTTTTGACCATTGTCCACAATCAAAAACTCACCTCCTGGCCACCTTCTCCCTGGCCACCTGGATCCTCTCCCACCCTTTTTCTAGCTCCTTCCTTCTCATACTCCAGATGTCCAGCCACTGGCTCCAGGACACCTGTCCTTAGCCACTCATTCTGCTTTGCTTCTGCCATGGACCCTGGGATCTGTGCATTCTCTCTGCCTCAGTTCTTGTCTCACCATGCATTGTTCTGGGGTCTGCACCACCCACGGCACTGTGAACTTCCTGAAGACTGGAGTTTTCCCTTTTTTTAAAAATTATTTATTTCAAAGGGTGACAGAGAGAGAGAGAGAGAGAGAGAGAGAGAGAGAGAGAGAGAAAGAGAGAGAGAGAGAGAGAGAGAGACGACATCTGCTGATTTACTCCCCAGGGCTGGATCAGGAGCCTGGAACTCCAGCTGTGTCTCCCACGTGGATGGCAGGGCCTCAAGCACTTGGACCACCTTCCAGTGCCTTTCCAGGTTCATTAGCAGGGAGCTGGATGAGAAGTAGAATAGCCAGGAGTAGAACTGGTGCTCCTATATGGGATGCCAGTGTTGCAGGTGGCAGCTTAACATGCTGCACCACAGCACTGGCCTCAAGTTTCCCTTTATGTTCCCAGTTCTTTCCTCGGTACCTGACAGAGTGTCTGGAAGAAGGCTTGGTTAGTACTACTCATTGGAAGAAGGAATGATTGAATGAGCGAATGACCCCCTGCTGGAGAAAACACAGGGCATGGAGCAAGTGAGCCAGGGGACAGCTCAGAGAGCCTTGAATGCTATGCTGAGCTCATCTTGGCTTCCTGGCATCACACGTCCTCTAGTCCCCAAGCCCTGGCTGCACCCCCGTTCACTCAGCAGCTGCTGGAACCTTCCTGAAGTCCTCTTATTATGCAGAGCAGCCGCCATGGAGGGTGGCGAACAGTGTGGGTGAATACTCCTCCTTCCTCAGAAGCAATTCAATAAATTCCAATTATCAGAGCTCTTTCCTGTTCCCTAATTGCTAGCTCCAGGGAAGCCACACAAACCACGCCAGGTAAATGTTTTTCCTCCAGATGCCCAGCTCTCTGGAGGAGGCGTCTGAGTCTGGGTGTGATGAGGGACAAGGCTCCCGGCCATGTTTGCTGCTGGGATGAGGCTGC
Source organism: Lepus europaeus (assembly GCF_033115175.1). Taxonomy (NCBI): domain Eukaryota; kingdom Metazoa; phylum Chordata; class Mammalia; order Lagomorpha; family Leporidae; genus Lepus; species Lepus europaeus. The sequence continues at coordinate 25,920,324 of NC_084831.1, forward strand.
ATCACCAGCCTCCTGGGTCTCGTGTGCTGGGCAGGGACTTACTGGGAAAATCTGGGCATGACCCGACAGCAGTCCTGCCCTAGGTTTCCCTGAGGAAGTAGGGATGCCTGCACAGCACCCAGAGCAGCTGCTGCACTTGGCTGAGGGGTGAGGACCTTCCTGCCTCCACGCAGGTGCACACTTGATGCCGCAGGGACAGGACAGGGTAAGATCTGAAGGTGAGAACCGGTGTCAGGTATCACACTTTGGGCAAAGGGGCTTGGGTGGATCTCCAACAACCTTCCAGGGTTTACCCAACTTCTCCTGTTCTGTGTCCAGGTCTAAAGCAGGCAGTGCCACTCCCTGCCTCAGCCCACAGCTCCTGAACGTGGCCCACTATGTGCATATATGGCCACAGCTGATTGAATGGGGGTGGCTGTGTGATCCAAGCTGTGGCCAATCCACTGCCGGAGTTTCTATCAGGAAGGTGGTTTCCTGGTGCAGACAAGGGCTGAGCACTTTACATCTCGCAGTGTCGCTGTGAGGACTGCAGGAGAGCAGGGGAGCTCACGGAGCTGCCACTGAGGCCCCTGGAGCACAGCAGTGACAATTAGAGGTCCTGCTGTGTCTCTGAAGCCAGCAAGATGGGCGGGCAACAGCACGGCCATGTGCTGAGCACAGAGCAGCCTAGGGTAGAGAGCCTGGAAGGACTCTGCCCATGTTGAAGTCTTAGCTCCTATTTACTACTGTCTCACTTTGGGCAAGGAAGTGACCTGCAGGGGGCCTGTTTCTCCACCTATCTACTAAGACAACAAGGCCACCCAGACAAGATGCACAGAGAAGCCTTCGGTGTGGTGCCTAGAAACCCCCTCCCCCCCCCCCCCCCCCGGCAAACACTCAGTATTGAGGGTCCACGACAAGAAACCTGGGGGCTAGGTCTCAGTCTGGTGCAGCTAAGTCAAGCAGAGGGAGGGGAAGAGGGGAACAGGGAACCGGGCGAGGGGAGTTCCTGCCTTCTCACAGCCCTCGCTCCCCTCATATCCGGTTAACATTTTACATGCTCACTCTCCAATGGCAGAAATCCACATCAAGTCAGCCTGGAACAGAGGAGGGATGAGCACCTGTTGTAATGCATGGGAGAGCCAGGCCGTAGTTGGCCCAGAGATGCCCAGAGTCAGGAGCTCCAACACCACCAGACCCCTCTTTCCAGGCCCTGGTCTGGGCTGTGCTCCATCTGCCACATCGCAAATGGCAGCCGGTGGAGCCCGGGGCCATGGCTGCTGTGCCCACCTCCCGCACTCAGCCCCTCCCTTCATCACTGAAGACCTCCTCCCAGGCCTCTGACAGGTTCAGCGGGACGACGTGCCCACTCCTGGGGCCGAGGGTGTGTTCCTTGGGAGAACCCCAGCACTGGTTTGGAGACAGCTGTCCACAAAGAGGAACACACTCACAAAAAGGGAGGGTGCTAGGCAGCTAACAGATGTCCACTTCAGCTGGACTGCAAGGCCAGGGCCACTGTCTGCCCTATTCTGTGGCTTCAGGTGTGAGTTTGCCAAAGCCTGTAAGGGGTATACACAGGTCACTGTGGGGGTGCCCCTGTCCACAAGACTGCTGGACTGGGTGCTGACACCCAACTCAGCTTCTGGTAGCCTCTGCCCTTGGCAGTGGACCCAGGCTCCGTGTGAACCTGCAGGTGCTGGTGAGGCTCTGTGGGGTTGCCCCAGCCAGTCTGCCTGCTGCACACACAGCATCCCACAGCCTGTAGAGAACTCAACTGGATCCACGCGGAATGAGCGCACCTGAATCCAGGTAAGGGCTGAGGCGCAGACAACTCGCTCTCCTTCACCGGCTTCCCTTCTCCTGAACTGCCTGGCCTTGTTCCTTCCCAGGCCTCAGCCGAGGGAGTTCCTCCGTGACTAACCAAGGCTACACGTGCGGCTAGGTAATGTGAGGCCTTGGACACATTCTTTCTGCCCTGGCTTGCAGAGAAGATGAACCTCAACTGTGATCATCACTTTTGTTTGAAGTAGCGTGGTGTCTTCTGATGGAGCATCAGTTCCTGGCACGAGGCCAGTGCCCGGGGGCCCAGATCTGGCTGCTGCTGGCCTTGCCTCCCCTCACCAGCCTGGCTTCCTAGGTGTAGATTTCCGGGAGCACTCAATGCTTGCCTCTGCTCCCACCCTCCTTCCTGTGACACACCTGTCCCTCCAACCCCGCTCAGCACTGGCCATCAAAGCAGCAACCGCAGTGCCGTGGCAGCTTGCCTGCTATTCACTGGGATGCGAGTGTGTATGTCCATGAGTGACTGGAGGAACAGAAAGAATGCAAGAGTGAATTAATTAGTAAGAGAATGAGTGAATTAGTGACTTAATGAGTCAGCAAGTGAGGGGAAAAGAGTGTGTAAAATCGAATAGACCAGGCTCTCGGCCCCTCAACTAATCCAATCAGCTGCGGCTTTGTAAATTTTTCATCTTTAAGAACACAAGCAGGGCTTAAAGAATAGCACTGGAGAAAAAAAAAATCACAGACCACCAGCTGGGAGAGAAGGATACTGTGTTACTTTCCCATTGCTGCTAAGCCAATTGCTGCAGATGCAGTGGCTTAAACAACACAAGACTATTGTCTTGCAATCCTGGAGGTTAGAAGTCCAACACAGCTTTCAGCGGGCCTGGGTCAAGGTGTGGGCAGGGCAGCACCCCCTCTGCTGGTCCTGGGGGGAATCTTTGGCCAGCCTTTCCCAGCTTTGAGTGGCCGCCGGCATTTCTTGGCTTATGATCTGTGCAACCTCAGATGTCTGGCTCTCACCCTCTGCTTCTGTCATCACATCCAAGACTATGCCTTCCTCTCGTGAGGACCACGTGATAATGGCAGGCCCACCTGGACATCCCAGGACAATTATTCCATCTCAAAAATCTTCCAGGCACCCTCCTCTGTGACTCACCTTTGCCAGGTGAGCTAACGTTCACAGGTTTCGGGCTTGGGATGGAAGCATCACTGGAAAGCCTCCAGCCTGCCTGCGGCAGACACCTGGCTGAGAAGGTGATGCAACCAACGACGCCCCCTCCCCAGAGGGAGGGGCAGGGGGGGACGAGGAAGCTTCAAGGCACACCTCACACGCCTGTGCCAGCTGCTTCCTCTCTTGCTGTTGCTGTGGCCCGAGCCCTGAGGTTGCTCAAAGCTTAGGCGAGTCCTAAGCATGCCCACGGATTTGAGAAACACTGCGACAGAGACATGCCGAGAGCATCTGGTGCTACAATCCTGGCAAACTGTGGCCCTCGGCTTCCAGGAGGTGATGGACCGGGAGCCAGGTGTCTCAACCCTGGATGCACATTAATATCAGCTGGGGAGATTCTGAAAAAGCGTTTTGTTCGGAAACAAGAATAGAGTTGCAAAGATAGCACAGAAATGTCTTGTGTTCCCCTCACCCAGTTTCCCTGATGGTAGCATCTTATGTAACCAGGGTATCCACATCAAAACTAAGAAACCAACGTTGCTGTGGTACTACTACCTGCACGGAGCGCTTTGCTCAGATGCCCCCGGCTCTCCACAGTGCCCCTTTGTTGTTGATGTTCTAGGGCCCGTCCCAGCGTCCCCCACTGCTTCGCTGTTACTTCTCTTGTCTCCTCCAGTCTGGGCTGTGTCACATTCCCAGGCTCTTCTCGTTCGCCCAAGATGCCAATACTTTGCAAGAATACTGATCAAAATAGGCTTTTCCCTTTTTTTGGATCAATTTTTATTTATTTAAAAGGCAGAACAACAGTGAGAGCCAGATCTTCCATCTGCTGCTTCACTCCCCAAAAGGCCACAAGAACCAGGGCTGGGCCAGCCGAAGCCAGGAGCCAGGAACTCCATTTGGGTCTCCAATAGGGTGGCAAAAGACCAGGTACTTGGGCCATTGTCTGCTGCCTCCCAGGTGTGTATTAGCAGGAAGCTAGATTGGAACAGAGGCGGGACTTGATCCCAGGCACTCTGATATGGAATGCAGGCTTCCTAAGCAGTGGTTTAACCAATTACACCACAGCACCTGCCCCCAATAAACTCTCTGTAGGCTGTCCCTTTGTCTGGGGTTGGGGTCTGGATTTCAGGGGGTGAGATGCTGTTTTTATGGCGTCACAAAAGGGAGTAGCTGTGATGCCTGTGCTGATTGCTTGGTTGAGGTGGGGTCGGTCAGCTCCCTCCACCATAAAGGTACTGTGTGTCCTTTTCCACGCTCTGTTCGTGGAGGCGAGTCCCCATGTCCAGTCCCCACAGCAGGCAGGGGAGCGGCAGCTGCTTTCACCCCCATCCTCTCCTTTGATGGACCCTCCTGGCCTCATCATCCCCTCCCCACTTCCTACATAGTCGCCATGAGCTAGACAAGCCCACCGTTACTCAGTAGTGGACAAAACTCACACCTGCTTGGCCCCAAAGACCAGCTTAGTCCCACCTCATGCTCTTGCCAGCTGGCCTAGATAGTGCTTTCCACATCAGCCCATGGAGTATGACCCTGGTTGCTGGGGTGGGGAACGTCCAGCCCGCAGGCCGCACAAGGCCATGAAACCATGTGGTCTGGCCGTGCCAGGGCCACCACAGATAAGACTCAGCATTCAAAACATCTACAGCAGGCTCATTTATTTTTTTCTTTTTAAAAATGATTTTTAGTAGTTTTTAAAACTTTATTTAGGTTATACAAGTTTCATGTATTTCATGTATACATATTTTTTAAACTTTTATTTAATAAATATTAATTTTGAAAATACAACTTTTGGATTATAGCAGCTTTCCCCCCTATAACCTCCCTCTTGCCCGCAACCATCCCATCCCACCTCCCACTCCCTCTCCCATATAATTCTTCATTTTTAATTATCTTTATATACAGGAGATCAACTTAGTATATACTAAGTAAAGATTTCAACAGTTTGCACCCACACAGACACACAAAGTATAAACTACTGTTTGAAGACTAGTTTTACCGCTAATTCACATAGTACAGCACATTAAGTACAGCACACTCCTACATGGGGAGCAAGTGCACAGTGACTCCTGTGGTTGATGTAACAATTGACACTCTTATTTATGACATCAGTAGTCACCTGAGGCTCTTGTTATGAGCTGCCAAGGCTATAGAAGCCTCTTGAGTTCACAAACTCCAATCTTATTTAGACAAGGCCATAGTCAAAGTAGTTCTCCCTTCAGAGAAAGGTACCTCCTTCTTTGATGGCCCCTTATTTCCACTGGAATCTCACTCACAGAGATCTTTCATGTAGGCCTTTTTTTTTTTTTCCCCCACAGTGTCTTGGCTTTCCATGAGCAGGCTCATTTTTAAGTCAATCATTTTGTATGGCCCAGTCCCCGGCAGGACAAAGGTGACCCAGCCTCGCGTGGATCATGAGCTCGGTCTGTGGGTCACATTAAAGGCGGGGCTGTAACAGCCTAGGGAATAAGGAGTACATCACAGTAGGAAGCAGAGTTTTCTCAGACTCATGTTTCCGAGAGCTCTCTGTGCGGAGCCACCTTTGTCCATACAAGAGGGACGAAAATGACTGCTCCTTCCCCACGGGATTGCTGTGAGGGTAGGGGATGACAGATGCAAAGGCTGGCATGTGCTGGGATCTACACAAATATTCAGGATGCACCTGTGTAAATGAGTGTGACGTACAACGCACTTCTTATTGTAAACTGCAATCAGAATCTCAAAAAGACTGAATTCACATCTCTAGAGCAGGGGCTGGCAGTGTTAAGAGCTCCCAGCCCACAGCCTGCTTTTGTTAATAAAGTTTTATTAGAACATAGCCATGGGGCCAGCGCTGTGGTGCAGTGGGTTAACACCCTGGCCTGACGCGCCGGCATCCCATATAGGCACTGGTTCTAGCCCTGGCTGCTCCTCTTCTGATCCAGCTCTCTGCGGTGGCCTGGCAAAGCAGTCGAAGAAGGCCCGGGGCCTTGGGCCCCTGCACCCGCGTGGGAGACCCGAAGGAAGCTCCTGGCTCCTGGCTTTGGATCTGCGCAGCCCCGGCTGTTGCGGCCAATTGGAGAGTGAACCACCGGATGGAAGACCTCTCTCTCTCTCTGTCTCTCTTCTCTCTGTGTAACTCTGACTTTCAAATAATAAATCTTTAAAGAACATAACCATGATCCTTCATTTATACATCGTCTGTGGTGACGCTGGGCGATAATGGCATGGCTGAGAAATTGTGGCAGGACCTTGGTGGCCCATAGAAACTACACTATTTACTATCTGTCTCTCTAGACCAATGTCCCTGCCTGGAGTTCATCCCATCACACAAGGGATATTGGAGGCCTCACCCTAGCCCTCCTACAGAGTGGCACCCCACCCTCGCAGGCACTGCGTCAGCCAACTGCTCTAGGCCTGTGAAGCTGCCAAGCCCCTGAGTGTCCAGAAGCTCCATAACCCAACTACTTTGCACTGGTGTCTGCCTGGTGCAAGGCTGGAGACCTGGGACTCTGGTCAAGATGCCAGCAGGAAACAGATGGTGACTCAAATTAGAATAATCCAAGGAGTGTTTAATAAAGAGACAGTCTACACAGGTGAGGGCCGAGGGTAGGGAAGTCACAGGCGGTAGGCAGGAAGCAGAGCACTCAGGCTGGGAAAAACAGAGCTGTCGGCACCGTAGGCTGAGCGAGCGGACGGGGCAGTGAGCTATTCCTGAACCTGGAAGGAGAGGGTCACTTAGAAGGGGACCCCTTGTTCAGGAACAGTGCGAAGCCAGATCCAGGGGACCCCCAGAGGGGGAGCCAGGACACCAAATGCCTTGATCTCCTGTGGAGGGTTCCCCACCGGCCCAGCTGCAACAGAAGCCAGAGGCAGGAGGCTCTAGGGTCTAGGGTCCCAGTGGGGCCCAGCGTCCCAGGGCAGAGCCCGGTAGAGAGGCTGGAAAGTGCATCTGAAGGGCAAAGCCCCCGCCCCAGCACTCAGTGCACTGATTTAAAGGGCCAGGCAGATTCACCGTCCATCCCCAAACCCCTCTTCACACGCCCCCGCCCTCCACTTCCACCCCCCTTCACCCCTGCAGGTCGAGAGTTTCATCTGAACGCTGAAAGGTGGCCACAACTTTCGCCTTTCTTCTTCCTGTACCTGCTGGCCTCCAGATGGTTATCATGGGGTTGATCTTCCTGGCTCTTATCATCATAAGGGGGTGGAAGGTGAGGAGAAACCCAGATAAGCTGCTGTTCTGTGGGTTTGGTGAGCCTGAGCAAAGCATGAGTCACAGGCCGGAGATTCTTACTTCTCTATGTCCTGTCTTTTGATCTCAGGAAGGAGCGTGTCCTATTCATCTCTGCGGCACAGCTCAAGTCCACAAACAGGTGAGCCCATCTCTGGCCCTCTGGGAGTAAGAGCCAGTGTGAAGAGCTGAAAGGTGTCCCCAGAGGAATCCACTCCCAGATCCCCTCTGCTGGCCCAGATTGCCTTAGCTGCCATCTGATATCTTATAAGCTCCGTACGCAGCCAGAAAACTGTAGCACGTTACCCAGAGGGGCTTCTGTTCCAAAGGCTCAGCTGGTGAGAACTCGCAGAGAGGAAGGCAGGGGTGAGGCAGGCCAGCCGCCTTGCAGCAGAGCTGGGGCTGGAATTCAGGACCGGTGATTATCAGGGGTTTCCCTCTCTCTCTTACAGAAGATAAAAGTTGAAGTCAATCTTGCAGCCCTGGGACCAGACTTGGCAAAAATGCAAAACATGGTCTAGTCTTAGACACGTTTCTGTGTCCAGATCAGACCCTGGATGTTTGCCCAGCCCCAGGAAAGAGTTCTGTGTGGGCTGGGTGAGGGCACAGGCCCTGAAATGCCACACCCACCCTCCAGTGGCCACTGGACATTCAGCACGCATCAGTGAAGCTCGTTTTCTAGTTCTATTTGTCTGGTGTTGCCATCGGGCTCTGAGTTGTAGGAACCCCAATACCACACTAGCAAATGCCCTGCAGTGGCCAACACACAACGCTTTCCTTGTCTTTTCTTCATTCTCCAGTGGAAGGCCAGGGACATCTTTGCAAACATTTTTTCATGAAGACAGGGGCCCATGAGTTTGAACGAAGCTCACCCTTTATGCTGCAACCCTAAGAGACAGGGACCCCTCCTCTGAGAGTGCGAGGCCTCCTGGAGCGCTCAGCTCTCTCAAGTTCCTCCTCCCTCCTTCGCCTCCCATCTCTTCAGACACAGGAAGAGCTGAGACTCGTCACCCAAGTGCTCAGGGTTTAAATTAGCCAACTTTGTCCTGACAGGAACCGAGTCACAGCTGTCAGAGCTGATTATTTTTAGAGTTACTACTACAGCCTTCGTACAGGGATGAGCTGCCACCGTTCAGGGCAGACAGAAAGCCGCTCTGTTTCATCGTGACAGCTCTGCAGCCATCTGCCTCCCTGGACGGTGTAGCGTCCTGACACTCTCACTGCGAGGAAGGCGGACCCTGTGGCTTGTTCCTATATCTCAGGGACTGGATGCCCCCAGAGCTGAGCCAAGGAGAAACACCTCCAGGAGTAGTTAGCTGTTCAGGAGCTTTGCTCACAAGAACCATCATCCTGTGTGAGTGGCGAAAAAATGGACCCTCGGGCAGCCAGCCAATGAGAGTGCCAGATGCAAATAGCCACAGGTGTCGGCTGGGATTGGCCAGCTCGTGGGTGACGTCACAATCTCCCTCCTGTGACCCAACAATGTCAGCAGTACTGAAAAGGCGGGCACCTCCTCCAGCTCTTGCAGAGAGGAAAATTCACCACAAGCAGAGAACCTTCTCGGTTGCTCCTGGAGTGCAAGGGCAGTAGTCTCTGCTGTCCGAGTTATTGAGCCCAGAAAAAAAAAATGATCTTATGAATTATGGGAAAAGAAGTCCAGCCGAAGCCGAAGGCGAATGTCTCTTCTTACATCCACTTTTTGCTGAATTATCGAAACAAGTGCAAGGAGCAACAGCCAAACACCTACCTTGGGTTTAAAGAGTTCTCTAGGAAGTGTTCAGAAAAATGGAGGTCCATCTCGAAGCACGAAAAGGCCAAATACGAAGCCCTGGCTAAGCTCGACAAAGCCAGGTACCAGGAAGAAATGATGAATTATGTCGGCAAGAGGAAGAAACGGAGAAAGCGAGACCCCCAGGCGCCCCGAAGACCTCCCTCGTCCTTCGTCCTTTTCTGCCAAGACCACTATGCCCACCTGAAGCGGGAGAACCCCAACTGGTCGGTGGTGCAGGTGGCCAAGGCCACGGGGAAGATGTGGGCCGCAAAGTCGGACGCGGAGAAGCAGCCGTATGAAGAGAGAGCAGCTTACCTGAGAGCTAAGTATTTTGAGGAACTGGAAGACTACCAGAAGCAGCGCCACGCCAGGAAGAAGAGCCTCCGGGTGATGGCCAAGAAACGGCGCCGAGGGCGGACAGGCAGGCAGAGATGATGGATCCGATATGAGAAAATAAAAATGCCATTCAACCATCCCTGGTCTTGTGTGTGGCATGGGAACAGCCGCGGAAGGGAGGGGCTGGGTGGAGGAGGAGAGGATGGGGCTGGGAGACGGAACCCTGGGCATTGAGAAGGGAGGGCAGCCATGTCCAACTGGGTGGGGCTTGGGCAGGAGAGGCGGGGCAGATTCCATGGACACAGGAGTGCATCCTGGGTGGAGGACCCTCACTCAGGGTCAGGTTCAGGAACTGCAGGCCCAGTGTTGGTGAGGAGGACTGGGTAGCTCCCGGGGTCAGAGATGCCATCAGGCCCCATGTGGGAACTGTCCCATGGCCCCAGGTTGGCTGCTGCTGGCCCAATCAGAGTGGATCTCAGGCCTTGTAGGCGGAGGGGCGGGTACAGCTGGGGGCTGCCGACAGCCTCTCAGGGCCTGAGAACCAGGCCCCTTGACACCAGGGCGATCTCCAGGACGTGTCGTGACAATGAGCTTACACACTTCTTCGCTTCTGCCTAAGATGGTTTCGGTTGGGTTTCCTGGCATGTGCAGGTCACTTCACACACATGGACTGGGCCTTCTGTGTATAAGCTGGAGTCTTCCAGGCACTGAGTACCGCGGGCAGCACTGCATGCCAGCTGGCCGAGACCAGGAGGGGACATTTGGCAAATGGTGCTGTGGATCTCTTGTGGTGCTGTGGATCTCAGAACGACTGGGCCTAGCCCACCTTTCCTGTGACCTTACTCACGCGACGCGCTTCCCTAACTCCAGTCGAGCCCCAGCTCTGCTCTACTGCGCCATTGACATTTTGCCAAACAAAAGCCAAAGCTCAGTTTTGAAAAGTCTTCAAGACCCGCCTGAGTCTTCGGAGGCCAGAGGCCACCTAGACTCAGGCAGGCTGCTAAGGACGGGGTCCCCTGGGCTGGACATGGGGGACACAACACAGAACACCGTCAGGCTCTTGCCCTGCCAGTGCTCCCCTTCTGATGAGACAGGCGGACTTGGGCACGAATTACAGGCAATGATGATGGGGGAGTGGGGAGGGGGCCCCTACCAGGCCAATCTCAGAGGTCTCCATAGAGGAAGCAGCCATATTCAACTCAACAAACTCATCCTCGTGCTGGCAAAAGTCCCGGCCCGCATTCTCCACCAGCCTGGCTCTGCTTCCCTCTGGCCCACCCTGCACCCTCTCGGGAGACGCCCTCATTGGCTGCTTCATTGAGACAGTAGAGATCACCAGACCTAAGTGCTCTCAGTTTTCCTCCTGGCTGCACATCTCCCCGGGAGCTGCACCCCTGCTTCTCTTGCTATCCCCACCCCTGCCTCCCTCCACCCCTTGCTTCTCACTGAAAGGACTTGGCCCCTTCAGCGTCTGCGCCTGTGCAGGTTAACTTGATGCCAGGATATGGTGGCTCCATTCTTGTCCCTCTGAGCTTCAGACTTCTCACCTGCACCATGGGGGTGCTGCTGTGTTCTCGGTTGCTTTCAATGGGGGTAGCACATGCAACAGCGTCTGGCACAGACCTGAACGCTGATGGGTACCTAGAGGTACACCCCCTCTAGGACAGCTATTCCCAGTGCTCACACCCTCAGGTAATGCCTTCCAGGTAAGCGGGAGCAGGGCCCCTGACTAGCATCTAACAGGTGGACGATGGCAGAAGGGGCGGCTTCATTTCTGTAGATATGGAACGAGATGTCCCACTCCCTCTTGCTGGCTGATTTGCTCTGGAGATTCCCCTTACGGACTGATGAGCTAGGCAAGCATGCTTGGGAAGCCCATGTGCCCATGTGGCCAGGACCTGGAGGAAACCTCTGGCCACTGAGGGAGCCCTCAGACTCACAGTCCCCAAACCCGGGAGCTTGCAGTGACACCGCCACAGGAAGTGATAAGCCACTGGATGAGGATGCAGCCCTGGCTGCCACCCAGATAGTGAGACCTCAAGCTATGGATCCTACTAAGCTGTTACCGGGCTCCTGACCCCTAGGCTGTGTAAATGCACATCTCAATAGAACTGGTTGAACTATTTAAATGCTTTTCGTTTGTGGTCATCCGTTCCACATCAACAGATAACTCAGCGTGTTACTCCCTGACTGCCGGCTTCCTCCTAGTTTTGGAAGAGGCTGTTTCTTTTCCTCGTGTCTGCCTCCAGCCTCTACCCTCTACCTGCTTAATTTCCCTTCCTTTGAGACCAGGCTCTGGAAGGCTGTGCTGCCTGGTTTCCAGTGTGGACGGTGGGCTCATGGTGGGAGCGGCTGTGTGATGAACCATACCCCTGCTTGGGAACAGGTAGCCCACAGAGCTGGCTCCAGGCCCTCATGCCACCCCTTTCTGGTTTCCCAAGTGATCAATTTCATGAATGCAGCGGCCAAGTCCAAGTTTAGACAACAGTCTGCTGTGCCCCTGCCAATCATAAACTTCCCTGACAGCCCTTTGTGACAAAGACAACAGGTGCATGGGACTGCTAAGGACTGGAACACAATGATGGTGGGGGTGGGGAGAAGTGGGGGGAGCCTGGACCTAAGCTAACAGGTGAGAGGGAAACCCCTTGTGCTGCCAGCATCCCAGGCCTGCTCTGCTGGGCTCAGGTGCTCTGTCCTTGGGGAAACTGTCTTGGTGAAGGAATGGCTCCACCCTGACCATTTCTCCTGTGCTCACCAAGTCACTTATTAATTTATTCATTCATTCAACACATATTTATGTAAATTCAGTGCCTGCACCATCCCAGGAAGGGTTCTGGTATTGGGACACACAGCTACATTCCAGTGAGGAGGAGACAGACCACAAGGAAGTCAGCACATAAAACCAGATCACTTTGCACTACTGTCAAAGGTGACAGAGGAAATGAGGCAGGGGCGTGAGACAAATGAGGGCATGGACCCAGGTGGTTAGAGGCTCTCTGTAGAGGTCAAGTTTAAGGTCAGGTTTAAAGGGCAGGAGGGGGCCAGGCATGCTGAAGTTTAAGGGAAGAGTTCAGCTGGCCAGGCAGCAGGTACAAGGCCTGAGGCAGGAGAGAGCTTAGAACGTTAGTGGGACAGAAGCAAGACCAGAGTGATAGAAGTGAGAGCAAGCGGGTGAGATGCAGTTGGAGTGTGAGCCTTGGGAAGGAGTTTGTTTTGAAATCAAAGTGTAGGGGGAGTGCTACGTTTGGAACATTTCTCCAGCTGAACTCAGGAATTTAGTCCCCAAAGTCTTGTTCATAGAACGAAGAGGTCTTTCATTATAGTGGCGATCAATACAAGCAGCCACAGGAAGTTTTCCACAGTGGGGAGCCGTGTGCTTGCCGCCTAGTTATCGGTCATTGCAGGGCCTTCAGAGGCTAGGACGTGCCGACGAGGGTATGGCAGCCCCTCCAAGGACTACAAGAGAAGCAGGCAAGGCTGGGAAACCCCAGACCCATAATGCTTTCCCATCTGGAGCTGGGAGGACAAGAAGCTTCTAGTTGGTATCCCTTGGGGCAGCTGCAAGCTCAACTCCAACTGTGGCGACATCTCTCTCTGCGATTCCCTCTCCCAGCATGGGGGCAGTGCCTGGGCATGGGTGGCAGAATATTCCAGCGACACACTTCTTCCTGGGTCTCAAGTTTCCACTGGAACAACTTCCACTAGAGCGATCAGGGCCTGTTTGAGAGCACCTGCGGGGCTCACCACAACCCCAAGGTATGACTTGGTATTTCTGGACCTTGGACCCACAAATTGCATTTCTGAAAGCCCCCAGGTGACACTGATTCTGGGACCCCAGAACCACAGAATTCTCCTTCTTGCAGCCTCTAATTCACTCTGCAGAGGGGCCAGACACATTTGACTGGTGGGTCTGGGAGGAGTGGACCATGCTCACTGCAGCCTCCCTCCCTCTCCTTCTCTCCATCCCCTCTTCTGCTCCTCTGCTTGGCTCTCTGCTCTCTGATCAGTTCACCAGCAACGCAGGTGCCACGCTAATCCTTGTCTTTCTCTCGCATCTGCCCACTGATTCCACTCTTGAGAGGGGAAGAGCTATATTTATTTACTGGCTTTCCCTCAAATCCTCACAGAGAAGCTGAGCCCAGTGGCAAAACAATGACTTGGCATCCGGGGCCCAGAGGCAGCACGGGGATCTTGGGCCTGCGTTCAGCCTCCATGGAGACACTGACATCTCGGGGCAGAAGCATCCAGGTCCTAGGCCTGAAAGGCTGGAGGTCAGGTCTGCGGACAGGCTGGGGTCAACAGGATGAGGTCACAAAGGCATTGGTGCCCACTCTGTCCTGTCCCAAATGACAGCTGTCCGCAGTATCCTGGGGAAGAGAAGGAATGCCTGGGCCACTGCTGCAAACAAAGGCAGGTGTGTAAGAAGCACCTCCAGTCCCGGTCTCTGAAGTTCAGTTTAAAGGATGCAGGAGCAGCATTAAAAACAGTTCCACGTGGGAGAGCCAACTGACCAGAGCTCCCAGAGGGCCATGTACCTCTCGGGGCTGGCCTTGACCTCTGGGTTAGATCGCCATGAGCACAATGAGCACTCTGTTTTGAGGCCATCCCCTTGCTGCAGTCACCTTGTCACTGCACCCCCATGCATTGCTCCATTTCCAATCCTGTCTCTGCTCTGAGTGGCATTGCCCATCGCCTATGGGAGGGAGGCTGGCACAGCATAATCATGGCAGTGGGGCCTCGCCAGTGGCATTGTCTCTGACACGCATGGTGGTGGCAGCATCAGAGACACTCCCTGTGAGCCCCACCTCCTGAGATCCACACCCTTGTGCCAGCCCCTCCCCTTGAGTGTGTCTGGCCTTAGTGACTTGCTTGAAATGAATACAGCAGGGCACACACTGTCTCTCGCATGTGGAAGGAAGGTGAATCGTTTCGGGTTAAAGGGCAGACTGTGGTGGGCAACTGCGGAAATGACCCCTGGTGTGACCCCCACCCTTGTGCGGGGCTGCACCTAGTGACTGGATACTAATGAAGAGAATGCGGAGGGAGTGATGAGGATGGCACTTCTGATACTGGGTTACAAAACACAGGGACTTCTGGCTTTCTCTCTCTCTCTCTCTCTCTCTCTCTCTCTCTCTCTCTCTCTCTCTGGCTTGCTCTGATGAAGACAGTGGCCATGAGACAGCGGCCCTAAGGAAAGGAGTGAGGATGGTCCCTGGATCAGATCACCGGAGAACTGAGCCCTGCAAGCAGCCTTGTGAACACCTGGATTGCAGCTGTGTGAGAAACCCTAAGCCAGAGAGCCAAGCCCAGCCACACGTGAGTCCCTTATTTCTTAAATACTTATGAATTTATTTAAAAGGCAGAGTGACAGAGAGCCGAGAAGAGGGACAGGGAAGTGGGGGAGAAGAGAGCAAGTGAGAGATTTTCCGTTCACGGGTTCACTCCGCAAATGTCTGTGACAGCCATTAGCCCAGAGCTCCTTCCTCCTCTCCCACATGGGTGTCGGCGTCCAGGTACTCGGGCCATCACCTGCTGCGCATTAGCAGGAAGCTGGAGGGGCTGGTGCTCTGCCTCTGCCTCTCTGTAACTCTGCCTTTCAAATAAATAAACACGTCTTTAAAAAAAACAAAACAAAGGCCGGCGCCGTGGCTTAACAGGCTAATCCTCCGCCTTGCGGCGCCGGCACACTGGGTTCTAGTCCCGGTTGGGGTGCCGGATTCTGTCCCGGTTGCCTCTCTTCCAGGCCAGCTCTCTGCTATGGCCTGGGAAGGCAGTGGAGGATGGCCCAAGTGCTTGAGCCCTGCACCCACATGGGAGACCAGGAGAAGCACCTGGCTCCTGGCTTCGGATCAGCACGATGCACCAGCCGCAGCAGCCATCGGAGGGTGAACCAATGGCAAAAAGGAAGACCTTTCTCATTGTCTCTCTCTCTCACTATCCACTCTGTCAAAAAAAAAAAAAAAAAAAACACAGAACAAAAGCAGGGAGCTAGATTGGAAGCAGAGCAGCTAGGACCAGACTGGCTCTCTGGCGTGGGCTAGGGGCAGCTTAACTGGCTGCACACCACCACCAGCCACCACACACAGAAGCTATGAGACAATAAATGTTTTAAGCCACTAAATTTGTGGGCTACCTGTGACACAGCAACAGATTCCTAACACACCCACTCCAAAGTCCTGCTACACTGGATTTCCCCAGAAACACTACTATGTGTCCCCAGGACCTTTTCACATGCTACTCCAGGCTGGGGTCATCTTTCCCACCTTTAGGTCTGCAGAACTCAGACCCATGCTGCAGAACCCAGGTCAGGTGCCCCTTCCTTCAGGAAGCCCTCCTTGACTCTCCCACCCTTCTCTGTGTCCCCATAACAGCTTGTGTAAGTTCACACATCACCACCGCCATGCACAGTTCCTCGTGGCTATCGCTTGTCTTTGTAACTGACCGAGGAGGGCAAGGACCTTGCTGTAGCATCACAGTGCCCTAAAACAGAGCACGAAGTTTCACACAGAGCAAAGCCATCGTAGCCAACTTTCACTGAATGCCTCTGCCATGCCTGGGACGCCTTGAAACAATTCCATGTAATTATCTCACTTAAACCAATTCCAGTGCGGTAGGTAATCGTCGCGCCTCATTTTATACACCAGGAACCTGCTCACGGGTGAGAAGCTCAGTGCAGGCTGGCGGGGAAACGAGGGATTGACTCAGGAGGGGCACACGGTCCCTCCTGTCCTGTGCCTGGTGGTGGCCCGTCCCGCTCCTCTTAGGAACTCTGCAAATACCAGAGTTGACAGAACTGGACATATAAACACACACACACACACACACACCCTGTGCTTGTGCTTTGCTGATCGCACAGAGAAACACCTGGATCTCCCCTCTGAGGAAGGGCCAGGCTGGTGCCCAGACTTGGATGGGCACCCTTAGCCACGCCCCTCCCACCCCACCTCAACATGCCAGGCTCACAGTTGGGCTTGCAGGCTAAATGAGCATTTCCCACTCCCCACACCCTGTGGTCAGGAACCACCAGATTCCTCGAAGCCCACACTGAAATGAGCAGGTGCAGCCCTGTGTTCTAAGGCATCATCTACAATCAGCAGCAGCGGGAACAGAAGATCTCCGTGGCCTCTGGGAAATCGCTGGGCTCAGGGAATCTGGACAGGCTCCTCTGGCCCCCTCCGCCCTGGCCAGTGGGCAAGAGGGAACTCCCACCTGCAGAGGACCCACTCTGCCAGGGGGCAGGAAGGGAACTGCAGAGGCCTGATGGTTATTCCACGGGTCACCTGGCACCCTTGCCTCCTCTCTGTGCTGTATGGAACACCTCGAGGATGCCCCCCGCGGTGGGGGGTGGGGAGGCAGACCACAGGGCCGAATGTCAGAGGCAGACGCGGTTATCATGGGTTTGAGGTTTGCAGTGCAGAAGGGAGAGGTGTGAGATGCAGAAGGGGGAGGTTGCAGTGCCCAGGGCCACCATGGCAGGGGTCTATGTGGACTTTTTAGAAAAGCTGCTTGGGGCCAGTGCTGTGCCACAGTAGGTTAAGCATCCGCCTGTAGCCCTGGCATCCTATATGGGTGCCAGTTCATGTCCCAGCTGCTCCACTTTCGATCCAGCTCCCTGCTAAAGGCCTGGGAAAGCAGTGGAAGATGGCCCAAGTGCTTGGAAGATGACCCAAGTGGGAGACCCAGAAGAAGTTTCTGGCTCCTGGTTTCGGATCGGCGCAGCTCCAGCCATTGCAATCAACTGGGGAATGAATCAGCAGATGGAGATCTCTCTCTCTGTCTCTCCCTTTCTTTCTTTCTTTTTTTAAAGATTTATTTTTATTTATTTGAAAGAGCTACAGAGAGAGGTAGAGACAAATAGAGAGGTCTTCCATCCTCTGGTTTACTTCCCAGATAGCCACAATGGCTGGAGCTGCGCCGATCCGAAGCCAGGAGCCAGGTGCTTCTTCCGGGTCTCCCACGTGGGTGCAGGGGCCCAAGGACTTGGGCCATCTTCCACTACTTTCCCAGGCCATAGCAGAGAGCTGGATCGGATGAGGAGCAGTCAGGACTAGAACCCACGCCCATACAGGATGCCAGTGCCTCAGGCCAGGGTTTTACCTGCTGCACCACAGCACCTGCCCCCTCTCCCTCTTTCTGTCTGTAGCTCTGCCTTTCAAGTAAATAAATAAATCTTTTAAAATATAAAAAGAAGTGGCTGGGTAGGGAGAACTCTGGGGGCCCCTTGGCTCTGTCTGCAAGAAATGGAATCGAACACCTGGCATGCATTGCACACAAGCTAGGCACCAGGCTCTCCTTCCAGGCCTCCTCATGCGAACTGCAGAGGCACTGTCAGTGTTGCTCCCCTGCCCCCACCCCCCAACGCCAGGCCACCTCCAGCCAGGAATCCACCCACAGCTGCCCAAAGTTGGGCTTGTGGACCAGTGGCAATGGGGGAGAACGAGCGCCTCCAAGAACCGCAGGGTGCCTCTGTAAGAAGGTACTGGAAGGAACTCACGGCAGGATTTTGTGCTGTGTTAGGTGACCATGTAGGGGGAGGGTTCAGGGAGTAGAGGGTTCAAGGCCCCATTGGTTCTGCTAAGAAGGAGCTGTCGTGCTCTGGCTGGCTACTCCCAACCTTTTACCTGGAAGGTCAGAGGCAAGAAGCAAGACTAGCGTTGCAATTCGGCAAGATGGGGAGCGAGGACGCCATGAGGTCGTTTTGGATAGTGGGTAATGTTCTTATTTTTGTCTGAGGTCAGACATGATTTTGAAGTCGTCTTCTTTTCAACTTAATCCATCAAGTGCACAGAGTGGCCTTGTCTGCTGTTGACATTTTGTAAGATTATTTATGGACAATGGGAAAGCCCCAAGGCCTGGGTGCAGAGGCCAGGCTAGTGTGGGATCACCAGGGGCTACTGTTCTCTTTCTCAGTTTCCAGTGCCAGTTCCCAGCAACAGAGGCTCAGAGGGGTTGAGTAACTGGTCCAGGTTGTCACAGCTAGGAAGTGGTGCCCGGGTTCCAGGGTCATGGACACCGGGGGGAACCCAGACACTCGGCAGTGGAACAGGACAGGAGAGTCTGATAGGAAGCCAGGCTGACTGCAGGGTGAGACAGAAAGAACACAGGGCCTGGAGGCTGAATCTGTCCCTGCCACTTAGCTACGTGGCCTCGGCAATTTGCTGAACCTCAGACATTGCACTGATTGCTCGACAGAAACACAAAAATCTGTTTCCTGGGGTTAGCGTGAGAACAATCCCAGAAGACATGGAGTAGAAAGCAAGGAGATGCCCGGGAAACCGGGACCACTCCAAGCCCTTACTGCACACCAGGCGTGGCTCCTCCCATGGACTAACTCTTCTGTGCTCATGGCAACCCCAGCAGGCAAATTCTCTTCTAACCACTGGCTCGCAGGTGAGAAGATGGAGGCACAGAGAGCTTAGGTCGCATGGCTGAGGTCACACAGCCAGGCACTCACTCTGGCTGCAGCTCCCTCACCCCACAGCCTCTCCTGCAGCTGCAGATGCCGCCCCTTCCCATGCTATGCCAAGTCCAGACCTGCAAGACCCCAGCCACATTTCCCTGGCAATGGAAGGCTGGGAAAGTCCCCAGGCCCCCGGCTTCTGCTTGCTTCCCTCTAAGTTACTCGCTTTGGCTCTGGTTCAGACAGCATTCATTTTCCTGTAGAAGGTCAGAACATTCTTGGCATGACGGAAACACAGATTCAGGTCGCCGTAGTCGATAGATCAAATAAAAGAGAGTATTGCCTTATTGGTATTTCCACACCTTCCAGGAAGAACTGAAGTCAGACAAACACTGGGAAAGCAGTCAAAACGGAAGAGGCTGGGAGCACCAACCCAGGGCTGTAGCACCAGTGCCCTCTGGGCAAGATGGACGCATGGGCTGAAGGCAAATGGCTGCCCAGGAGGGAGGGGACAGGCCACTCTAGGTCCCTCAATCCATCACAGCAGAAGGCTGATGCATGGTGCAAGCCTAAGCGTTCACTTCGCCTCTCGCGCTCCTGCGGAGTGGGTTTACAGGCCGCGCCACACGTTTTGGGAGAATGGGAGGCTGGGATTCCCAGCTCCAGCGACACCAGTGGCCAAGGTCCCTATGCTGCTGATCCGGACAGTCAGTGCCCCTGCTGTACTTGCGGGAGGCAGAGGCCTGGCACGCACATCCAGCCTCTCCCTGCTGTATGGGTCCAATCTCGATCCTCGCCATCCACGTGGCTGAGGCTCATCTGTTCTTAATTATACCTCTAAATCCCAGGGCCTTACGACTTGGAGACTCTGGGAGACGGAGCTGCGTAGGGGCTTCGCAGCAGTCTCCACAAGCCCTGGTGTTGACAGAGCTCCCCTTTGCAGACGGGGAGCGATGGAGACACAACACCGCAGGGGTGAGAACAGCCTGAGACTGCTCCCGAACTCTCGGGCCCTTCGTCCCTAGGATTTTGCCGGGCTCGAGGACAGGAACGTAAAGAGCTGCTTTTTCCATTACCTCCTGAGCGAGGCCAGAGAGAAGACAGTGAGGCTCAAAGTGGAGGGGAGGCCTGGGTGAGCCCGCTCATCCGCGCTCCCTTCTCGGGGCCTGCCCTGCACTCTGCCTTCCCGGCCTGGCCGCTGAAGGGGTGGGCTCCCCGCGCTGTGCTTGGACACCCCCCTGAATGTGCCCCTTCTGAGCATCAGCTGATTGGACAAGGAGAGAACACGTGATGAATGAGCAGAGCCAATGAGAATCGCTCCTTGACAATTGGACTTAAGGGATGTAGGAAAAGAGGCAGTCAGTTGGGCCTCTGGAACCGCAAGGTCAGGTAGACTCTTGGGGCTGGAGTGGCCCCCCCGGGGGCCATGCATTTTGACGAACAGAGAGAAGAGGAGTAGCTGTGGTACCTGAGGGAGCTTTCCCCACTTCCTGTCCCATTTATTTATTCCGTAGACACCGACTCCAAAGCCAGGAGCCATCCCATGAGGCCATGACCGCATGCAATTGAAGCACTGGAAATCGCCTGAGACTCCTGCTTTGTCTTCTCAGATATGACACGACTTCCCTTCAGCTTCGGTAGAACACAAGGCCAGCAGCTCCGGGGATCCTTGTACACGAAATGGGATCAACCACCCTGGCCATCTAACGGGGACAGCCAGCATCACAGGTGAGCGAGGGACCAGCGAGTGCCTGGTCCATTCCGGACACCCCTGCTGACTTTCATCAGAAGCCAACCTGGGCCTCCCTGGAGCTGCTGGGGCGTGGGGCCCAGCTGTCCCGACCTCTGCAGCTGGAAGGAGAAACAGGGACCAAAGAAAGGCCCTGCTGAGGAGCCATTGTGGTGACACAGCACAGCCACCTGCTCCCCGCGTTGATCAAGGCCACGGACAGGCCCAGGGAGCACGGCTCCATGAACAGCCCACGTTGATCTGTCTGCTTGCCCCAGCGCTGGCCCCAGTCTGCATGAGAAAGACACCCATGGAAGAGCAGGGCTGGAAGGGGCACCTCAGGGAGGCCCCAGGAAAGAACAGGATTGCCACAAATGAGAAAAGCAAGCCTCCAACACAGTCCCAAAGGCTCACCCTTCCAATTTCCATCCTAGGACTCCAAGGAGCTCCCACTGCTTGCAGGGCAGCCGTGGGGAGGGAAAGGGGTCTTGCTGTGTTTTGCAGCCCTGTGATCCCCACAGGGAGGAAAGCAAAGATCTTTCTGCAAGTCTGCAGGGCTGAAACACAAGCTCTTGGGCTACAAGGAAAGGGTTATTCTCACTACCTAGGTAGCAAGGCGCTGTCTCGGGTTCGGAGCCCCCCACTGTCCTTGCTCCAGCGGACGCAGACCGGCACCGTGCAGAGCCGGCTTGGTGGGGGCTCCCCCGAATGGACCGTGTGGGACCGTGGTGGCTTTGCAGATGCTAGCTTTGGTTCAGCCTTGGTTTCATACACAGCTGGGGCCAGAGTCTCCAGCAAACAATTCATCATGAATACCACTCCCTCTCGTCAAACCGATTCTGGAGTCCACTTCCTCTATCTCCGACGCCATGGGGCATGGAATTTGAGTCCCTGGAGCCTGGTTGGTTAACCACTCACCCAAGCGTGGCCCATCTGCCTGGATGCTCTGCTCCAGGCTCAGGGCCCCCTTCCTGCTCTGCTGTGGGCTGGGGACCTGGGTGGAACTCCTCCTGGGAGTCTGGGTGTGGAGATCATGCCCCTAAGAATTCAGATTTATCCTCCTCATTGCTAGTAACTCACAGGCATTCCTGACCTAAAATTCACACTAGCACCTGAGACCGGTGCCCATATCATTCCTTTAGACTTATACCTTTTCAAAAATGCCAGCCCCGACAGCAGTGGAGTTCACCTCACTCCCTCCAACACCATGACCGTGAGCACTGGCGTTAGAGGAGGAGAGGACTGGCTTTGTAGTCGGCTCACGATGACTAGCAAATGATAAACCTGGGCAAGGTATCCAACCCCATTCTTCTGAGATGCACTTTCCTCTCCCATGTAAAGGAGTTATTCAAATATTTGACATGACTGGTGTAGAACAAATGAGAGTACAAATGGGATGAAGGATAGAAAGAACTTAGCACAGTGCATCCCACCCAGTGCTAATACGGTAGAGTCACGGAGAGCTCACCATATTTTAAGTTCTGTGCACAGCACTTTGTGCCAGCATTACGTTATTTAATCTGCACAATAATCTTGTGAGCTCCTATGATCCTGGATTTTTAAATGAGAAATCTGAGGCTTGAAAGGGTAAGGGAATTGCTCAGGATCAACAGCTGCTTAGTGGTGGGGCCAGCACTGATTATGACCTCACAGACACCAGCGATTATGCTTTATCTAATTTAATGTCTTAGTACAGTGCTCATTCTATGGGAGGCGTTCGATGATGTGTGTTGAATGCTTATGTGGCTCCAAAGTCAGTGACCCTTTGCATAACTGGGTGGAGAGCTCAGCTCTATCAAATTATTGTTTCTCTTTCTCTCTCTGTGTGTGTTTTTTTAAGAGGACAAGAGTACTAGTTGTTTTATTTCTGCCAGTTGTGTTCTTATCTCTAATATCTAAGATCTATTACTGGATCTTTTGATATATTCAGACCTTTTCCCTCAAATGGATATCTTTCCATACAACCTATTCTTAACCAAAGATTTAGTGATCTTAACTCACAGATTCAGAACTTGGGACACAGCTAAGATTTTAGAGCTAATGTGCAGGCAGTATTGGATTTGCATTTAAAAACTATTTACATTAAATGTGTGGCCCGTATATGAGAAAATATTGCAATCTCCACTTCCAGCTCAGCGGTTCTGGCTCTCTCTCCCTTCTCATATAGTCTGTGTGATGAGAAAGTTTGCCATAAAGATTTTATGACTCCAAGAGAAACATTCCTCAAACTGGATTTATTTCAAAGGAATCGCTCGGAAGCTGCGGTTTGTTGTTTAAAGGGGAAGCAAAGCTCATATTGGTGGAATTCCTGTACTCCAATAAAGCCCAAATGCAGCAGAATATACTCTTAATGTCTGCCAGGTGAACAACTTCTTCAATTTGGTTCACATCAACAGGCTCTTGATAAAGCATTCTCGGTATCTCTGCGTGCATACTTGAAACCTGATAGCTGATAATAAGCATGCGCTCTTTCCCCCATTCACGCCAGGACAAGGAGGAAGGTAACCACTCTATCGGTCCTTTCAGACCTGCACGCTCGGGGACAAAACATCACAATTTGTGATGCCTGGCACGGACTGAACACTGCAAGGCACACAGACGCTTGCTCTGCCCTTGGTGGCCCCCTCCCTGACTGGTGGGCGAGAGATGCGGACCCACATGCAATGCACTACACACTGAGATAAGGACTAAGAGAGAAGTAGGTACAAGAGCCTGCTAGCTGGGAACACGTTCTACAACTGTCTGCCTGATAAACTCCTGCCCGATCCTCAAGACCTCTCCTCGTCAATCCTTCTCTGCCCCTCCAAGACAGAGTTAATCTTCCTTCCTAGGGGTTCCCCCCAAAAAAACCTTAGAGAAAGATCAGGTGGGAATGCCAAGCACCACACCAGGTGATGGTATGGATCTCTAACGAATGTTCTGCAGCGGAAGAGGGCAGGAAGCAACTAGGCATCAGCAAGAGGTGGAGATGCCCGAATTGAAGGTCATGGCAGGTGGGCAGAGCAGGAGGGACCGAGACACGGCAGCACGGGTGGCTGTGGCGTGGAGAGGCGGGTGGGTGGCGGCTGCAGTCTGGTGCACAGGCCAGGTGTGGGGAGGGTGGGGAGAAGAGGCTGGGGTAGGATGTGTCCGACTCCAGCAGTCTCCACGAGGACATTTGCTCTGCACCGTGGAGGTGGCGGAGGGAGCTGTGAAAATATTTTAACTGGTACTGAGTGCTCTCTGTTGTACCCAGGAGGTAATTTACGCTAGTCATAAAATTTTCAGAAAATACACAAGAACGTAAAAAAAAAAGTGCATTAATACCCCATTCCAAGCTGAGGGTGTTAACATGTTTTGCTTTAATGGCGAGTAAATATGTGTGTGTGCAAAATTTTTAGTTTATAGTGTACATTTAGTTTTGTGTGTTGATTTTTCCATTTAATATCACAGATTAAGCATTTTCCGGTTTCTTTGAAATTCTGCGAGATTGTAATTTTAATTGCCACATGTTTTATTAGCCCCAGGCACCTCAGTTTATGGAACCATTTATGTTGGACATACACTCTTTCCTCTTCCTGTCTATGATAAACAACACTGCAGTGAACATGCTTTACATATCTGATGTCTCTCTCTGCTCAATACATGTTCCTAGAAGCCGCATGCGTATTTTCTGTCGTAGTCATGGCTGTGAAATAACCTTCCACAAAGGTGATGCCAATTATAAGCCCAAGGCAAGCAGGCGAAACGAGCAGCCTCAGATGAGACAGCCTGTGGGCGAGGGTGCGACTCAGCCATGGGCTGCTGGAGAACTTGGGTGGCGATGGGGGCGTGGTCCGAGGTGACCCAGTCTGCAGGGTGAGACCGATTCTGGGAAGACGGGTGGTTGAGTGAGCGTGGAAGGACGGGCTGCCCCTGCACACCCCGTGTGATCTCATACCCTCTGCTCGGGGCACGGCTTTTCCCGGCATGGGGCTGGCCTTCGTGGGCAGGCCACGTGTGAAAACTCACCAGTTCTTCTGGAAGTTGGTTCAAGGGGGACTCCCCACTAAAGCGTGGGTTCCCTGCAGAGACAGCACTTGGTGTGGGCTTGGATCAGCCATATAGGAGCCGGGGGTGGGGGGGACTCTTGCCCCTCCGGGGGTCGCCTGTGCCTTCTGGCGCCTCATGATTAAGACAGTGAAGGAGAGAAGCCTCAGGATGCGTGGCCCTGTCAATCCTCACCCTGAACGGCGACCCAGCTACTCTCCCTCCCTCCCCCTCCTCCCTTCTCTCCACAGCCAACAACCTGGGTTGAACACGAGGCCCCCCAGTCTGGGAGGAGACCCATCAATGCTCCCTATCTCAGGCACCACAAGCCTGGGCACACCAGCCCACTTCATCAACCCCTCTGCAATGCTCCCTCTGGCACTGCCTTGCCCCCCACCTAACACCACCATGGGGACCCCCCACCCCCACCGTGGAGCTGTCCTATTCAATTAGATTCTACCTGGTAGAGAGTCAAGGTTTGATTCCTGCAGCTACCCAGTGAGTCAGCTTCTGCCAATTACCTGGGCCTTCTTCCATAGGACTGACCCTTCCCTGGCCTGGAAGCAGGTGCCGTGCTGGCCTGTAAGTGCCAGGCAGACCTGGGGACTCAGTGCTGACTGCTGGCGCCCAGCTGTGTGTCCTTGGGCAAGTTTCTCAGAATCTCCAAGGCCTGGATGGCTTCCTGGACCATAAGTGGAGGGTGAAGAGGACAAAGCAAAATGCCAACAGTGCGGCCAATGGCAGAGCGCTGTGAGATGCAGGTGCCTCACACTTGTGCTATCTTGGGCAGTCTTTCTCAAAGGTGGCCTCTGATCCAAAGCTTTGAGATGACCTGGGCTCAGTATCTGAAATAGCGACTAGGTTCTGGCTTCAACTACTCAGGCACCGCCCCACCCCGGGGAAAAATGGGATCCGGAAACATTCATTGGTCAAGTTCAGGGCAGCATCCATGGCACCAAGGAGTCGGCAGACCTCAAACATGCAGAACTCTCCCAGGCCGCGGGGAAGAGGTCCACCATCCGGGACATCCCCTGATCTCTGGGACCCATGGCCCTGACCTAGAGAGAAGGTGCCCCCTTTCTGAGGCATCTCATTCTTAGGCTCACTCCCAGGAGAGAATTGGGATGTGTCCCCACTGAGCTATGACTGTGTTGTAATCACTTCCCAGACACGTGCGTGCGCTCTTCCTCTGCAAGGCACCTAGTAAGACCTTGACATTCAATCTCGCAACTCGGCGGCCCCTTGGGACAAAGACAGATGAAGCCCTGGAGGCCCAGGGAGGTTAAGCAACTTGCCCAAGGTTGTACAGTGACATAAGTGGATCAGATTGCTTGACTTCTAAGACATATCAGAAAACGACATCAAAGAACACGCACAGAGCAGATCTGCTTCCAGTGGTCCAGGCAGAAAAAGCTGCCCTGCCCAGACAGACGCCCCTTAAGACATCTGTCCTCCAAACCCCGAGTGCTTATCCTGGCTTATGGAGAAAGAAGTAGTGTTATCTGCCCCAAGATGATTAGGACAACAATGAACTTAAATCCCAGCCACTGCTGGAGAGTGTCTGCTTCTGAATTCAATTTGGCTCAATTCAATCCAATTTAAGTCAGTGCGGTTATCGGGTGTCCACCGTGTGCTCCGTAATGACCGGCTGCAGAAGGCCCAGGGAGACGCACAGGGCTCTTTGGGGAATTCATCATGAACTCAGGTAAGAATGGGGGTGCTGGGAACTGGGGTTCAGGGCGGGAGTCTTGTGCGTGGCCCTGGAGTACGTAGGAGGAGAATTTGCTGAGTTCCTACACTGGTCCCTGGCCAACAGCAAGTTTTGTAATTAGTGGCTAATTAGAAGTGTGCATTCCATGCCTGTGTTTCTCATAAGCTATGCAGGCAGAGGAAGATACCATCGGTTTAGTAGGGGTTCTCTGGCATAAAATATATGATAGGAATTGGGATTCAATGTGTGACTGAGGGCAGGGACTCTAGCAACAGAGAAGATGGCTTTGCCGTGTCCCAGCTGAGCTCATTGAATAGGCTATGTTGGTTTTATGAGCCTCAGTGTTTTCATCCATAAAAGGGGAAGGAAACCAATACCTACCTCAGAGTTACTGAAAGGGTGAACAGAGAACAGGCATATCAGTGCTCAGTACAGCCCCAAGGACAGAGAGAGAGAGAGAGAGAGAGGGAGGAAGTATCTGCTAACACCCTTCTTATTCTGAACTTGGAAAAAAAAAAATCATCACCTTCAGAATTCCAATCCCTAGCATGGGCACTGATACTTAACAAATTGACTAAGGGAATGTAGAAGAGCAAGGCACGGTGCAGGAGTGACAGCCCCGTGCAAGTCCCTGGGAGCTCAGCCAAGGGCCTGGACTCTACCCCATGGGGGCAGTGGCCAGGAAGGGAGACATTGGGATGGATCCCAGGAGCCAGGGTGGAGTGTGGGCGGCAGGGAGAAATCCTGGAGACCAGCAGGAGGCCACGTCCATGTTGCAGGCATGACAGCACCTGCACAAGGCTGGGGCCCTGGTGGTGCAGAGAAACAAGCTGGAAAGATGCTCAGGAGGTCAAACTGGCAGGGCTGGGCAAGTGAGAGCGGGGAGCAGGTGACAAGTGCCAGCCTGGGGCAGTGTCCACGCGGGAGAGGCTCCAGCTGAGGACCCGGCTAGGGGGAGGTGGTGGCCTCCATGGAGGCTGGGCTTGCTGCTCTTCCCTCAGCCCTGGCTGCAGACAGAGCAGGGCACGGTGGGCAGCCACGCAACCACCTCAAAGACTATAGCTGGGGCCAGTCGGCAGCTACGAGAAAGCGTTTCCCCCTTGGCGGACGGGTTTTTACAAAGGTCGCTCCTTTTATAGGACCAGAGTTGGTTCGGAAAAATTCCCTCTAGCCACATCCAGTTCAACAACACCTACTGGTTCAGAGCTACTTTGTGCCAAAGGCCATGATCCGTTCACTCTCATACAGCCTTCAACATCACTGCAGAGAAGTAGCTGCACATTTTACAGATCAGCAAACTGAGGCTGGGCTGGCTCTTTTATTTTGACTACCACCCAGCTCTTCAGTGGAGGATTCAAACCCATCCCTCTCCCAGCTCCGAAGTCCACGCTCTTTTCGCTACAGCATATTTCACAATCTTTAAGTCTCAGCGCTCCAGACACGCTCACACGGCCAGTGGCGGTGTAAAATGATGGAATGCTTTTAGAAAGTAATTTGGCAATACGAATCCAGAGTCTTAAAAAAAAAATTCATTCTGGGAATTGCTCCTAAAGAAATAATCATAAATTCAGGGGAAAAAATGCTTTACACTGTTATGTGTTCCTCGCAGCGAGATTTATAATATGCACAACCAGAGAAGAAACAGGAATGGTTAAGTAAATTGTGATACATCCACATAATGGAATATCGTGAGGCCAAGGGTGTCAAACAGAAGATACCCCAATGGCATACACTCAAGTTCATCAGGACAGAGGTGTACACAGCGCCACCTGGTGGTGGTGCCCCGGAGCCACTGGGGTCCACTGGGGCACTGCCCTTCCAATCTCCATCTGCCCCTTTCTGGTCACCCCCGATTTTTAAAAATAGCATCATTTGGGGCATGTGTTGTGGTGCCGCAGAGTAAGTCAGTAGATAGACGATGGATTTCCTCTCTCCCTGTGTACGTCTGCTTTTCATTTAAATAAATAAATAAATAAATAAATCTTTATTGTTTAAAGATTTTATTTATTTGAGAGGTAGAGTTACAGACAGTGAGAGGGAGAGACAGAAAGATCTTCAATCTACTGGTTCACTCCCCAAATTGCTGCAATGGCCAGAACTGGGCCAATCCGAAACCAGGTGCCAGGAGCTTCTTCTGCGTCTCCCACATGTGTGCAGAAGCCCAAGCACTTGAGCCATCTTCCACTGCTCTCCCAGGCACATTAGTAGGGGCTGGACTGGAAGCAGGGCAGCTGGGACTTAAGCCAGTGCTCTGACAGGGGATGCTGGTGTTGCAGGTAGTAGCTTAGCCCACTGTGCCACAATGCTGGCCCCTGCACTTCTCTTTAATACAGCCCTGGAGGCACTCGCCTTATAAGAAGCTTAAAAAAAGAAAAAGAAAAGAAATCCTATACATATTGGAAAGGAAGAAAGAGAATTATTTTACTTGTAGCTAATCTGATTGTCTACCCCAGAAAATCTAAAATAATCAACTTTAAAACTATTATAGCTAAAGAGAGAGTTCATCCAGTCAGATGTCTGGTTACAAAGGAAATGTACAAATATCAAGTTTCTTTTCTTTTTTTTTTTTTTTTTTTTACAGATTTATTTCTTTATTTGAAAGTCAGAGTTACACAGAGAGAGAGAGGAAGGTCTTGCATCTGATGGTTCACTCCCCAGTTGGCCGCAATGGCCGGAGCTGTGCCAATATGAAGCCAGGATCCAGGAGCTTCTTCTGGGTCTCCCATGTGGGTGCAGGGACCCGAAGACTTGGGCCATCTTCTACTGCTTTCCCAGGCTACAGCAGAGAGCTAGATTGGAAGAGGAGCAACTGGGACTAGAACCGGCGCCCATATGGGATGCCGGTGCTTCAGGCCAGGGTGTTAACCTGCTGCGCCACAGCGCCAGCCCCCCAAAATCAAATTTGTTATTTACCAACAATAAGCAATAGAAAATAGAATGGGAAAATGACCCTATTCGTAAATGCAAGGAAAAAAACAAAACTGTTAAGATACCTACGAATAAACTTCACAAGGAATTTACCAGGCCCCCAGGATGAAGACTCTATCAATCTATTAAACATCATAAACAGGACCTGAAAAAGGCAGGCCTGGCACAGTCCTGCAGAGGAAGAATCACTGCTGGAGAAACACGAGCGCTCAGAATTCAGCTACAAAGTCAGAGAAATGCCAGACAGTCACGGTGGGCTCTCTCTGGGAAGCAACTCTGAGGAACTTCCTCTAATTTTCATCTGGAAAAGTTAAGTGCACAAGGACTGCCAATACACAGCGGGGTAAGTTGCTGCCCATGACATCAGCATCCCACATGAGTGCCAGTTCAAATCCCGCCTGCTCCACTTCCAAACCAGCTCCCTGCCAATGCTCCAGGGAAAGCACCAGAAGATGGCCCAAATGTCTGGGCCCCTGCCACTTACATGGGAGACCCAGAAGAAGCTCCTGGCTCCTGATACAGCCCTGGCCATTGTGGCCACTTGGAGAATGAACCACCAGATGGAAGATTTCTCTTTCTGCGTCCTTCTCTGCGTCGTTCTGTCTGTCTCTCTGTAGCTTTGCCTTTCAAATAGATAAGTAAATCATAAAAGAAAAAAAAAAAGAATTGACAATACTGGGGTAGGCATTCTGGTACAAGGGATAAGTCACTGCTTGGGATGCAGCTTCCTGCTAGTGTGCTTGGGAGGCATCAAATCATGCCCAAATACTTGGTTTCTTGCTACCCTCATGGGAGATGTGGATGAAGTTTCTGCTTCCTGGCTTTGGCCTGGCCCAGCCCTGGCTGTTGCAGGCTTTGGGGAGTGAACTAGCAGATGGAAGATCTCTCTCTCCTCTCTCCCCACATCTCTCTCTGTTACTCTGCTTTTCAAATAAATAAATAAATCTTTTCAAACAAACTTAGAATCACCAAAAAAAAAAAAAAAAAAGGTTTAAAAGTGAAAATAATGAGGAAAGTTTCTCCCACTTGAAGACAAAAATCCGTATAAAACTGTGGGTAAGTTGAGTTGCTACAACTGACACAGAAGTAGAACAGGCAGATTGAGAAGAGGACAATGTCCAGACACAGACCATGCATCGACGTACACCTGAGTGTATGACAAAAGGACTATTTCAAATCAGACACGATGGATTTGGGGAAAATTCATTACTCACTGGGAGCTAAAATAAAGCTAGACCTAGAGCTCAAACTTGGTACAAGAGCATAACTCAGATTAAAAAGCTAAGTGCGAAATACAAAACTCAGAGTTCTGGAAGAAACAGAGAAAACTGCTTTTATCGTCTCCAAGTGAGGAGGCATTTGCAGCTACGCCACAGCATGCGACCGAATCATGAGATCAGCCGATCTGATCACATCGACGTCTGCATTTCGGCTGTGAAGGAGAATACAGCAAAGCAAGAAGGCACTGATTGATAACTTCTTTTTACAGCACACATATTAATGTTTGCAATATACAAAGAGCTCCTACAAGTCAGTTGGAAAACCCTTATAACCCAACAGAAGAACAGGGGAGGAGTTAAAATAGGCAATTCAGAGAACAACCTCAGAGAGATCATGAACACACCACGAGATGATCAACGACACTGATAACTGCAGGAAGGGTAATCAAAAGAACGAGGTGCTATTTTTCACCCATTTCAATGGATAAACCAACAGAACTTTAACTCAGGAAGGACATAGGGAAGCATCCGGTTTCATACAAGATTGATGGTGGCGTTGAATTGGCAGCCTTTTTGCATGACACTTTGGCAGGATCTAAATTTAAAAATAATGTATACTCTGACCCAGAAATCCCACTTTCAGGAAGCCTACGGAAGCCAGCCTAAGAATGCACCAGCATGCATAAAGATAGACCCACGGTGACGTCAACCTTACACTGTTTGAACGAGTGAAAAAATGTAATTTTTTTTTGACAGGCAGAATTAGACGGTGAGAGAGAGAGAGACAGAGAGAAAAGTCTTCCTTTTTCCTTTGGTTCACCCCCCAAGTGGCCACTACTGGCCAGCGTGCTGCGCCGATCCAAAGTCAGGAGCCAGGTGCTTCCTCCTGGTCTCCCATGCAGGTGCAGGGCCCAAGCACTTGGGCCATCCTCCACTGCCTTCCCGGGCCACAGCAGAGAGCTGGCCTGGAAGTGGGGCAACCGGGACAGAATCCAGCACCCCGACCGGGACTAGAACCCTGTGTGCTGGCGCCTCAGGTGGAGAATTAGCCTAGTGAGCTGCGGCGCCGGCCGAAAAAATATAATTTTAAACAAGTGTTAAAAAGTGATGACGCATTAAGTGGGGAAGAGGACCATCAGTACACACAGGTTGAGAGTAGAGCCATTGGTGGTAGAGTAGAGGTTATGATTACAAAGGAATGAGGCCCAAGTGCACTAGACAGGGTCTAGAACAAAGGACAGAGTCATTATTAGAGGAGCTAAGAAAGGTGCTGTCTAAGCTACAAGTAATTTTTCTGATTGAGAGGCAAATAGAACCTGATAGAAGGGGCTTGATAATAATCTGTTGGGTTTTAGGCCTTGTAAGTTAAGAGGCCCAGACCTATCTATCTCTTCACATGGGGTATATCCTAAGGGAGGTGTGAACCTCCTAGGGGAAGGCACTCTGTTGACTTTCATTACTTGGCTGGCCTGGGAGGAGAGCTGGCCAGGTAAAGGCAGGTGGCATCTCTAACAAGAAATTTACAGTTCTGCCTGCAATGTTGCTGACCCTACTTGACCATACCCTCAGCTGCAGTGGTCACTTTGGAAGTTGGGCTGAGTGAAGGGCTTTTCAGCTTGGAGCCAATAAGATCTGTGGCTCTGACCTGGGCATCCTTCGATTCCAGGGCAGGTCCATTTCCAGTGATCCAACTCTTGGCAGAGCTGCCAGGGCTCTTCACAAGCTGACTTCTGCTGAAGCCCAGGCTTACCACATTGAAAGCCACTGCAGTGGACTGGCCTGTTGGGTCTCCTTGAGGGCAGATCACTGTACAGATCAGCCATTAATAGGCCTGCCACCCATTGCTTCTGATGCCTAGCTTTCTTTTCCTCCTGGTTTGTGTTAAAGCAGACCAGAGGATGCAAGTCAAGGGAGTGCCCGTGTCCCATCTTTAATCTTCGGTGGCCTGAACTACAAGTCTATAGTCACAGGCATGTTCTGTAGTAGTTTTTCTAAGGTAGACAATGCCCATGAGGAAAATTATATTCTCACTTTAAAACTTTCTTTCCCTTTGGTCTGAAAGGGAGGTTTTTTTTTTCTACTTACTGTATACTTCGCTGATGGCGATGTGAATCTAGCTATGAGATTATTAGTTAAGTTCTTATTTTGGCTATGCTATTACAGAAAAATGTCAGCCATCTCTTATAAGGTCTAAAGATTAAATTGTGCGTCCCACAGATTCCTTCATAATAGAATTAGTTCCCTACCTTGAAGAGAATAGAGAAGTGAAAGAACAAGTTGGGCTTAGAATAGAGAAATGAGGGAGCAAGTCCTAGATCACTTGCTGACAATAGCAATATTACGTGAATACTTAGCAAACCGTTTCAACCCTTAGATAAGAACTTAATAAAACATTTACCGGAAGAGACCTGGTTAAGGCCACTCTTAGGATCATTGGTTACTATCCTCACCCTGTCTTTTATGACCTTGTCTAAATATGATCAGAGTCGGGGAACTTAGAAGGCTTCCATAGCCTTGGCAACTCATGACGACAGCCTAGGGTGGTTACTGGCGCCATAAACTAGAGTGTCAATTTGTTGGGTCAACAACAGGAGCCACTGTGCGCTTGCTGCTGATGTGGGATCTCTGTCCTTGATGTACTGTACATTTTGATTTAATGCTATAACTAGTACTCAAACAGTATGTTTCACTTTGTGTTTCTATGTAGGTGCAAACTGTTGAAGTATTTTATACTAAATTGATCTTCTGTATATAAATAGAATTGAAAATGAATCTTGATGTGAATGGAAGGGGAGAGGGAGCGGGAGAGGGGAGGGTTGCGGGTAGGAGGGAAGTTATGGGAAGGGGAAGCCATTGTAATCCATAAGCTGTATACTGGAAATGTATATTCATTAAATAAAAGTTAAAAAAAACAAAACAAAAAAAATAACATCTTAAATGTTAAAGTGATCATATAGATAGGATTAAGAGTCTGGTAATAATAATAAAATTAAAACAGAGGGAATGTTCCAAAAAAAAAAAAAAGTGATGACGCATACACACACACACACACACACTGACAAAAAAGAAAAATATAAGATACCAAAAACAAGCTGCAGGATATTATGGTTACGTTCAAGCTCTTGTCCTGTGAGCGTGAGAACACCCGGAGATGCAGGTCTACAAGGCTGTTTATCAGTTCATTAATGATGTGTGCCTCTGGGCAGACAGGGGATTAGGACAGGGCAGACACATAGAAGACTCTAACATTTAACTCCATGTTCTTGGGTGTGTTCGGAATGTTTCACCATGAGCTTGAATTGCTTTTGTAAATAACAAACGTAGATGGAGATATGTATGTCTTCATATACACACAACACACTATACACACACATTCATACGTATGTACACACACATACACTATAAATACACACATTCATGAATACTCTACAAACAAAGTTCTTTTTTAAAAACCAAACAAAGCCATGCTTTAAAACAACACAGAAGGAAATGCATAAGAACATTCCCGTGTGAGAGTTTATCTACATTTTCCTCTATTTTCTAAATTGTCTTTGATGACCACGCTTTTCATTTATAATGGAAATAAAAAATGCATGCCCTTTATTCTTAAGTTCTGCTTGCTTTTTTGCTGGAAACCAATTCTGTAAAACAGGCACTCTTCCTCCCTTCTCCACTGGGGCTGGTTGGGTGATTCTGCAGCAGAAAGTAGGGGGTGGGCATTTGTGGGCCCAAAGCACTGATAAGGATACATCAGTAGTAGGTGAATGACCCAGTGCGGATGGGAGTGAGAGCAAATGGGTTTGGTGAAAGGGCTCACGATAACTCATTAAAAGTGATTAATGGGATGTTCCCAGCATAATAGCATGTGTGTTAAAAATTGACGATGCTTTATGATGACTGTGAATGGATCATCACCCTGTCCGTCCATCCAATCCTCACACCAGGATCAGCACCCCGGGCACATCTCTGCCTGGTACGAGCCGGACGGCTGAGGATGGGAACGGCATGAAGACAGAGAATGAAAAGGGCTCAGAAGAAAGCAAGGGCGAGTGGCTTGGAGCCAGCATTGGCCGGGTGCCGCTGGGCTCTCGGGCACCACTTGAGGGGCACCATGAGGGGTGAGTCGCCCAGCTGGATGGGTTTCTCTGGCCCTTCCCAGGAGCTTCCCAAAGAGGGCGAGAGAAGAGAGAGGAAGAGGAAGTGACGCCTCGGGGAGCTTGCACCCACTCGAGAGAATGAGTCTGATCTCTGAGCCCGTTCCTCCTCTCCAGGCTGAGGTCTGAAACGTCTCAGGGCGGCTTCAGAAAGTGATGAAGGGAACGTGGGGATGTCTAAATACAGCACCCCCGTGGGCGTCCTGCTCAACTCTGCAGGAGCTCTTGCTGACTGCACCCCCAGTGCCTACGACTCAGAGAAACAGCACAACCGCACTCAACGCTCAGAGACACCAACCTTCCAAAAATATGTGAATGTTGACAGCAGTCTGTCTTGCATTTCGGTGGATAATTGGGGTGTGTGTGTGTGTGAGACCTAAATCCAGACAACATACCACAGCCCTGATTTTCTGAATCTCAATGGCTGATTGCCGAGTTAGCAAGCAGCACAGCCTTTTCCCAGGACTACAGGGACAGGGGATCCTGGTCCTTGAAGCAGCCCTGCTGCTTGCTGGCCGCTGTGGCCTGCTGGAAGGGCAGGAGGCCACTCCTCCTCCTGCCCAGGGCTATCTCCAGGGCTGTAGCCTTACAATGGGGATGGGGAAGGGGCCTGTGGCACCACAGTCCTGGGGCAGCCTGAATAACTGATTCTTGTCCTCTGCACCTGCTTCCCGGAGCCACCTTCCCCCCTGTGCAGGAGTCTTTGGATTTGCCCCGGTCTCAAGGTTTCCCCAGGGCTGATGCAAAGATGCTCCTTCCCAGGGTCATGTCTACTGAGCACCCGTGTTACACCTGCCAGTGCACCTGCATGCTGCCCTTTCAGATTCATGCCTGTAGCAGGTGCTACTAGTGCCATGCTTGGAACCCTGGATCTTCCCGAGTGGGCCCAGTGACTGCCAGCTGCCAGGGTCCCCGTCTCTGTGCCTGAGGGCGATCTAACCCCACTGCAGGCCACTTTGTCCATGCATGCAGCAGACTGGAAGGGCTGAGGAATTACTACGGCCACCCCCCCAGAAGCAGCCCTTATCCAGTGGCTTTCAGGAACTGCTGTGTGAATATCCCAGCTCCCTCGCTCCCTGAGTGGGATAATTCCGCTACCTGAGTTCTGCACGTGCGATGCTCTCCCAGGTCCTCACTGCGGCACCTGGGTGATCCCACACACGCCGCCTCGGCTGCTGCTCCTCCCCATCAGGTCCTCCTTTCTCTACCGGCCTGACCTGCACCTCCCAACAAACTGCTTGTCCTTGAACCCTTGTCTCAGGTGTGCTTTGGGAAACCTGAGCCAGGGTACCACCTGGTGCTGGGGGCACGTGCTCCAGCAGCAGACAGTGAGTGCCAAGAAGCAGCCCTCCCCTGGGACCTGCAGGTCCTTCCCTGCGGGAAGTCTCCTCCTAGCTACCCCTGTCTTCTGCAGGTGCCAAGTCCTTTTCTCTTCTGCAGGGAGGAGGTGCTGCTGGACTCCTGTCTACCATATCCCAACCCCAGCATCTTTCAACTTCAGAAAAGTGGGAACAATCCCTATCCATTTCAACAAGTAGCTACAATAAATGGCTATGGCGTTAAGCTAGACCCCTATATGCTAGAATCTCTGCTTGGTGAAAATGTGAAATTCACAACAGCCCTAACCCATATCAACAATTATTCCTGATATTAGACCTAAAGAAATAGAGAGCCAGAGGGGTGAACTACTTGGTGCAAACCCTAGAGCTGAATTCTGAGCCCATGTCTGACGGCAGGCACCTGGCTGTAGCCTCTTGTGTTGCTGGCAGCCACAGCAGCTGAAGGCAGTGCCTTCAGGGGGTGTGGCTGTGTGGATGGGTTTGTGGGTTGAGGATGAGAGAGGCAGGGTTTGGCCCAGTATAGGGGTCCTGGGCAACAGTCTGAGTTCAAGCAGGTATGGGCTGAAATTGGTCCTGTCCATGGAAAGCCAAGGCATTGTGGCAAAAAATGACCTACAGGAAAGATCTCTGGGGGCTGGCACTGTGGCTCAGCAGGTTAACGCCCTGGCCTGAAGCGCCAGTATTCCATATGGGCGCTGGTTCGAGACCCAACTGCTCCACTTCCGATCCAGCTCTCTGCTATGGACTGGGAAAGCAGTAGAAGATGTCCCAAGTCCCTGGGGCTTGGGACCCGGGGAGACCCGGAAGAAGCTCCTGGCTCCTGGCTTAGAATTAGCACAGCTTTGGCTGTTGTGGCCAATTGGGGAATAAACCATCAGATAGAAGACCTCTCTCTCTCTTCCTGCCTCTCCTCTCTCTGTGTAACTCTTTCAAATAAATAAATAAATCTTTTTTTAAAAAAATGAAAATGATCACTTAGAAAAAAAGATCTCTGTGAGATCCCAGTGGAAAGAAGGGGCCATCAAAGAAGGAGGTACCTTTCTCTGAAGGGTGGAGAGAACTCTCACTTTGATTATGGCCCTGTCTAAATAAGGTTGGAGTTTGTGAACTCAAGAGGCTTCCATAGCCTTGAAAGCTCATGACAAGAGCCTCGGGTGACTACTGATGTCATAAATAAGAGTGTCAATTGTTACATCAACCACAGGAGTCACTGTGCACTTACTCCCTATGTAGGATCTCTGTCCTTAATGTGCTGTACTATGAGCATTAATGGTAAAACTAGTCTTCAAACAGTACTTTATACTTTGTGTGTGTGGGTGCAACCTGTTAAAATCTTTACTTAGTATAGAGTTGATCTTCTGTATATAAAGATAATTAAAAATGAAACTTAATGAAGAATGGGATGGGAGAGGGAGTAGGAGGTGGGACAGAAATGGGGGTTAGAGGGGTATGGGGAGAAGAACCGCATTAAACCAAAAGTTGTACTTAAGAAATTTATATTTATCAAATTAAAGCTTTCTATAAAAACAAAACAAAACAAAAAGAAACACTATGAGCAAGGTAATTCAGTCTCTTCTCTGCCCGCTCTGGCAATTATTCCAGCGAGACTTAACCTGGAACTTCTGTCTCAAAACCTCCGGGAGATGAAGGCAAGAATTGCTAACCAGCTCATTTGGCTCCCACACGTACCCTATGTTATCTAATACTTTTATCAGTAACAAGTGTGATATTTGTCTTCAAAAAGAAGAAGAAGAAATTGGTCCCGTCTGGGGGAACAGCAGACTTCTGGATGGAGGGAGTGGGCTTGTATGGTGGTGACAAGAGCTTTGGGGGGCTGGATCTGAAGTTGAGGGGATCTTCGATCCAACATGAGGTTAGCAGTGTCAGGGCCAGGTTTGAGGGTTGGGGACAGGGATACAGGCATTGGGCTTCGATGGCCATAGCAGTAAGGCAGCCTTGCTGGCGGCCCTCCCAGACAGGCTCAGAGGGGATGCCATGGTCCAGATGTGGTTTGTGTCCCTGCCAGGGTCCAGGTGGCAGGAGCTTGGTCCGAGGATGGCAGTACCGGGAGGTGGGATGGACCCGTGCCCTCAGATGGGGTTCGGGTATTTTCCTGGGACCTGATTGAGTTTTCCGGAGAGGACTGACTGCAATAGAAGCCTGAGTCTGGTCCCTACTCAGTTGCTCTGGCTTCCAGTTTGAGATGCGACCCCTTACTCTGATAACAGCTCTGCCATTGCTACCTGCTATGACGTCACACAGCTGATCCCAGAGGGCCCTCAGCAGTACTGAGCCCACGTCAGCACCATGTCCTTGAACTTCTAGGACTGTGAGATAACCAACTCCCTCGTCTTCTTTACCAGCCTGCTCTGCTGTTTCGTTATAGCCATGGACTGCTGGTTAATACAAAGGGGCTTCCGCGTCTAGAGGTCTCCACCCAGAGCACAGAAGGGGCTGTTCCTAGCCCCAGGGTCTGTGGGGTGGAGCAGACTGGACAACTTTACAGCCACGTCTTCCTGGGTTTGGAGGTGGAGGGTCTGTAGCTGCAGTGCTTGGGCAAACGAAAGCCTGACTCTGAGAACCAAGTCCCCTCTGGGCTGTGGCACCTGCTGGCACCGTGACCACCCGCAGTGGGCTCCTTTTAACCCCTGATACAGAGGCAGCAGCATCTCCTGCACTTCCCAGAACCCCAGAGGCTGGGAGCCCTGCAGGTCCCAAAAACCAAGCTGGGTTTTCCCTTGTTAAGTCACAGGATGAAGCACTTTACATATTAATCAGGTTAGGAATCTGAGACCACATATCAGGGGATTGAAATATGTAGATTTTGATGATGAGTTCACGCTCATCAGAAAACCAATGAATCATCCTAACTTCATTATCAGGGATTATTTGATGGGGGAATTGGCAGGGGGGTAACCGGTAACTGGGGCGAGGAGAGGCGGGGGTGGGGTGGGGAAGATTTCTTGGTTCTTGGCCCAGGCTGTGTTGTTCTCTTCCAGCAATGGCTTTTCTATTAAAGCAGTCTGGCTGTGATGTGGGTCCTGCACACGGCCACATCCTGCAGGCCTCGGCGAAGCTTGGTGGGGTCCCACCTGGAAGCCCAGGGCAAAGAGAGACACGAACAATCCCACAAGGACAACCTCCCTTCCGGTCGTTCTCAGATGACGTGGGCACAGCCACTCCCGTGATGCTGACTCGGTGAGGAGGGAAGGTCTTGCTGAGGCTGTGACCTCAGAGGGGCACCTGCGGGAGGTGAGGGAGTGAGGGCCGTGGACGCCTGGCGCTTTCACATTTGTTGTTTCACTGGAAATCCCCACCCCACCACCACCTCCCGGGGGGTGCTACAGAGCGGGGGTTTCCCTTCCATCTTGCAGATGAGGTAGCTGAGGCTCAGAAGTGAACTTGGCCACATGGCTTGCAGGTGCTGGTGGCCTGCGTTCTGAGTCTCTTGCTTCCGACGTTGCACCAGCTTGCTCTTACCCAAGCTCGACTCTGGGAGAGAACAGCAGTGGAAGGTCCGAGAGGTGAAGGACTTGCCCAAGGTCACACGGACAGCACACGGCAGAGCTTGCATGTGCAATCAGGTCGCTCAAAACGCGCCATGTCTGATTGCATTCGTCCTAACCCAACGGCCCACCGCCCAAACACCCCATCTGGGCTGCGGCTCTCCCTGGGGGAACACAGTGTAGTCATTACCGCACTCCGAAGAGATAAAGCATTGCAAATTGAAAGAGAAAATCTATTTTCACATCCTGATGAAGACATAACTGACACTGAAAGAGTGAATTGTTCTAGAAAAACACAGCCCCTGCTTTTCTCCCTTAAAAAAAAAATAACTTGGAGTTATAGCTTCGGACAAAGGAGGAGCAGCTGACTATCACAGATAAAAATGCCCTTTTGCCTAATTGGATCTTTAATAAGGAATCCTAATTAATTCCCCTGAATGGAGAACTTTTACACTGGTGTGATTGCAGGCCCTGAGCTGATGTGGCTCAGTATTTCCAGATACAGAATACTAAATCTTTCCCAGCTGGGCTAGCCATCGCCAGAGACTTGTCAACTTCCCTGGGGAGGGACTCACTCTGCCAGGGCACCGCGGGGGAGGTGCAGCGGCGGAAGGGGCTTGGGGCAGGGGCAACATCAAGCAGTGGGACTGGGTGACCCTCGGGGCTGGGGGAGCTTGGGAGGCCACCGTTGGGCCAGGGTTAGAAGCAGCCATGACTGTCGGAAGGACAGAAGTTGCGGCAGCATCTGGGATGCCACACCCAGCCCAGGACAAGGACAGAAGTTGCGGCAGCATCTGGGATGCCACACCCAGCCCAGAGCGAGGCTTAGGAGGCACCTGCTCTCCTGTGAGGAATGTCGCTTGGCGGGGTCTG
Source organism: Lepus europaeus (assembly GCF_033115175.1). Lineage (NCBI taxonomy): Eukaryota > Metazoa > Chordata > Mammalia > Lagomorpha > Leporidae > Lepus > Lepus europaeus. Next base: position 25,960,442 of record NC_084831.1, read on the forward strand.
ATGGATTCTGGTAACCGCAGCGAGCTGAGGGGGCAGCAAACAGAAGCCAGGAGCGAGCCTTGCCTGTAGCTCATCTTGGTTGGGGCAAAGGCCAGGCTGTCGGTGCCTGGGGACTCTGGGGGCACAGCCAACAGCAACACTAAATGCAAAGGCTTATCTAGAGCACTCAGGGCACAGGCAGCAATGAGGAGGATGCGGGGCTCGTGGCTGGATGACCCGGGCCATTTGTCTGCAGTGACAGGGCTGTCGTGGAAGAGGATGGCTGACGGCAGTCTGTCCCATGCTCACCAGGCCCTGCCAGCTTCTGGGGGCTGGCAGCATGTGGCAGACAAGGCCTCCAGCAGCCTGGGTGTTTATGAAGCTAGCTCGAAGCTGCAAGCAACCCCAAGGACCAAAAGCAGCAGCAAGAGGAAGCAGCTGATGCCCAGGGTCCAGGCCCCGGAGCACCCCTGCAATATGCCCAGGCTCCTCCACCCCCAAGAGCCAGAGGAGCAGAAAGAGCAAGAGGCTGGGAAGCAAAGGGCCCTGGCTTCAGCTTGCAGCTGCTGTGAGCGTGACCTTGGGCACGTGACTTGGCTGAGACTCTGTTTCTTACAGTTGCTTGATGATGCAAAGAGAGCCATCAGTGCGGATGCCTGGCGTGCAGTTGGTTCTCTACACATGAGGTCTTTTCTTCCTTGAACCCTCCTCCTTGCTCCAGAAAAGTCAGTGGAGGGGGCAGTTTCTGCAGGAAGGGACCCCGCCATGCTGTGCTTTGAAGGGAAAAGGTTCGGCGTCTCTGGGCACCAAGCCTCAAGTTCCCGGCAGGTGGGGCTCCAGTGGGGAGGACCCATCCCCTGCCTGAGTAAACTAGGGCAGCTGAAGTTCAGAAAGCTGAGTGACTTACGCAGAGGGAAGAGACACAGCCACGACTGCTCACCCCCGCCCGACTTTCTCCAGGGACCTGTCCAGTGGCCCTGGGGTTTCAGAGCTGTCTGGCCCAGCAGGGCATGACAACCTCCTGCTGTGGCCTCTCCCCTGGGCCAGCCAGAAGCTGCCTCCATGCCTCAGCAGCCGTGGAGGCCAGGACCCGCAGGAGGGAGCTGAGTGGTATGTAGCCGCGTGCGCCGAGCACACGCTGGTAGGCTCTGGCGTGCTATGGGAGGGTGGCAGGGGACAGCCCCTTCCTCGTGCTGCAGCCATGCAAGGACAGAGGAAGGACATATGCAGGCTGTAAAAGGTAGGGAGCTGGGCCTGTTCAGTGTTTTCGGGGCCAAATTACTTCCTGTAACTCTCCGACAGGCCCTGGGAGCGAAAGTAAACAGAGGGCAACAGAATCAGCACTTGAACCTGACAAAGACACAGAAAGCCAGACTCCACATCTCCTTCCACGGTGTCAGGCCAGAAGATGCGTCAGGGCCGGGCGGGGGCTCAGAAGAGGGGCTGGGGAAGAGCAGAGTGCAGAGGCCAGAGGCCAGGGGACCAACTCCAGCTCAGTAGCATGCGGGCTGCATGACCTGGCGCAGGTTTGCCTGGGAGTTTTAGCTTGCGCACGTGAGATATAGGGACACTGATACAGTCTTCCAGAAACGTTGGTAAGGAGCCATTGAGACGCTGCACACGAAATGCTCAGAGCAAGACGATCACACTCTTGAGGGTACTGGAAGCAGGAGGAAGGCAGGGACCTGAGTCTCCGAGGGGCCCGACAGGCCACACCAACCTGCTCTAAGGGCAAAGAGTGGCCTGGGAGGGGCTGGGCCAGCATCTGCTGAGGGAAGACACTGGCAAAACCCAGTATGAGAGCAGTGTGTGTGAGTGAGGCAGACGCTAAGTGTCCGAGGCTCAGTGTCTTTCCAGCAGGGTGGGTACGGAAACCCAACTCACACGGTGGGGAAGCCATGTGGCCAGCTGGGTGACGGCCTCTATCCAATAGCAACCAACACATACTTGCTTTGTATGGCTCTTTCTAGAAAATACTTTCTGGTGTACATACTTAGGGCACACAACATGATGTTGTAAGACACATACAAATGTACTCCAAAATACCATGAAACAACGAAATGAAAAGGTGAGGTTTTTTTTTGGTGCAAAAACTTTAAAATCCATGCAACTTTCTTATAATATGTATTTTATATACATTTTTTGAAGATCTCTCTCTGTATTCATAGATTTCAAAAATTTTTGCACCAAAATTGACTTATTGTTTAATCTCATTTTCTTTTAATATCTTTTTTATACCTTTTTCTATCTTTTTAATATCTTTTCTTATCTTTTAATTCCATTTTTAAAAGCACCTGCATATACAGGAAAGTGGCTATTATAGAACAAATTAATATATCCATCACCTCATATTGTTATTTATTGTATTCCCCATGCCCTGGCCCCACAGCACAAGTTGGACTCAGGGAGAGAAATATTGCGTAATCTCATTTATATTTCGATTGGATTCTTTTTAGAGGTCAAATACTTAGAGAATAGAGCAGCGGGTGGCCAGGGTTGGGGTGGTAGGAGTGGAGACTTGTATGTCAAAGGATACAAAGTAGCAGTTCTGTAGGCTGAGCAGGTGGGAAGATCTACAGCCTGGCAGGACTGTAATTAACAACACTGTTTATTCTGATGTCAGTCCTGTTGCCAAAGGGCTCTGGGACCAGGAAGGGGAGAGGAGTCTGTGGCAGTCAGATGAGGCTGTGAGGAGGGACAGCAAGACTCTAAGAGTGAGGAGCCTATTTTTATTCAACGAAGTGTCAGCAAATCTTTGTATCCATCTCTGCCAGGACTTGGATTGAGCACTGGGTGTTCAGAGATGATGAGCCAAGCCCCGGTCTGCAGGTCTGCAGATCTCAGGAGGGAGCGTTCCTTTGCATGGGCCTAAGCAGACCCCATGAGCAGGTGAGGCTGTGTAGGCTCCCATGGCTTCTGGAATGCTAAGAATTTCTAGTTTCTGGTCACAGTCTCAGGGCCTGTCACAGACAGCAACACAGCACAAGCAGCCACCCATATTAGTGAAAGAAGTCATGAGCATTAGCATGGTGTGCTTTGTTTGATGTAATAAGAGTGCTCACCCAAACCTGTACATGAACCCTAACTCCATGTGCATTAAAGGCAGCTAGGGGCTTTCCACGCTGAGAAATACTATAAAGAATTCACGCACCAGAAGCCAGATCACTTTGTAACGGGGGGGACCCAGCTTCTAAGTTACTGCAGTGGCACAAGTTCTGTTTAGGCACTGTGTATGCCACTCAGTCGTCAATTGGCTTCAGCACGCCCAGGAGAATGGCTGAAGACACTAAGCTATCCTTGGGGCTTCAGGCAGGACCCAGGAGTCTGCATTCGGAAACACCCTTCCTCCCAGTCTTCTAAGCAGGGAGCTGGTCCAGCATCCCCAAGTGAGAAACATTGGGTAAGTTCTAGAAGGGATTTTTTTAAAAGATCTATTTTGCATATTTATTTGATCTCATAGCTAGATTCACTTCGCCATCAGCGAAGTATACAGTAAGTAGAAAAAAAAAACCTCCCTTTCAGACCAAAGGGAAAGAAAGTTTTAAAGTGAGAATATAATTTTCCTCATGGGCATTGTCTACCTTAGAAAAACTACTACAGAACATGCCTGTGACTATAGACTTGTAGTTCAGGCCACCGAAGATTAAAGATGGGACACGGGCACTCCCTTGACTTGCATCCTCTGGTCTGCTTGAACACAAACCAGGAGGAAAAGAAAGCTCGGCATCAGAAGCAATGGGTGGCAGGCCTATTAATAGCTGATCTGTACAGTGATCTGCCTCAAAGAGACCCAACAGGCCAGTCCACTGCAGTGGCTTTCAATGTGGTAAGCCTGGGCTTCAGCAGAAGTCAGCTTGTGAAGAGCCCTGGCAGCTCTGCCAAGAGTTGGATCACTGGAAATGGACCTGCCCTGGAGTCGAAGGATGCCCAGGTCAGAGCCACAGATCTTATTGGCTCTAAGCTGAAAAGCCCTTCACTCAGCCCAACTTCCAAAGTGACCACTGCAGCTGAGGGGATGGTCAAGTAGGGTCAGCAACATTGCAGGCAGAACTGTAAATTTCTTGTTAGAGATGCCCCCTGCCTTTACCTGGCCAGCTCTCCTCCCAGGCCAGCCAAGTAATGAAAGTCAACAGAGTGCCTTCCCCTAGGAGGTTCACACCTCCCTTAGGATATACCCCATGTGAAGAGATAGATAGGTCTGGGCCTCTGAATTTACAAGGCCTAAAGCCCACCAGATTATTATCAAGCCCCTTCTATCAGGTTCTATTTGCCTCTCAATCAGAAAAATTACTTGTAGCTTAGACAGCACCTTTCTTAGCTCCTCTAATAATGACTCTGTCCTTTGTTCTAGACCCTGTCTAGTGCACTTGGGCCTCATTCCTTTGTAATCATAACCTCTACTCTACCACCAATGGCTCTACTCCCAACATGTGTGTACTGATGGTCCTCTTCCCCACTTAATGCTGTATAATTGTTCAAACCTGGTAAATGCCACTCTTAGGATCATTGGTTACTATCCTCACTCTGTCTTTTATGACCTTGTCTAAATATGATCAGAGTCGGTAAACTTGGAAGGCTTCCATAGCCTTGGCAACTCATGACGACAGCCTAGGATGGTTACTGGTGCCATAAACTAGAGTGTCAATTTGTTGGGTCAACAACAGGAGCCACTGTGCACTTGCTCCTCATGTGGGATCTCTGTCCTTAATGTGCTGTACATTTTGATTTAATGCTATAACTAGTACTCAAACAGTATGTTTCACTTTGTGTTTCTATGTGGGTGCAAACTGTTGAAATCTTTATACTAAATTGATCTTCTGTATATAAAGAGAATTGAAAATGAATCTTGATGCAAATGGAAGGGGAGAGGGAGCGGGAGAGGGGAGGGTTGCGGGTGGGAGGGAAGTTATGGGAGGGGGAAGCCATTGTAATCCATAAGCTGTACACTGGAAATTTATATTCATTAAATAAAAGTTAAAAAAAAATATCTATTTTGCATATTTATTTGAAAGACAGAATGACAGAGAGAGAAAGAGACTTTCCATCTATTGGCTCACTCCCCAGATAGCGTAGTGGTGCAGGCTAGGCTAGGCAAAAGCCAGAAGCTAGGATTTTCATCTGGGTTTCCCACGTGGGTGCAGGGGCCCAAGCACTTGGGCCGTCTTCTGCAGCTTTCCCAAGTGCATCAGCAGGGAGCTGGATCAGAAGTGGAGCAGCTGGAACTGGACCCTGCACCCACATGGGATGAGGGCATCACAAATAGCTGCTTAACCCGCTGTACCCCACGCCAGCCCCTAGAGGGTATCACCTAGGAAGGAGGACTGAGATGGAACAGGAGCCCTGGACCACAGATCACAAGACAGACAGATGGCTCTTGGTTCCTGAAAAGCCTGTTTGCTCCTCCACCCTTGGGTGTTTTTCATGATCTCTTGCCCATGGCCTCCTGCACGTCCCCCACTCTGATGCACACTGGGATTCCAGGGGCAGTTTTAAGAAAGACTGAGGCCGGGGGTCCCTGCGAGGGCATCGTCAGTGGCCTGGGGAGCTGCTCTGTCACCCAGCAGCTTTCAGAGGGGCTCAGGGCAGTGCTGACCACACCCAACCCTCTCCTCCAGCCCTGAGCTCAGCATCCACAGAGCCCTCCGAGGGAGGCTGGCTTGTCTGTGTCTGCCCCTCTCTGCTTTATCTCCAGAGCAAAGAATCTAGAGGAGAAAGAAGAAGCCACACGCAGGCCTGGCTTTGAAGATGGTGGCTGCAGACTGAGGGTTCAAAGACACAACCACCAAGTTCACGGCTTCTGGGGGTGGGGAGGCTGTTCATCACCCTCTGATCGCCTTTTCTCCTGTCTCCCTGGGGTTTGTAGGCAGGAGGCAAGCAGCACTATCAGGATTCCCAATGGGAATTGTTGGCAAATTGATTCTGCTCCAACCCCAGGGCAGATGGCGGGAGGGGAGCCCCCCACATCTCCCCTGCCCTTATTGGCAGGCACAGGAAGTGAGTGCAGAGCTGAAATCCACGTGGCTGTAGACATTGACCGGAGGTGCCAGATCGGCATTTGCTAAGCAAACCAGTTAATTTTAACCTCTGCCTCCCAGACCCAAACCCCTCTTACGGGAAAGAATGAAAAGGAGAGTGATGTTTAACACATTCCCATTTCTGGGCTACACGGTCTGTCTCTGCGGTGGTGAGTTTGAGCCTAATTGATTTCTTAGTCAAAAGCAGGGCAAAAAAAAAAAAAAAAGACAGAAAAGAAAAACAAACAGCTGAGAAGCCTCACCTCACTCATGGTGCAATCAAACCTCTCCAGGTCTGCCTACTGCTGGGCTCGTGCGTTTTTTTTTTTTTTCAGACTGGCCAAGTGACTTGCATAATTTAAGATCTTTTCCAGCACAGATCAGCCGCTCTGGCTATGCCGTTTGCTGATTAATTATTAATCAGACTGAGCTTCGAACGAGTAATCAGCATGAGGCAGGGCTAATTTGCAAGTGTCCCCCAGGAAGGTTATTACTTAAAACACTTGGGGGAGAGGATTCTGTGACCAGCCACAGGACACGGCCAGCGCTGGCGAGCCAGCAGCAGGTCTCTTCCCTGCACACAAACCTGCACCTAGACCTCCAACCGGGGCTTGTCAGCCTTCTTCTGGCACTGGTGGGGGAGGGGAGGGGCACAGAAAAAGGACCAACAAGAGAAGACTTCAAAAAGTCCGTGGAAAATGGAATGCAAAGGCAAGTTCTTATTTTGAGGCAGACAATTTTGAAAGTCATGCATAGTTGTTTTCTTTTCCCCCCAGGATACGCATTTTTCTACGAACATCTAGAAGACCCTATAGAAGGAAGCCAGAAAAGATAAAGTACTGACCAAAAGCCTAAAATAAAGCAAGACAGTGTGACGGACAGCGAAGGGTTCTGTGAGACGGCAGGGTGGGGGGGCCTTGCTAGAAGAGGGGAAATTCAAACTGAACTCTACGTTTCACAAAAGTCAGATCTCTTTCTTTCCTTTCCTTTCCTTTTCTTTTTTTTTTTTTTTTAACTTTGAAGGAAGCGGATGTGAAGATTTTGAAGGAGGAAGATCTTAGGCCAGTGCAGACGCCCTAAGAGGCAGCCTGCTTCAGCCATCCAAGGAGCAGGAGGGAGGCATGTGAGGCTGGGGCACAGCGGGTGGGTGCAGGCTGGTGACAGGAGGAGGGTCTGGGAGGGACCCAGTGACTGGACAAGGTGGTCTTGTTGCAGGATTTTGCTCTCAATCTGAGGGGAAGCCTTCGGCAGGGCAGAGACATGGTTTGATTTATTACACCAGTTGCTCTGGTTGCTGTATGGGGGATGCGAGAAGACATAGGGCAGCCAGACACTGAGCACCCCAAAGGTGCTGGTGGCATGGGAGCAGCAGTAGATCCATGTGGGGAGTATGGAGAAGGCTAAGTGGAGACAACCCAAGTGGATAAGCAAAATGTGGTGTACACAGCTGATGGAATATTATTCAGCCTTAAAAAGGAGTAAAATTCCAACACATGCTATGACCCTAGAAAACATATGCTAAGTGAAATAAGCCGAACACAAAGGCACAAACTGCATGATCTCACTCATATGAGATACCCATAGCAGTCAGATTCACAGAGAAACAGTGGAGTGGGAGTGGGGTGGGAGTTATTATTTAGTGGGGAGAGAGTTGCAGTTTGGAAGTGAAAAAAGTACTTAGAGATGAACAGATGGATAGTGGTGTTATTTACCAGTAAGTATCCAATATCCTTAATGCACAAAATTGTATACTTAAAAATGGTTAAATGGGAGATGTACAATTTGGGACATGCTCAATCGGACTTGCCCCAAATGGTGGAGTTAGAAACGTGCCAGGCGATTCCAATACAATCCCATCAAGGTGGCATGTACCAATGCCATCTCACTAGTCCAAATGATCAATTTCAGTTCACAATTGATCACACTGATAGATCTAAGAGTCAAAGGGATCACACAAACAAGACTAGTGTCTGCTAATACTAACTGATAGAATCAAAAAGGGAGAGAACGGTCCATCGTGGGAAGCGGGATACACAGCAGACTCATAGAATGGCAGATGTACTAAACAGCACTCTGGCCTCAGAATCAGCCCTTAAGGCATTTGGATATGGCTGAAGAGCCCATGCGAGTATTTTAGGCATGGAAAGCCAAGACACTCTGGGAAAAAAAAAAAAGAAGAAGACCTAAATGAAAGATCTCTGTAAGTGAGATCCCAGTGGAAAGAACGGGGCCATCAAAGAAGGAGGTACCTTTCTCTGAAGGGAGGAGCAAACTTCCACTTTGACTATGACCCTGTCAGAATAAGATCGAAGTTAGCAAACTCAAAAGGCTTCCATAGCCTTGGCAACTCATGACTAGAGCCTAGGGAGATTACTGATGCCATAAACAAGAGTGTCAAATTGTTAAGTCAACAACAGGAGTCACTGTGTACTTACTTCTCACGTGGGATCTGTCCTTAATGTGTTGTCCAATGTGAAGTAATGCTATAACTAGTACTGAAACAGTATTTTACACTTTGTGTTTCTGTGTGGGTGCAAACTGATGAAATCTTTACTTAATATATACTAAATCGATCTTCTGTATATAAAGATAATTGAAAATGAATCTTGATGTGAATGGAATGGGAGAGGGAGCGGGAGATGGGAAGGGTGCAAGTGGGAGGTAAATTATAGGGGGGGGGGAAAGCCACTGTAATCCATAAACTGTACTTTGGAAATTTATATTTACTAAATAAAGGTTAAAATAAATAAATAAATACATAAATGGTTAAATGGTGAATTTTAGGTTATATATATTTTACCATATTATAAAAAAGTGCGCTTTCGACATGTTCATTTTGAGATTCCCACTCATATACACGGAAGATTCATTAGTGCTGAATATTTAAATTGAGAGCTATTGGCATATACATGACAAGAGGCAACCTGTGATTGGATGAGGTTACCAATGGAAAAGGGGAGGGTCCCAGGATGCCCTGGGGCAGTGCAGATATAAAGGCTGGACAGAGGAAGACAGCGGAGGAGCAAAGGGAACTGAGAAGGAATGGCCATGGTAGCCGCTGTGCAATGGCAGGTTAGCTGAGAGACCGACAGATGGCCAGTGGCACGCGTTGCCAAGGGGCCACGTCAGATGAAGATGGAGGTGCGACTCTGGATTTGGTGACCAGGAGGTCACTGGAGGTCTTAGCAAGGTCAGTTTCAGAGGCAAGGTGGAGCAGAAACCAATAACTGTCTCCGTACTTGGTGGCTGAGCAATGGGTCAGTAGCTGTATGGGCTGGAGTGACCACGGGTTGGCTGAGTGCTATTACTGTTTCGGTTTTAGATGGCAGATTTTAGAACATGCCTCTGGGCTTCTGAGAGTGTTCAATAGAGAGGGAAAAGTTCAAGAATGAGAACGAAGAGAGGAATTTAATGGGGAAGTTTGGGGGAAGATGAGGTCTGGAGCAGAGAGGAGAGGCCCGCCTCTCAAAGGGTCCTGGCCACCTTGTCTGCTGAAGAATGAAGTGCCACAGGAGGTTGGCTCACCAAGCACTTCATCTGCTCCTCCACAGTTCCCGGCTCCTTTGCAGCTAGGCTGGACCATGTCACTGTTTCTGGCCAATGGAATATGAGTTAGCAGTGACATGTATCATACCTGGGCCAGGGCAGTGGAAAGCTCATGTTGGATTCTCCACTTACTTTCCCTGCCATGTCACTGGAGAAAGCCATGCATTCCAGATGCTGAGACCACCCACCCCCGCACCATCAGCCTGGACAGCCACCTGTGTGAGCAGGTGGCTCAGAGCCACACCCACTGACTTATGAGAGACGGGGAACATAAGCAAGAAATAAACCTTTGTGGTGTCACCCTGCCGAGTTTTAGGGTTTATGGATATCAGAGGAAGAGGTGGCGAGAGCTGAAGCTGAGGTAGATCCAGAGAGGCCTTTCGTGTCCTGTCAAGTGCTTGAATTGTACTCTGTAGGCAGCAGCAGATGATTGAAAGCTTTTGCCTGGGGCTTAGCATGTTAGACCTGCATTTTAATTAAGCCATTCTGGCAGCAGTGTCGAGGGTGAACTGGAGAATGCCAAGATGCTGGGAGATTGGAAGGAGGCCCTTGCAACCCGCAAAGAAGCAACGATGGCAGAATTCAGGAAATGGTAGCAAGGATGGGAAGATATGTCAGAGGAGATACATTGGGAGAACTCAGCAATTAACTGAGCAATTAGTCAAACAGGATAATTCCCAGCATCTGGGAAAACCGGGTAGAGGGTGGTGCCATAATTGAGAAAAGAAATAAACTGTGTGAATTTGAAGAGTCAGTTATGAGCAAAGATGGGACAAGCTGAGCTGGCGATATTGCAGGTGCATCGAGGTAGAGATGCTCAAGATGTGGCTGGCTTTATGGTTGGATGCTCAGTGGTGAGGCTGAGCCAGACTGGGGAGTCAAACCCAGCAGGTGGCACCCAAAACCATGATGTCAGGAAAAGTTACCCAGGGAGACTATGTGGCGTGAGCAGAGAGGGCCATGGGGGCATCCAAGGAGACAGAGAAAGAATGGCCAGAGAGGCTGAAGAGGAATCGGGACAGGTAGCACAAAGGCAGGGAGAGAGGAGAGATCTGCAGCGTAAAGCAATGTAGATGCTTCTAGGAAGACGAGACCTGAACGGCATCTTCAGGACTTGGCAACTGGAAGGGGCAGTGTTTGGGGTGCGGCAGTGGCTCTCAGACAATGAGTTCAAGTTGATGGCTGGGAGGGAGAAGACAGAAGGGTAGGGTAGGCAAGGAGTGAATGCAAAGATAGGAGCAGGCAGTACAGACCACCTTCCAAGAGATGGGGAGAAAGTCTCCAGACACAGTAGGGGTCCACCTCCCTGGTGAAGTCTCCCTGTGCTGTTCAGATCAACCCTGCCCAATGGTTGAGCGCAAAGGGATAATTTCTACTGTTTCATCAGATTGTCCAGTGCTTGTGCTTGGTGTGAAACACTAGCTTCCTTGCTGAGACTGTGGGTATCACACCCCAGCCCCTGGAAGAGGAGAAGCTGGAAGAGAACCAAGGATGGGGATCAGTCTTAGGAATCTGGGAAGAGGGTGAGCACGGAGCTTCCCAGGTGTCGCTGTTGGTGTCCTAGGACCACCCCTCTGGGTGCTCCCAGAGGCTGTGCGTCAGCCATTGAAGACAGTGGAGTCCCTGCAGCATCTTCCTCGCTTGGCCTTACCTCCCCTGTCCCAGTCCACTTTGTGCAGGAGCAAAAGAGAGGAGCAACACCGGTGTGTTGCCAAGAGTGAGTGAGGCCAACGTTTGTAGCCAAACGTGAAAACAGAGACCAGGAGGGCACCCTTGAACATTCTGAATGAACGACACCATTTTAGGAGACAGGTCTTGCCAGCATGAGGGGCCTGTGAAAGCACCCAGAACAACTCCTTCCATCTGTCTTAGCAGCACCAGCAGGTGCCTAGTCGCCCTTCCAGGGAGTGGAAGACAGCGTCTTGTCTGGTGCTCTTGGCTATGTAGCCACACAGGGGAGATAGTTAGTGCCAACCTGTTGCCTGCAATCCAGCCTCCAGGGAGCAGGCCAGCTGCCCAACCCCAGCTTCCCACGCACAGAACTTTGCCAAGTCACAAGCTTTAGCAGAGCTGTTGTGCCCATTATGGCCACTACCAGCTCAAGTCCTGCTCCTCCCAGCTGCGGCTTTTGTTCTGTTTCCGAGAGCAAGTTCTCACGCACGGGAGCAATGGAGTCACGCTGACACTCCGCGGAGAGTGCAGGAGGCCGGCCCGAGCCCCATCAGACGTGATCCTGACAGCAGCACGCATCAGCACAGGATCCCTTCCTGTGGCTGGGCTGCGGAGTGTGTGATGCTATTTCCAACTCCGAGAGATACGGAGATGGGATTTTAAAAGGCTGGTTATTTATGGCAGGGCTCCTGATGGATCCAACAGATGCAATTTCATGGGCTCCATCAGAAGAGAACAGTTTCCTGGTGTGGCGTAAAGCACAGGGAGGTGGCTGAGACGGGGAGGAAAGCAAGGGCATCCCAGCCCCCAGCGAGTCAGTGGGTGGTGAGCTCCAGCCTGCTCGCTTACCAGCTCCATGGCATCCTCCAGCACGCACCATCTCAGCTGTTTTTTGACACACCTGCCTGCTTCAGATCTTGGCCACGCCTTGCTCCTGATAGTAAAACAGGACAGAAGCCCAGAGGACAGGTACCAGTCCTCTGCCACTTCCATGTCTCAAGTTTAAGGGCAAATAGGGCATTAGGGGTAGTGCTGGCACCCTGGAGCAGCGGGTTAAGCCTACGCCTGCAACTGTGGCATTTCATATGGGCACTTCTAGACCCAGTGCTCCACTTCCCATCCAGCTTCCTGCTAATGTGCCAGAGAAAGCAACAGAAGATGCCTCAAGTGCTTGGGACCCTGCACCCACGTGGGAGACCCAGAAGAAGCTCCTGGCTTCATCCTGCACAAGAGGCAGACCTAAGTAGTCTGCTGGGTGATGGGAAGGGATTGGTCTCAGCAATGGGGCTGGTAAGGCTGCCGTGGGGATGAGGCAGAGAGGCTGTCCATGGGGACAGTGCTCAGCATGGAGATGATTCCCCCGGCTCCTGCCAGCGGTTAACACCAACACCAAACTTCCCAGGTGCAGCCAACCATGGCATCCGGCCACCCTCGCCAGTGCCCCAAAGACTGCCTCACTGATCAAAGGGTCCCACATGGTGCGTAGCTATTACAGAAACATCTGTGCAGTGACGAAATGACTCCCTGGGAACCCAGCCTGAGCCTCTGTCCCTCCAACACCAAGTGGGGCTTGGGAAGCATCTCAAGAAATGATTGCTGAAAACAAGCAGGGGAAAGGTAGACAAGCAGAGAAGCCAACCTGATGGCTAGGTCACGCACGTGAACGAGCCAGTGAGTGAAGCGTTCTACCAACCAATGCATCTGGTGGGCTGCCCTCATCCCCAGCACACCTCAATCTCAGGGCTCCTGGATAAAACACCTCGTGAGCTGGTGCCCAGATTGGGGCTGGCGCTGTGGCGTAGTGGATAAAGCTGCAGCCTCTGATGCGGCAACCCCCATGGGCGCCAGTCCACATCCTGGCTGTCTGACTTCTGACCCAGCTCCTTGTCTGGGAAAAGCAGTGGAGGATGGCCCAAGTGCTCGGGCCCCTGCACCCACATGGGAGACCAGGAGGAAGCACCTGGCTCCTGGCTTCAGCCTGGCCCAGTGCTAGTTGTTGCGGCCATTTGGGGAGTGGCCCAGCGGATGGAAGACATTCTCTCTTTCTCTCCCCCTCCCCTTTCTCCCTCCCTCCCTTCATCTCCCCCCTCTCTGACTTTCAAAAGAAAGAAAGAAATCCCAGGGCCAGCGCCATAGTGCAGTAGGTTAATCCTCTGCCTGCGGTGCTGGCATCTCTTATGGGTGCCGGTTCTAGTCCCGGCTGCTCCTCTTCCAATCCAGCTCTCTGTTGTGGCCTGGGAAAGCAGTAGAAGATGGCCCAAGTCCTTGGGCCCCTGCACCCACATGGGAGACCCAGAAGAAGCACCTGGCTCCTGGCTTTGGATCAGTGCAGCTCCGTCCGTTGCGGCCACTGGGGAATGAACCAACGGACGGAAGACCTCTCTCTCTGTCTCTCCCTCTCACTGTCTATAACTACCTCTCAAATAATAAAATCTTAAAAGAAAAAAGAAAGAAATCCCTTTTTTAACAAAGGAAGTTGCTGTGATCAATAGGTTCTAGTCGGCTCAGATTCCCCGATACCTGCACTAAGGTCTTCCCCCAGGACAGACAGTGTTGCCAGCAAAACCTGCAGACTGAAGATCCTGGAGGCTGGGGCTACCCACTGTGTCCCCCACCTGCCACAGTCAAGGTGAACAGACGCAGCCAGGCAAGGTCGAACACACTGCCTCCAACCTCTGATGTGTGCGGGATGGGGACCTTCAGGGATGAAACGAGGAGGGCCAGCCTCTAGACTCCAAGTGCAGGGCAACTGAACTTTTTGGAACACGTCTTGAAGCTTCTCCCCAGAAGCTGCAGGGGCGGGGCAGGGTGATCCTCACGGGCGCAGTGGACTGGGCTCTGTTCCCAGGTGCAGGCAGCTGCCAGACTCCCAGGCAGACCCCAGAGTCCCGCTGGGGGCACAGCGGGGAACACACTCCCTAGAAAACACTGAGGCTACCTGCTCTGGCCACATCCCTGGGTGGGGTGGGACGGCTTGGCCAGAAGGGTCCACAGCGGCCCCAGAAGCTGCCTTCCCGGTCCCCTTGTCTCCACGTGGAGTCCACATTCGCACTCCCAGGTGCTGCTGCAGGAGACCCGGGGCACACACAGCCTCCACTTGAGGCTGTGGTCCCCGCCACAGGACAACATCTCACCTGAGACCCTAGAATGGGCTCTCCTTTCTTTGCCGACTTGGAATGGTTGCTTAAGGTAGATGTCCCCCCGCCCCCCAGCTCTGTGGGGTTGAAAGGTGTGGGGCCGCAGAGATCCGATACCGGAACTGGGATGATCAGGGCAAAGCAAAGGGAGAAGGAGAGTCGGAGTCTCCTGAAGGCGGTCAGGAAATCACTGGCCCCGATGGGTCCCAGGTCCACCGAGTCACAGGCGAGGACAGGCAGAGGCGGGGCTGGAGTTGGGGTCCACCCAGGACCCCCACGCGTGGGCCAGAGTTTTGGAGCTCCCACTACCTGCACCCCACAAACGCACTCTGGAGATGGGCACTGCCCTCAGGATTCTGAGTGCAGGTCAGGCCCTGGCCAGCAGAGGAGGAAGACGGTGCTGCTGGGGGTAGGAAGTAGGGGGAGATGCGGGTGGGAGTGGGAGGAAGGTCAAAGGAGCCCTGCAGGCTCACAGACCTAGGCCCCACCCCAGGGGACCTGGCAGAGGTGCCACGCCCCCCTCTGTCTATTGAAGTTAGTGCCTCCATGCCCCTGTCCCCGTCCCCTACTCCGTGGCTCCTCCCGCTGGGGCTGGGCCTGCACACAGCAGAGGTGGAAGCTGAGCTAGGGGCCCTCTCTTCTGCTTGCCTAACAGACCTGTCAGGGGCAGAGCCCACACAGAGAGATGACCACGCTGCCAGGGACAACAATGTGCCAGGGAAGACATCTGCGGCAGAACCACTGCCCCCCCATCTGACCTTTGCAAAGCCCCCAGCAGTCTGGCCCAGAGCCTCCCCAGCACTGTTGCCACTTGGCTCTCAGGCAACTGCCCTGGGGGCTGGATCAGCCAGGGAAGCCGAGCTCCACCTTTGTGCCTGGTGAGATGTCATTGCGCTGGAAGGTGTGGCTGATGGCTTCAGTGGGGCCACCAAGCATTGGGCCCATGAGGCTCTGAGCTGCTCTTGCTCTACCCTCAAAGAGTGGGCCCCTGACTGTGGTCTCCGTCCCATGAGGACTGTACCTCCACAGCCAGCAGCGGCTGACATGTTCGCCCTCTCAACATGCTTGTAGATTGGCATACAAACCCCATTTCCAGATGTGGAGACTGAGGCTCAGAGAGGTAAGGAAACACTCTGACACCGCTACTGAGAGGCAGATCTGGGTTTTGCACCCGAGTCTCTGTGACTCCCAAGCCTGCCTTCTCCCCAGCCAGATGTCATAGACGCAGGCTCCGTGTCGGATCCCAGAGGGCTGCACAAAGCCCCCAGGAGGAGGTCAGCTTTCTCTCCTTTCTTGCATCCTGGGGCAGGATTCCAGAGACTCAGGAGGAGGGTGCTGACCGTGAGGCACAGGGGAAGGGGAGGTGGTCCATGCCTAGGGCTTCCCAGTGGCCTTCACCTTGCTCATGTTCTCCCATAGCGAGGCTGGCTCTATAAGACGCTGATGATCACTGTGCTCCTTGCAACCTGAGCCTGATGGTCTCCAGGAACCTGGGTCCCTGTGGATGCAAAGCGTCTTCTGCATCCTCCATTCCTTGCCTTCTGCAAAAGTCCAGGACCACCAGAGGAACTTGGGCAACAGGGAGAGTATTTTCCTAGAATCTGGGGGGAAGGCAGGGCCCTGCCATGGTCACAGCCGACAGATGGGATCAGAGCAAGGCAAAGAGAGATCCTCCACCCCCAGAAGGGTCAGTGAAGAAGACATGGCTGGGGCCAGTACTGTGGCGCAGTGGGTTAAAGCCCTGGCCTGAGGCGCCGGCATCCCATATGGGCATCGGTTCTAGTCCCGGCGGCTCTTCTTCCAATCCGGCTCTCTGCTATGGCCTGGGAAAGCAGTAGAAGATGGCTGAGTCCTTGGGCTCCTGCACCCGCGTAGGAGACCCGGAAAAAGCTTCTGGCTCCGGATTGGCACAGCTCCAGCCATTGTGGCCAATTGGGGAGTGAACTAGTGGATGGAAGACCTCTCTCTCTATCTCTCTCTTTCTCTCTCTGCCTCTCCTTCTCTCTGTGTAACTGAAACTTTGAAATAATTAAATAAATCTTAAAAAAAAGATATGGCTCCCAAATTGAGCTTGGGGACCTGGAGACCACAGTGTGCATGTAAGTGTGTGTGTGCATCTGAGTGTGAGTGTGCATGTGCATAAGTGTGCCTGAGAGTGAATGTGTGTGTGAGTGTGCATGTGTGTTTTCATGTGTGAGTACTCATGTGTGTGCAAGAATGTGCGTGCGAGCATTTGTGCATGTTTTCATGTGTGAGAGTGCAAGTATATGTGTGAATGTGTGTGTGCAAGCATGTGTGTTTCCATGTGTGAGTATGCATGAGTGCGTGCATATATGTGAGTGTATGTATGTGAATGATGGGCATGGGGCTGGACTTGGTGATGAGCAAATGATGGATGGTGACTTGGAGGTGTTGGGGGGGATGTGGGGTAGAGCATGTGTGTGTGCATAGTTGAAGAGCAGAAATACCAAATCCACGATCTGGACTGCAACTCTCAGCCGGATCAAGCCTAGCTTTTGCTCACGGACAATCACCCTCACAAAAAAAGCAATTAACTTTAGGGAGAGTGAGTCTAACATGCTAGGGAATTCTTGCAGCATGTTGGAGCTACAGGGTTCAGCGCTCACCATAGTAACAGCCCTTCGCCGCACAAAACAGCGCCTGCTGGACTCCCAAGGCTGGCCGTGGGCCAGCACCACAGGGAGGAGAAGGCCACTGACGGACGTGTCAGTGCTGCTGGACCCCTCAGTGACGGGCACACTCTGCCACCGACCGCGGCGGTCCCCACCCCAGCCTGCATGATGTCAGTGCAAGGTTACCACATGATTATTCCCTGCCACAGTCTTGGCTTTGACGTGTCCTTTGTTTTATGAAATAATGGGCTGGGGACTTGGCAGGTTTTCTTCTAATAGCCTGACTTAGAGAAAAAAAAAAAAAATAGATCAACCCTATGTTGCTGCAGTTGTTTTAGTACCAGTCCACAAAACCCGAACAAGCGAAGGCCCTGATTAAAACCCTCCTGCTGGTGTCCCCGCTCAGGGAGAAGAATGTGGAAACTGAGGCAGGGGTGCCGAGGGCCACGCTCCCTTGGGAAGCAGTGGGCACCTAATCCCCATCATGGAGGTGGCTGTTAGTTTTTTCCTCCGATGGGAGTCTCTACAGGTAAGCCAATGCCCAGCTAGTCCAATCCATCTTTTCTAACAGGATCTGTTGTCTTTCGATGCCTTGGCACAGAACCAGAACAGCCTGAAATCTTAATGGATGCTAATACAAGCAGGATCCTCATAAACCTGCAGTGGCAGATTTTCGCAGGAATCCCGGGATGCATCAAGGCGAGGGGCAAAGGAGAGCGGGGATTCTTCGCACACATCTGTCCCGAGCCTTGGAGTTTGTTTATCCGTAACTGCTATGCAGGTATAAATTAGAGCACAATGGGGACCCTCGCCCTGTAAATAATTATAATTGAATCTTACAGCAAAAAGTGAGAGTGACTCCCCTACCCATTCCCTCTGCTTCATTCCTTCCCCACTGGGGGACTTAATAGGAAAAGAGATCCTCACTCCGATTTGTTTCCCTCCAGAAGTTCGGACAGCAAGGCATTGACTCACCCTTGGTGGGCAGGAGCTGGAGGAGGCCTTGTGGCTCCCAAACAAGTGAGTGAAAGAGACGGGGGGGCTTAGAGAGACAGAACCAGAAAGATCTTTCATCCTGGCATCTGGTCATGGCAGTGAAAACTGGGGGACATCCCAGGCAGAAAGCTGGTGAGTAACCGGGTCACAGGCTTACAAGGAGAAGCCAGGCAGCCATGACCCCCCTACCACACCCTGCCCCGGATGTGGCACTGCGGCTAAGAAGACAGACTTCGGCGTTGGATCCCAGCACTGCTCCTTGTTGTGTGATCTCAAGCAAGTAGCCTAAGCTCCCTGGGCCTCATTGCCCTCCTCCAGGAGTTAT
Source organism: Lepus europaeus (assembly GCF_033115175.1). Classification (NCBI taxonomy): domain Eukaryota; kingdom Metazoa; phylum Chordata; class Mammalia; order Lagomorpha; family Leporidae; genus Lepus; species Lepus europaeus. The sequence continues at coordinate 25,978,743 of NC_084831.1, forward strand.
GGCCTTCCTAGAGTTTTTAGAGAGATGAAATGAAATGTTAGCTTAAAGAGCTTGGTGCTGGTTGGCATATATTGGAGTAAATGCTCAATAAATAATACTATTATCACACCTATTCTATTTTGGAGACCTCTGCGATGATAGAACAATTTCTATGATACGATGTTAAGTGAAAAAATGACTACAGGTATCTTATGATCCTAACTCTCATATTAAAATATAGCTAAGGAACTAGCTAACTGGATCTAGGCCAGGGAAAAAAGGCCGAAGGGGAAGATAGAAAAAATGATAACCATTGTTGTTCATTTCTCTATAACTTTGTATATTTGCTACAAGGAGCAAATGTGTTAGGTTTACAGTCAGAGGAAGAGGTCTTTTACAAAAAGAGACAGAGGTTAGGGCTGGCACTGTGGCGCAGTGGGTTAAAGCCCTGGCCTGAAGTGCCAGCATCCCATATGGGCGCCGGTTCGAGTCCCGGCTGCTCCTCTTCCGATCTGGCTCTCTGCTATGGCCTGGGAAAGCAGTAGAAGATGGCCCAAGTGCATGGGCCCCTGCACCCATGTGGGAGACCCAGAAGAAGCTCCTGACTCCTGGCTTCGGATCGGCACAGCTCCGGCTATTGCGTTCATCTGGGGAGTGAACCAGTGGATGGAAGGCCTCTCTCTCTGTCTCTACCTCTCTCTGTAACTCTTTGAAATAAATAAAATAAATCTTTAAAGAGAGAGAGAGACAGACAGACAGACAGGGGTGTGAGGGCTGGGCAGCCTCTGGGGCTTCCAGGCCAGGGAGGGCTCATCTAGATGCTCAACCCCACTCCCAGTGGGAAATTGCAGCCATGGTCCCAGACTCATTCACACAGCCTCCACCTCCGCAGAGCAGTTCCAGCCCTGGGCTGCCCTGGGCTCCTCTCAGTGTCCTGTGCAGGATGGGGAATGGCCCCCAGCCACGCCCACAAGGCACGCTGGCAACATCCACAGCACCAGCAAGCCTGCGTTCTCACCGATACGCTGGCCTCCCCGATCTGAGCCCGTATCTGGGTAGAGTCCATCCCACTCCTGCCTCTGCAGTAGCCACACGTGGCTCCTACCAGGAGCTTGTCCGATTTTACCACCAAGCAGACGGGGAGCTCTTCCAAGGCGCATGTCTTTCCACCTGCTGTTTCTGCCACCATCGAGCCTTGCATGCAGCAGGCATGCAATCAATGTGCCGCACGCCCTGCTCTCTTCCTCTCCCGCCTGCCCACGGCGCCTCCCTTCCTCCTGCAGCTCCCTGTCTCTGGCTTGTGTGAGTCTCGCAGCCTCCACTTTCTGCTGCACTCAGAGCCCTTGGCGACACCACCTGCACCCTCCACCCCCACACACGGAGCCCTGCTGCTCCCGGGCACACAGCACATCTGGACACACCTGAAGCACATCTGGACATACCCTCCTACTGGCCCCCGATGCGCTCCCCAAGGTCCCCTTGAGGCTCGCAGCCTGCTCACGCAGCTACAGTGCAAGATGCGAGAAGGTTCCACATGCTGCACGGCTACCAGGCAAACAGGAAGCTGGCCACTTCCCAAAGTCTGCAGACAACAAGCCAGCAAGGTTGCCAAGGCCTCCATCATTCCCTATCCCATCCACGGTGGGAGAATGGGTATGGAACACACCGCCAGAGAGCTGGCACTTTCTGATGAGGTCACGATGCATGGCAAGAGGTCAGCCTTGCCCTTTGCACAGTGCCTGGCTGGGGTCACGGGGCCAGATCCCCCCAGATGCTCAATCCCTTTGTTGGACGCCTTGTGTCTTCCAGAAGCAGAACACCTGTGCAGACGGTTTTACCGTGACCACATCCACGTTGAGACCAGAATGTTTTTAGCCACGATGCCAGTCACTCAACCAAGACCCCCCAGGGCAGTCTTCAGCAGAGACACACATTGAATCAGAGAGCAAAATGACCATCACTGTTTACCATGGCGTTGGAAAGAGCCCACGGGTTCTCGCTGTGATCGGACCAAGGGCTCCAATGGCAGGAGGAAGGAAGCAGCCCCAGGTGCTAAGGAGACAATGTGTGTGCACCCCGGGAATTCACAGCTGCATGGGCAGAGGGCAGGGGGGCGGGAGTGCACACTTACCACAGAGAGGAGCCCTCGGTGCCCGTGACCTCCAGGAAGTCGTAACCGTCCTCCAGCTGGAAGTCACTGAAGACCAGGGCGATGGTGTCCCCCAGCTCGGCCAGGATGGTCCACGTGCAGTCGGCGTTGTTGTGGTACTCGGAGGGGAAGTGGGGGCTGGAGATGATGCCACTCTGGCCCCGCAGTGTTCCACCGCAGGCGTCATCCGCTGTGGGCAGAGACGAGAGGCTTGCATGAGTGGCTCTCACCCAGGAGAGGCAGAAAGAGCCCTGAACTGTGACACCCGCACCAGTCTGCCAAGAACTTGGTCTCGTGTGTCTGGTTAGCCCCTGCCATGCGCCAAGCGCCGCACTGAGCATTTTAGATATTGCTGTATTTGCTTAGTGCATCCAGGAAGCTAAGGCTCAGGGCGGCCAAGCCACGTGCCTGGTGACCCAGAACCAGCTGCCCAGACCTTCAAAGCCTACCCACCCTGGGCCCAGTAGGCAAGTAATTATACTGCACCAGGGCACACGTTGTCTTAGTGTAAAGAAAGGAACCATGCAACCAGTGTCTGAGTCTCAGAGGCATCAGGTGCTAATAACAAACAGTTACATTTGTTGAGTACTTAGGATACACCAGGTACTACTCTCCATCCCCTGCCACATTTGATTAGTCCCTTCTACGGAGTGCCGTTCCCGTTTACAGGGAGGAAGCCAAAGCACAAAGAGATCGGTCACTGGCTGAAGGTGACGCAGCTCACTGAGACTTAATTCTAAATTCTAAAGCCCTACGGCCCTCCTCCAGGACTGCACCATCGACTGGTGTGCTCTTCTGTCTTCTGAGAGCATGGCTCACATGTTGAGGAGATACACAAAGCAGCAAGCAACCATCCTTACGGGGAGGGGTCAGCTTGGGAAGGCTGAACAGGAGAAGGGCCACTGGAGCCGGGTTTTGAAGGACAGATAGGAGTATTTCAAGGAAGAAGGACCCAAATGGCTATGCACACAGACGTCTGGAAGTGCAAGGCACGTCTAAGATAAACAGATGACTTCTCAGAGAGTAGAGTGGCAGATGATGGGTGATGGCAATGGAGACGCAGAAGGGGGCACAGAGGATGGGGTCCACAGATCAGCAGGCAGCCAAGTGTGCTAGAAAGAAAACTTCAGGAAGGTCTCCACAACTTCCCAGCCACATGTGCGACCTCAGGCAATTTATTTTTCTTTCTTTTTTTTTCTTTTTGACAGGCAGGGTGGATAGTGTGAGAGAGAGAGAGAGAGAGAGAGAGAGAGACAGAGAGAAAGGTCTTCCTTTTTGCCATTGGTTCACCCTCCAATGGCCGCTGCAGCTGGTGCATCGCGCTGATCCGAAGCCAGGAGCAGGTGCTTCTCCTGGTCTCCCATGCGGGTGCAGGGCCCAAGGACTTGGGCCATCCTCCACTGCCTTCCCGGGCCATAGCAGAGAGCTGGCCTGGAAGAGGGGCAACCGGGATAGAATCCGGCACCCCAACCAGGACTAGAACCCGGTGTGCCGGCGCCGCAAGGCAGAGGATTAGCCTATTGAGCCGCGGCGCCGGCCGCAATTTATCTTTCTAGGTCTCAATTGACTTCTTTCTACAATGGTTTACTGTGATAACCAAAGGGGATCATTAATGTCACGGTTCCTGGCACGCACCAGTGACTGACTGCAGTAGATGCCCAACTGAAACCAAGAGCTTCTTTTCCTTCCACTTCATCTTGAGGATCAGAGGTAGTGAAGGAGTGAGTCTGGGCTCACACCTGCGATAGATCACGCAGGCTGTGGCATGGAGGGGGTTTGAGTTGAGGAAACAAGCAGAATGCTCCAAGCAAGGCACAGGCGCCGAAGTCCAGGAGAGCCGATTTGAGGGCAGGGGAATTACTGAGATATTTAGAGAGTCTGCAGCACTTGGACCAGGAGGGATGGAATCTGGGTCTCTGGCATGAGCACCTAGGCAGACAAAGGTGCCATTTCCTAGGGCAGGGAGCCCAGGCACATAGCGCCTTGTGGTGTGGAAGTCAACTGAGAGTTCAGGTTTGTTTTCATGTTTGTTTCTCTGTTTTTAATATACTTGAACGGGAGAGAGGAGGCAGGTGAGGGAATGTGAGGGAAGGAGGGAGAGAGAGACAAAGAGAGACAGAGAGACAGAGAGAGAGTGTGTGTTTCCATCCACTGGCTCATGCCTCCAATGCATGCAACAGTCAGAACTGGGCCGGCTCAAAGCCAGGAGCCAGGAATTGCATCTGGGTCTCCCACATGGGAGGCAGGGTCCCAAGCACTCGAGCCATCACTGTTGCCTCCCAGGGTGTGCGTTGGCAGGAATCCGGATCAGAAGTGGAGTACCCAAGACCCTGATACAGGATGTGGGTGTTGCCAAGAGGTGGCCTAACCTGCTGTATCACAGTGTCTGCCACTAGAGTGCAGTGTTGGAGACACGGAGCTGAAGGTGTCTGTGGGGCACCTGGGGGACAGAGAAGGGTGACCACTGGACGTACGTATGCAATCTGGGCTGGAGAGAGAAGGGATTCTGTTTAGTGGCTGTGGAGTATCATGGGTACTGTCACTGTCCAGGGTCAGGAGAAAGGGGCCATTCCTCAGGGTCCTGTGGTTATACAAATCAAAGGACCTTCCCTACATGAGTGCATGTGCAGGTGCACATGAGTGTTCTGCTCCTGTGCATGTGACCTGAGCCCCTACTGTGTGCCCAGCCCCAGGGCTCGACTCGGCGGAAGGGCAAGGGCAGCACAGACTCCTCCTGGCTGAGGCCCGGAGGTCAGGGGTCAGAGGGTGTGGGGAGGATGTAGCTTGGTAGATGGTTCATGGGTGCATTTGGCAAATTCTCTCTCTCTCTCTCTCCCTTAAGATTTATGTATTTAGGGGCCAGAACCGTGGTGCGATAGGTTAATTCTCCACTTGCAGCACTGGCATCCCATATGGGTGCTGGTTCTAGTCCTGGCTGCTCCTCTTTCTGATCCAGCTCTCTGCTGTGGCCTGGGAAAGCAGTAGAAGATGGCCCAAGTCCTTGGGCCCCTGCCCCCATGTGGGAGACTCAAAAGAAACCCTTGGCTCCTGCTTTGCCTAGCCTAGCCCCGGCTGTTGCAGCCATTGAGGAGTGAACCAGAGGATGGAAGAGTCCCTCTCTCTGTAACTCTGTCTTTCAAATATACAATAAATAAATCTTTTTTAAAGACAGGAGCAGTGCCAAGGGACCAAAGGCACTGGAGCAGTAGAACAAGGAGAGCAGAGGGGCCCAAGTCAGCAGGGAGGCTACCGTTAGGATGCAGGTTCGACCCCGGGTGAGGTGAGAAGCCAGTGGAAGACTCTGAGCACAGCAGGTGACGTGATCTGAGCTGGGAATACACAGGACCTCTGGGTTGCCATACAGACTGCAGAGCACGGAACCAGGATGATCCAGGGGGGAGATGCGAGTGGCTGGGACCCCGTGGTAACAGGGAGATGTGGTTGGAGCAGGACTGCGTATGGAGCTGAGATGGCAGGATATGAGGTCTGTCTGCCTGGGCGGCCGCAGCACAAGGTAAAAGCAGCAGCCCGGAGGCTGACGGTGGTGAGTGTGGTGTGTCAGGCCGGGGCTGTGGGGCAGGAAGAGGTGACAGCGCTGGACTGGGTGGGAAGGTGAGGGTGTCCTGGGAGGACCTTTGGTGCCACGTGGAGTTCTCCTCTCCTCTTCTTGTGCTACCCCCAGTGCAGGTGCCCAGGCCTCAGGAGAGAGGCAGGGAGGGAAGACGGGCAAGGCCGACGGTGCTCGGCTTAGTGGTGCTGTTTGTTTGTTTCATCAAGTTGATGCTATTTCCACCCTAGGTATCTCTCTGGCAGCAGACTACGAAGTCTGACATCTGAGGCCAAGTCTGTCTCCTTCTGATGTAATAAATTCACCGTAAACATTACCAGGGAGGTAAGTTACAGGAGCCACTCCGTGAGCAGGAGATTTGTCACCAGCATCCCCAGCAGGCCCTAGTCTACCAGTCCCCAACAGCCCTGTCACCAGTCCTGTCTATGCAGGCAGAACCTTCTTCTGTGGTGTAGGGGGCTTGGAGGGCTGGGGGTGGGGAGATCGGAGACGTGGAGAACAGTGAAAAGGGTGTTTGAATCATTAAAGCGCGGAGCAGGCAGTGGCCCAGGGAAGGAGGAGGCCCAGGGAGGGACTGGGGGAGCAGCCAGGGAGGAGCGAATGGGGGTGGGCTCCAACAGGCAGAGGGATGGCCAGGAGGAGGGGACCCAGGGAGCCCTGGAGAGAAGCAGCTCAACCCAACCCAGACCATCCTCATCCTCTCCTCCCACTGCACCTGTTCCTCTCCTGGAGTTCCCTGTCCTGGACAGCAGCAGCACCATGGGTCTGGTTCCACCTGATCTGGGGACAACCTCAGCCCCTCCTACCTCTTCACACCCAGCAGGTGACCGCATCCTGTCCCTCCTGCCCAGTGCTCTCCATCCTGGCCCTGGTCCCTGCTCCTGGGGGACTGTGAGCCATGCTGAGCTTCAAGTCACCTGTAGCTGTGAAGCCTCCTGGTCCAGGCCAGGGTACCACTGGGAAGCACAAACCTGGTGATGCTACTCTCTCTGAGAACTTTCCATGCCTCCCACTGTCACGTAGGATACAGGAGGCCACATGGGGGCTTACAGGAGCCTTATCCTCCCAACTGCCCTCTGCCCAGCTTTGTTCATGCACCAAGCATCTTCCTCGTGAAGGACCTCCCCTAGTGCGTCAATGCACTTGGACACGGCCCCCCAGGGTCTCCTACTGAGGGGACGAATGTAGATAGGCAATTACATGGCACTCCTTTGTGGAGCTGTTGCTCTGGGCCAGGTGTGGTACCTGCTGCACCTGCACCTCCTCACCTAGTCCTCACCTCACCCGCACTCTACAGATCAGAAAGAGGGGCTCCGAACTGTGCAAAGTGCTGTTTGCCCATCATCAAGCCTTCTTCTCGACTTCATTGGATCTGGCTGACCCCTCCTCCATCTAAGTGTCATTTTTTTATGAATCTTTACAGGGTCAGGGCACCCCTCCCTTCACCAGATGCTGTCTGGCATACCACTGTTCTCTGATTGGTTGCATCCTGACTCCCCGTCTAGACAGGAAACTGGGTATGTGTTGGTTCTGTTGCTAGCACCTAGCCCATTTCCTGGCATAAATCAGGCGCTCCATCAACATCTGCTGAGCGTCTAAATGAAACGAGGAACTGAAGCTTCAAGAGGTTAACTTTCCGCAGATCGCCCAGGAAAAGGCTGGGTCAGGATTCTACTGGAGTCTCTGGCCCTCTAACACCCTGCTCAAAGGCAGGTTAGTGGGCTATCCTGGGAGTTTCAAACTCCCCGACTTCACCCCAGGCCCTCTGTGCCATGCTCAGAAGCGAGGACTCGGGAGCCTGAGACCCTCCGGCTGGGGCCAGCAATGGACTCGAAGCTGCAGCTTGTCCCGGGGGCGCCTCTGCCACCGGGGCTCTCGCCCCGTCCTGCTGTGATTGAAGATGCGATAAAAGCTGTTTGGAGATTCTCTCCCCATTTAAACAAGGCACCATATTTCATGGTTACAACTTCGGAGTCATAAAACACAACCTTCAGCTGCCACCGCAGGCCTGAAATATTCATTTACACTCTCCCCTTCCCTGGCAGTGAGTGTGGCCCGCCGCGGAGTCACACACGTTCCGAGGTGGGGTGTGTGGTGCTGACGGTGCCTTCCCAAGCTTATGGCTTTATTTACGACTGGCTTTAAGTGCTCCTGAAATTGCTTCAATTAACCATCGTTTTGGAGAACGATCTTGCAATCCTCCATGATGGCTGTGAACTCTACGGTCACTCCCAGATGTCCACTAAGGATGGTGGGGCTTGCTTGAGGCCAACTCCCATGCACCATCTCAGAGGCCTGGGACCCTGAGGATTCTCGGTGGTGGGCATCTGTCCATGGCCTTCCCTCCCCCAGGTCCCTCAGCTGCCCAGAAGATGAAAATGCCAACAGGCCCCCTCACCCTGGGGGAGAAGCCAGCATCTTGCCACTCAAGGCCAGGCCTGGGAGAGCTGGGCTATGGGTGCCCAAAGCTGTAGTCCTCCCCCCTTTCTGGCCCTGTAGCTCAGTGTCTCTGTCCCTACTGGGGGCCCTTTCTACGGGGCTCTGGACTCTGCCCCTGGATCCTTGGCTTTATCGAGAACCTTCCTTCTTCCATGTAGGAGATCCCAGCTCTAGACAGCAGCACCTCTGCCCCCAGAAGCCTTTCCTGGATATGCCCCCCCCCCCCCAGGGTCTCCTACTGAGGGGAGGAATACAATTACATAGCGCTCCTTCGTGGAGCTGTCCTCCTGGCCAGGTGATGCACCTGCTGCACCTGCACCTCCTCTCCCACTGGGGAGGGAAGGTAGAGTCACCTGCACTCTACAGAGGACGAAAGCAGCTCAGGGAGCTTCCAGAACTGTCCCATGACCACAAAGCTATGAAATGCTGGCGCCAGGATTCCAGCCAGGACACTCGTGCCACAGCCCACCTATGAGGGAGTTGTTCATCGTGATACTGAGTGAAACAAGCCAGTCCCCAAAAGACAAATACTGCGTCTTTTCCCTGGTCTGTGGTAACTGGTAAGAGTATCTAAAACGTAATGCATAGGGGTGGAATTCACATTTTGAGACTGGATGATTGTTTACAGCCCTGTCTCTACTGTTGAAGAACAGTGTTTTTTCCTTCTTACTACTTGTTGAACTCTTTACCTACCAAAGAGCTGATCTTATGAGTATAAAGTAAACTGAACTGAGAGTAGATCAATATAAAAATTAAGAGAGGGAATAAGAGAGGAAGGAGGAGGTAGAGTGGGAGTATGGGTGGGAAGTATTGCTATGTTCCTAAATCTGTATATATGAATTACATGAAATTTGTTTACCTTAAATAAGAAAAATGAAAAAAAAAACCATAAAAATGTCAATAAAAGATAAAGCTTATTTTCATGTAGAACAATTTCTAAATCCATGAATAGCTTTTTTTCCCTGTAAGGTACATTTATCATGAACTTTTCAATAAGAAAGCTATGTGCGGATTTCACAGTATTTTTCACCAACAACATATGCTTATCTTTCAACTCCATTTCTCATGAGCCTTTTGAAGCTCTCTGGTGCTTGCCTGCTCTTCAGGTTTTGGTCAATGCAATGCCTGACCCAGGCACCACTCGACCGAGGGGGAAGGAGAGGGATTGGGCCTCCACTTAGGCTCCTTGGGTGAGGAGGCATAGCAGCCTCTGCCCATCAGAGTCACTGCAGGCCCTTTCAAGCAGCAAGTGAAAGAGGAAGGTCAAGGTGAACCACGGGAGACTGAGAAGCCCCTGTGTGCACCTGCGGATTGAGCTCCTGTGCCCTGGACCACACGGACAGGCTCTGGGAGTCACAGGGCCACTGTGAGTCAGGTTCCTGCTACAGATCACAGGCCACCGTCCCTGCCTGCAGTAGACAGTGATGTTCAGATCATGGCTGGGGCCAGCGCTGAGGCGTAGTGGATTAAGTGGTCTCCTATGGCGCCAGCATCCCATGTGGCTGCTCCACTTCCCACCCAGGTCCCTGGTAATGGCCTCAGAAAAAGCAGAAGATGCATCAAGTGCTTGGGCCCCAGCACCCACATGGGAGACCTGGAGGAAGCTCCTGGCTTCGACCTGGCTCAGCCCTGGCTGTTGCAGCCATCTGGGGAGTGAACCAGCAAATGGAAACTTTCTCACTCTGTTATTCTGACTTTCAAATAAATAACATATTTTAAAAAATCTTGCAGGTAGGCACACACATGAGGGCTGAATCCTGGCTCCTCCTTCTGGCTACAGCCCCTCCAGGCCCTGGTGCCCTAGACTGTCACAGGCAATGACAATACCTTAACCTCCCAAGGTGCTGGTGAGGATCACATTAGACAACAGGGCCTGGAGCACAGTCAGGGCTCAGTACATGCTGGCCGGCAGTGGCCATGGCAGGAAGACAGAGTGAGAGTGAACTCTCATCCGGTGGGTGCTAGGAACAAGGATGAAATCGGGCTGTGGTTCCTATTTACAGGTGGGAAAACCCAGGAGAGGTTGAGTACGTGGCCCAAAGCCACTCAGCCAGTGGATGTGAGAGATGGGACTGCAGACCCTCTGCTGTCAATCATTCTGCCGTGGTAATGGGGGGAGGGGAGGAGTAGCATCAGTGACCCCAGGAGTAGCAGAGGAGCCTTGCCACAGGAGTGGCTTCATCAGCCAGGGCCTGCGCCAAGGCTTCCATGCTCAGAGTCGCTCAGGGTCCATGCTGTGTCCAGCACCGTGTCTGGTGCCTTCTGTCTCTTTGCTGTCTGGCAGCTGCCTGCTGTCCCTTGTCACTCTCCCAGACGGTTTCCCCCTCAGGGCTCCTCCCAGCTGGTGAACGCATCTCTTGGCTTGGAGTCTCCCAAGCACCTCAAACGTTACCTGGAAAACTCTGGATTCTCTTTAGGAAACACACTTCCTGCCCCCATTGCCGCCTCCACCATCTTGCCCGTCAGCATCCCTGCCTAGCCAGCACCTCACATCTGGGTATCGCCTTGAGCCCTGGCTCCATCAGCACCCACATCCAATCCATGGCAAAGACCTATCAGCCGCACCTCTTAACCCCATCCCTGATCCGCCCACGCGCCCCTGTCTCTGCCACGGCCACCACCATGGCCCACACGCATCGTCTCCAGCCTGGGCACCTGCAGGAGCTGCCTCCCGACGGCCTCCACTTGTGCCTCTTGCCCAGCTACAATCCCCCTCCCTCACCGCACCCAGAGCCATCTTCCTGAAACATCAAGTTCAGTGGAACCAAACCTCTGCTTTAAACCTCTCCGCCGTATGCCTCCTGAACTTAGACATGGAGTCTGCCCTTGACCCAGCTGTCCCACTTCTGGGAAAATATCCAGAGGCATTGAAGTCAGCCTCTCCAAGACACAGCTCTGCTCCCATGATTACTGCAGCACGAGTGACAGGAGCCACAACATGGAAGCAACCCAGACTTCCATCGGCAATGAACGGATAAAGAAAACATCACACCCACACCCACACCCACACCCACACACTCACACACATGGGTATTATTCAGCCATAAAAAAGAACGAAATCCTGACTCGCAGCGAAATGGATGGAGCTAGAAAGCATTATATTGAGTGAAAGGAGCCAGATACAGACAGACAAACATCGGGTTTTTCCCCGTACATGTGGGAGTTAAAATACAGCAGATCTGAACTTGGAATAGTGAGTACTACAGGCTGGGAAGGGTGGGGGCAAGGGGCAGAGGGAGGTCAGATTATGTGCTCTAAAACACAATCAGACACAGTAATGGTTTCTGGGGCTCCGCGGCCCAGGGGGTGATGAGGGTTCACAGCGCTGTATTCCATGCGGCATAAAGAACTGGAGGCGGAGCTGGCAGACTTTAAACACTGGGAGAGGAGAAGGGAGGGCTCCTCTGTGTGTGTATGTGTGTGCACTGAGGTACTGCATCGTGCCCCATACAAAAGTAACAAGCAATACCTGGTAATCAAAAAAGTTAAATGAAATAAAATTACAGGGGCTAGTGCTGTGGTGTAGCAGGTGAGGCCACTGCCTGCAGCACCGGCATCCCATATGGATGCCAGTTTGAGTCCCGGCTGCTCCACTTCCCATCGAGCTCTCTGCTAATGGCCTGGGAAAGCAGTAGAAGATGGCCCCTGTGTCCACGTTGGAGACCTGGAAGAAGCTCCTGGCTCCTGGTTTTGGATTGGCCCAGCTCTGGCCATTGTGGCTATCTGGGGAGTGAACCAGCAGATGGAAGACCTCTCTCTCTCTCTCTCTCTCTCTCTCTGCCCCTCTGTAACTCTGCCTTTCAAATAAATAAATAAATAAATCTTTAGAAATAAAATTATGAAGAAAATCTTTTCAGTAAAAAAAAAAAAAAAAAAAAAGCAAACCTAAACTTCTTGGCAAGTTTCCCACTTCCCTACAGCCCTGGATTCTCCGCCCCTTCATTCCACACCTGCCTTATAGGTCTGTTCTCCAGTGCTCTAACTTAGCAGGCTCTTTCCCACCCCAGGGCCTTTGCACTTGCTCCTTTTGCCAGGAGAGGAGTCCCCTAGGTCTTCACATAACAGGTTGCTCCATTCCAATTCACCTCTTCAGAGATTCCCCTGACTAGCCCTTGTCACACAGCCTTCCTCATCGCTGGCTCCGGTCACCACCGGCCCTGCGGTCATTCCGTTATTGTTGCTGTGCTGTCTCCCGGCCACTGGAATGTGAGCTCCGTGAGATCCCGGCCTTGGGCCTGACTTGGTCGGCACCATGAGTTTCCGCATTTGGAGCAGCAGCTGGCGCTTCCCGGGCCGTCAATAAATAACGATTGGATCCATGACTGACTGGCGCGTGGTAGGTGCTCAACAGCAAGCTGCTGGGTTGCTGAGGAATCGACGAGTGAGCAATCGGCTCCGTTTCCACTTTAAAGCTCGCAGAAGTCTACCCGCGTGCTGGCAACCACACAGCATGGAGCCGGCCCAGCTGAGGCCGAACGCAGGCCCCACTGACTATGCCTGCCCACACCTGACGCCGCTGCCTCTGTTTCCCGCTCTGCAGCAAAACTGGATGCAGCTTGGCAGGTGCAGGTCGAGCCTCTCTGCAGGCCAAATGCCCCTTTCCCCTTGCCTGGCGGAGGCTGTAGGGGGCTGCAGTGGCCGGCCGCGGCCAAGCAGTCGGCACTCAGGCCAGCTCGATCTCTCTGCCACCTGCCTCTCGGCCCCCAGCAAGTCTGCTTGCTGCTTTCCTTCTTTCCTGGCGCAGCCTTCCTTGTCCCAGGGCCAGTGCCCCTCGCAAGTCAGAGGCCAGCTGTGGAAATCCACACCGTCTGCTTTCCTGGGCATCAAAGAGACGCCACGAAGTCAGCTCTTCCCAGGGACCTCTGCCTTTGAAAAGGTACCCGGAGTGACACAAAGGGACAGGGGGTCACAGGCCTTGTCTCCTGCCAGCTGCCGGCTGCACCGTCCCTCCGGGGGGTGGGGGGGCCTGGAGCCTTGGGACGGGTCTCCCTGCAGTGCAGCCTCCCACCTGTTCTGCCTCCAATCCTGGTGGCTCCCAGTTGGTCCTCAGGCTGTGTCATGCTCCCAGGGTAGACCCACCTTCCAGCCAAGCACATGTGTTTCCTGGAAGGATCAGAGGCACACGACTCTCTAGTCTGCTCTGAGAAGCTCTGGGCTGGAAGTGATCCTGTCTCCCCGAGCTGATGGGCAGGTGTCATAGCCAGGCTTCCCTTCCGGGTCCAGTGCCTGCATGATCCTGGGGGTGAGTCAGCTGCCGCCAGCCAGCCGCTCATTCAGCCAGGATTTCCAGACCACTGCCCAGTGGATGAGGTTTATTCGGTCACAGATGCCAGCGCTCGAGAGCTCCACACGAGAGGAAGACAGGCCAAAAGCCCTTGCCGAGCCCAGAGCCCTTAACTCGGGCGTGACCGCAGCTCCTGGCACGGCGGTAAGCGCCCTTCACTCCTGTTTAGCTTGGCAACCCAAGGAAGAACAGTCCAGAAAATCGCCTTCAAAACAGCACTGGCCATCCTGGGGACGCTTCTCGGGAAGGTCCGGCAGTTCATGGAGAATGAGAAGGGGGCCGGGGGCCTGGAGTGTGGGGGGCAGGCCGAGGCCTTGGGGGGCTCTGGCAGAGCCATGTTGCTCTCCCCCAGCCTCAGAGACAAAGAAGCATCTGCAGGGAGCCCCCAGGTCTGACTGCCCCGGCAGGCTCCCCTGGCGTGTTCTGAAGACAGCGCTCTGCTAGAAGCCACTTAAGAGAAGCCGAACAGACAGACTAGGGAAGTCTGGAAGGGCCTCGTGATCCACACTGAGGAATCTGTCCCTGACCCCATCAGTGACGAGGGCCCGCTGCCGAGATGCTAAGCCGCGGGTGGGTTTTGTCAGATCTGCAACTTAGAAAGCTCTTGCTTGTGGGAGGTGGGGGTGGTACTAGCAGGGGGGGGGGGTGGGGGGTCCCCAGGGCCCTCCAAGGTGGGCTGCTGCCGAGGGGCAGGGTGCACGAACGACGTCCCTGCTGTGTGACCCGTGTCCCTCTGGGTGGGGACACTCTCCACCGAGCAGGGGCAGGTGACGAAAGGGACATTGTGGAGGCAAACACAAGAGTGGCGTTTCAGTGCAAAGCAGTTTGCTCCATACCCACAGGGGCCTGCAGCTCAGGCAGAGGGCAGGGCTGGAGGCAGGGAGACCATCAGGAGAACAGGAGATAAAAACACCCCGAGGTCCCAGAAGTGGCCGGGAGGCCGGGCAGGGGGAGGAGTGGGGTGAGAAGTGGGAGAGGAGGCGGGGTGGCGCTGTCTCCAGTGGAGAGGCCGTGTGGGAACAGGGTACAGGGGACACCTGAGAGGGTGCTCACGCCCCTCCCCCCCACGACCCCGGGCCCTGGTGTGGGACCTGAGGCAGGTGGAGCCGCCTTGCCCCTCCTGTGTGGCCCCCAGGGCTGGACACACAGCCAGGATCTGACCTGGCTGAGGAGGCAGCCTCATGCCTCAGCTCTGCCTGGTGGCATGGCCACCTGAGACCCCGGAGACTTAGAACATCATTTGCAACCTGGATCTACTGCATTTCCACTCCCACCTGCAGTCGCCTTGGCAGGGGCTCATACAGGCCTTCCCTGCCCTGCCCCACCCCTGGAGGTGGCCACACCCGCAGAAAGCAGCCTCTGAGAAGGGGCTGCAAATCCTGACATGAGACCAAGGTGCAGGAAGCCTCAGGTGGAAGGAGAGGACCCAGCACTCGCCGTGGGGTGCTGGAGCCTCCGAGACAGATGCCCGGGAGCAGCTTCCTGGGAGAAGGGCTGATGGCTCAGCCTTTGCCTGCAGACCACTGGCACTGCTGAGATATGAGCTCCCTGCATGGCCACTGAGCCTTGGCGCGGGGAGATACCTTTCTTCAGGTTCTGTGTTTGGCTTCTGGAGAGAAGTGGCCAAGAAAAATGGGCTGCATTCCCTACCTCAGTTGGCAGAGCAGACCTGGGGGAAGCGAGGAAGCGAGGCAAGGTGGCGAGTTCAGGGTTCAGAGAGAGCAAAAGCTGATGGGCTGCCAAAGACCCCGGGGAATGGGGCTCACCGCGTTAGCCCAGGACCCGAGGTGAGCTGCACCCCTCTGCCTCTGACACTTGGAGGATATTTAAGTTTGGTTTCTGTCTAGAACAAAAGGGCGTGATATAAATAGTGCTCTTGTATTTCCCCATTTAAAGTCGTGATTTCATTCACTGTCCTATTTCCTGTTCTGCCACGTCACAACCTGGGACATCCTCCCTGTAGGGTCAGAATATTAACAGTGACATCCCCAGGGAAGTGGGGAGGGATGCTGCGAGCAATGGCAGGTGCAGCAGCTTCTGGCTGTGGTCTCCCCCGAGAGGCAGGCCCTGAGCCAGAAATGAGACCGGAAGGGTGGTGGGCCTCTCATCCCCTTGGGCACCACTGAGATGGAGCAACACGGCCGAAGCCGACTCTGTTGGCTGAGGAGGATAAAGCAAGGGGAAGTCAAGTGGCAACTCAAAGGGATCGATTGGCTGTGGCTTGCCTGTTGGAAGAGAATTCACAGCAGTGTCTGGAATCCAGCAGAAAGGGTGCTATGATCAATTAATTATGTCTGCCACAGGAGTGGGAAGGAGCTTAGGTGCACATGCCAAGTAATTTCCATCCCTGCTGTCGATTCCAGAAAGTGAGGGCATATGGCAGGAGGAGGGGTGGCGTATCCCGGGAACTAGTCTTCCGATAGTCGTTACAGAAATACGTGCTCCAAGAGAAAAGCAAAGCCTGTGCGCTAGGCGGAGGTACCTCTTCCAGTTATTCCTCAGGGCCTTGAAATGCTCTTCCTAGGCCCACAGCTGGCTGTCCTGGGATCCAGGGCACGCGATGGGGACCGTGAGAACTTCAGGATGCCAATAGCGCAACAGGCTGCAGAGAGGTCCGGCACGCAAAGTCCAAGACAGTCGCCATGGGAATTGGTGATGCGAGGCAGAACACTGGGGACCGAGGGGTAAAGGAGAGGAGGGAGGGGCACCAGGCTGAAGGGCACCTCCAGGATACTGGGCCATGTGGGCAGTATGGGGACATCTACATGTGCTAGGGAGTTTCTCCAGGGCGGTTAAATGTGCTCCATCCACAACGCGATCCCAGCGCTTCCAGCGATTTGTCACACACACAACTGTGCAGAACTGGCCAAGATGGGTGCGAAATACGAACTCAGGATTCCATCTCCAGAAGGTCTGGGAGCACAGTATTTGGGATTTCAGAGTTTCCCAGGCTTGGGAATATTTGCAGATGCATAACTAGTTATCCTGGGCATGGGTCCTGATTCTAAACACGAACCTCACTTACGTCAAATGTGCATCTTACACACGTAGCCTGAGGATAACTTCATACAATATTCTTACTAACTTCGCACACAAAACAAGGTTTCATGGTGTGGGATTTTTCACTTGTGATATCACCTTGGCCCTTGAAAAGTTTCAGGACTTGGAGCATTTCAGATTTTGAATTTTCACATTAGGGATGCTCAACCTGTACATGAAGATTTTGCCCAAGATAGAGTCATTTTGTTCCTCCATTTACATTTTCTGTATGTGCTAACTCTAAAATTGATCATACATTATTTTTGCTATGAGAGATAAGTCATTCAAAATTATTATTTTTATTTACTTTATATGAAAGGCAGAGGAAAGGGCTAGGGGTAGGAAGAGAGAAAGAGAAAGAGAGAGAGAGAGAGAAGGGGTGGGGGAGAAAGATTGCCTACACACTGGTTTGCTTCCCAAATGCCTAGAACAGTCAGGGCTGGGCTGGGCTGAAGCCAGGAGCCTGGCACTCAATCTCCCATGTGGGTGGCAGGGACCCGACTACTTGAGACATCACTGTTGCCTCCCAGGGTCTGGGCAGTAGGAAGCTGGGATTGTGAGTGGATCCGGGACTCAAACCCGGGAACTCTGACATGGGATCTGGGTGTCCCAAGCCACATCTGGAGTGCTGTGCCAGATGCTCCTGCTGGACATCATTTTAGAACTCAGCTGGGCTGTTAGGAGTGGGAGCAGAAAGGAACGGGCTGGGAGGAGGGCACTGATGTTCGGCTTTGCTTGGGCCCCAGGTGCTGGTTTCTAGGGCACAGGACTTCCAGGACTGAAGCTGGGGCTGTCTTGGGAGAAGACAAATGAGGTGGTCTCCCCTCCTGGGGGCTGAGGCCGACCTGGCACGGAATAGTGGGGTTTGGGGAGAGGTGGGTGTGGAGTTTTGGGGGTACACAAGTCTTTGGCATGTTTGGAAGGAACCATTACGTAAGGTGGGAGGCAGAGTGGGTAGGAGAGAGAAGCGGCATCACCAGGTGAGGCGCGCAGGAGTGACTGGGGGCAGAAAGTGACACCATGGCTCTCCTGGGGCAGAGGGACAGGCCAAGGCAGGAGACTCCTGTGCTCCCAAGGCGCCTGCAATACCCACGGCCTTGAGGACCCTCTGGGCCCCGGATGTGGCTCCCCGTGGTGGGAACCCCACACCAGGCTGCAGTGCCGGGTGCAGCCCCTCCCCTCCCCAACCAAAGACAGGATCCACTGGAAGCTCCGCCTCCTCTCCGGCTGCTGCCCACTGGCTCCCTGGGACCCTCTCTCCCTGGGACCCCTGGCGGCCACCTACCTCTGCAGGAGGGCAGGGGAAAGTCCCACGTGGCGCTGTTCTCGGAGCCCGCCTGGCAGGTGAGCACCGCGTGGCCCTCCAGGAAGAAGCCCGGGTTGCAGCTGTAGCGGACTTTGTCGCCGAGGGTGAAGGTGGAGCCTTGCTGGACGCCGTTGGGCAGCCTCCCCGGGTTCCCGCACGTGTGGCTGGGCAGCACTGTGAGGAAAGAAACACACAGCCAGTGAGCCCGGCTCTGCCCCACTCCCGGTCCTCAGCAGCACCTCCCTGGGCCACCTCTTAAAGCCACCAGGTCCCCAAGAATAGGTGACATGCAAAGGGAGCCACATGTGGCATCCAGGGTCCCTGTTTCTTCTAACGCACAGCTCTGCATGTGAATTGTGGCCCTGGGAGCTCACTCTTGTGTCTGGGGCATGGTCACGGAGTCCACACTCCTTCTCCTCGTGGACACAGAACACGGCAGAGAGCAGATGCTTGCTAAATCCCATGTCCTGTCCATCACACGTGGTTTTCTGGCCCAAGGGGTCAGGGGTTGAAGGTTCACACTGGATGAAGCAGTGAGGCAGCGGAAGAAGAAGGCAGGTCCTCATCAGCCTGACCTGTTTACCAGGGGGAACATGGGAACACGGTGCTCCACACATGGCCAGAGCCAAGGCAACCGTGGCCACAGCAGGAGCATCTCATTATCCAGAGGAAAAGGCCTTGGTGAGGGTGCGAGAGCCCCACGGCCCGCCCATCAGGAGGGAGGCAGGATGCAGCTGCTAGGAGCCCACGAGCCACCTGTTCCACCTGACCCAGCTCCCCCGGCTTGGCACTGTCCAAGCCATTCCAGGCAAGCACTGGGCTCTTAGGTATCTCTGCAAGCCCAGGAATCAGGGTGGGCAGCGTAGACCCCAGGCGCCACGCTGCTGCTCCACCTCCCAGCCTGAAGCCTTACCGAGCAGCCCTGGGCCCTCGGGCATCTCTTAATTAACTTCTCCCTCCCTCGGTAATGAGGCACATTTGTAAGATACGGATTGCAACAGCACTATTCCCGTGGGGTTATAATGAGAACTAAATAAAGTAAGGTGGTCAAAGTGCTTAGCATAGGGCCTGGAGTATGGTGAGCACAACACCATGAATCTAACTTCCCAAGGGACCATGAAGGAGGCATGCACGATTAAAGTTATGTTATGCATTATGGTCGGGCAGGGACCAGGCAGGGGACCAAACCAAGTCCTGGGGGGCAGGGGAGAGATCAGAGATGCCTTCACAGAGGAGGTGACATCTCTGCAATACTCTGAGATATTAGTAAGGGTCAGCAAGGCCAGAAAGATGTTTCAGGCACTGAAAAGAACATGTGCAAAGGCCCTGGGGTCAGAGACAATCAAGAATTTCAGGGCAAGTAGAAGTGAGGGAGGGTAGGAAGTATCATTACGCTCTTAAAATTGTATATATGAAACTCAAGAAATTTGTTCCACATCTCACACACACACACAAGAATCTAAGGGAGCCTGCAGTGAGAGGGCAGGGTGGCAATGAAGAAGACGTGGACAAGGGCAGAGTGGACTCCACAGGCTGTCCAGGCCCATACGATACCCTCTGACTGCCCATGTTCCTGCTGGCGCCCGCCCTCCTGGACTCTTTCCATCAGCTCTGATCATCTCCAAACCCTCCTGAAGAAGGCTTTCCCTCTCCTCTCCCCTCCTCCCCCCTTTCTGGGAGGAAACAGGTCGCCGAGGAGGGAAACGGCAGACTTCGGAACCAGCCTGATCTGGTCTAAGATCAGCCGCCATCTCTGCCTCACTCTGCGTAACCTTGAGTCGAGCGAACTCCGGGAGCATCAGCTGCCGAGGACAACAGTGCGCCACGGCTGTGCAGACGCTGATAACCTAGGCTGCGGGGCAGCACGGCGCCCAGCACAGAGCAGGTGCTCAGCAGAGGCAGGCTGGGGTGGGCTTCCGGCCTGGCAATTAAGGTACCAGTGGGGTCACCCGTGTCCCATGTCTCACTGCAGCTTCCTGCTAATACAGCAGCAGGTGGCGGCTCGAGCAGTTGGGTCCCCGCCATCCACACAGGAGGCCCAGGTCGAGTTCCTGGCTCCTGGGTCCCGTCTGCCCACACCTAGCCATTGCGGGCAGCTGGAGAGTAAACTAGCAGGTGGGAGACCTCTGCTGCTCAGATATAGTTGTCATTACTGAAAATACACAGCTGCTCTCCATCCATGGGGCCTCGGACATTTCACAGGTGCATCCTGGGAGATGAACACAGCCACCAGGACGTGCAGGGGTCTATAAGGGCAGATGAAAAAGGTCATGGGAGATGGAACTTTTGGAGACCATTAACTAGCTGTTAGAGTCCTCTGTGCAATGAGCATCTGCTAGGGGCCGACCGTGCTTAGCAGTGGGGATGCAGCAGAGGCCCAGGGAGGGTGGCCCCTGCCCTCAGGGGCCCATGTGGGACAGCTACTATTAAAGACTGAGAGCACCTCTCTTCCTCACCCAGTCTTTCCCTTCGACAAGTGAGATGACTCTAGAGATATCATCTCCCTCACCCTGCTGACCCAGCTTGGCTTCCCCATAAGCCTGTTGAGTTTCCCATGATCCTGTGCTGCCAGATCACTTAGTTTCCCAGAATCTCCCGTTGCTGGCTCACTTGGTATTTCCCATAATCCTCTGCTGCTGGCTCATTTGATGTTTCCTATGATCCCCTGCTGCTGGTTCAGTTGGCATTTCCCATGATCCCCTGCTGCTGGTTCAGTTGGCATTTCCCATGATCCTCTGCTGCTGGCTCACTTGATGTTTCCCATGGTCGCCTGCTGCTAGTTCACTTGGCGTTTCCCATGATCCCCTGCTGCTGGCTCACTTGGTGTTTCCCATGATCCCCTGCTGCTGGCTCACTTGGCGTTTCCCATGATCCCCTGTTGTTGGCTCACTTGGTGTTTCCCATGATCCCCTGTGACTGGCTTTCCTGGAGTTCCCCAGGATCCTATGCTGCTGGCTTACAGTGGAGGCAGTGACTGTGTGTGTGCATGAGTGTGTGCATGTGTGTTTAAGTGTTGAGGGTGGGAGGGGTGGGCCAGGTAAACATTTGGAGAGGAAAGCAAGCCAAGGTGAGGGGAGGGAGCCAACCAGGGGAAATGGGCTGAGAACCGGTGTAGAACTAACGCTCATTTTCCGCAACGAGACGCAAAGACCTAATTTAATTAAATTACTAATGTCAAATTTTTAATGAACCTGCTTCTGCTTTGGGCTTTCTTCCTTTGAAATTAATGACTGGAACGTCACTATAAATAAAAGTCGATTCTTTTTAAAAAGTCACTCTCAAATGCTCGCTGCTCTTTACTTAATGAGCTGTTCACAATCAGAGGACTCGGACCTGGTGTCCCCATGAGACGCAGGCTAATCAGAGGGCACTGCCGGCCACCCCCACTGGCCTTGACACCCTCAGTTCTGATCCTGAGAGGCCACGCATCATGGAAGAACGGGAAGCGGGGAGACCTTGGGTTCAGAGGGGCCTAGGTTCAAATCCCGGCTCACCCAAGTCTTGAGACAGAAAATTGCACCTCTGAGCTTAAATTTTTCATTTGGAAATGGGCATACTTTTCTTCCTGTATTAGTGTGCCAGGACCGCTCTACAAACTGGGTAACTGAAGGCAACCCGAATCCCTTGATCACAATTATACAAGCGAGAAGCCCAAAACCAGGGTGGCAGAGCTGAGGGCCCTCTGAAACCCAGAGGAAGCTCTGCTCTTGTCGTCCTAGCTTCTCGTGGTTGCTGGCACTCCTTGCCTTGTAGATGCAGCACCCCGAGCCTCCACGCCCACGTGATGCTCTCCAACTGTGTCTCTGGGCCCAAATGCCCCGCTTTCCCAAAGGACACCAGTCACCATGGTCGAGGCACGCTCTGATCATCTCATCCCCACCTGATCATCTGCAAAGGCCCTATTTCCAAAAGAAGATCACGCTCATAGACGCGAAGGGGCATCCGCCTATCATTTTAGGGGACACAGCTGCACCCGTCACAGGGCCCCTGTGCAGATTAGGGAGGTCTGCTTGGGCTCTTAGGCTACAAAGATCTAATTCTCAAAACAATGCTGGGGGATATGCATTGTCCTTGTCCAACAGGTCAAAACAAACAAACAAACAAAAAAACAAAATGGAAACAGAGAGCTTACAGAACTTGCTATCCAAGGCCACACAGCTCAAAACTGGCAGAGCCACACAGGCCGTGCACGTGGCTCCTGTGGCTCCACCTATTAGCACTCTGAATTAGCACTGGATGTAGCTTCTGATAGAAGTACAGCACCCAAACACACAGTAGGCGCTTCCTAACTGAGAAGGGACCACGACAAGACAAAAGTCCGACTGTCCAGATTTAATATTTTGAGCTTTTTTCTCCCGAGTCTGATTGCAAATCCTACACTTTTTTAACAATGTCAAGGGCAACTTTTAGAGCGTGGTCTTTTGTTATGTGTCTAATGTGCAATGCTGGAAAGACACAGATTGGAGATAAGCCAGAAAGGAAAGGGTTTTTAAAGCTCAGCCGTCTTTGATCTCCCCGATTTTGTCCATGTGTTTTTCCCGTACAGATATTATGACCATTCACGTTCTCCTGTCCATAAAGCTTCTCTTTGATTGCTTACAAAATGAAGAGGGCGATATTTACATCCAGCGCAGCCCAGAACAATATTATTAAAGCTGTGCCCGACACTGAACAATTCCACTGCAGATTAGCTGTGGGGAAGTTGGTCCCTTCGACAAAGCCCTGCTCTTGCCAATCAGCATAATGTTCTCCGTGATTGTATGACAATGACTCTCCTCTGCGGTGGGAGTGCAGTAGGAGCCACATCATGCCTTTCTCTATTTTTAATTTGAGACTTTGGTTCCCGTATTATCATGAAGAGTCGTTTATGCTCTCTGGACAAGCACCCTCCATATGTTTTGATTTCTTATCTTCCCTCAAGTTCCTCGTTCCATCTCTGTGGCCATACCGCTGACACTAAGTGGCAGGGGAGCCGGGGGTGGGGTGGGGGAGGATTCAGCCCTCACCAGGGAAAGGTGTGCCTGTGTGGGTGTGCCTGGGGGCAGTGGGCAGGGTCAGGGGAGGAAGGAATAAAATCCATCGTCTTCTGATTGCCAGCTCCGGGAGAGGCACTAAGGCATCACACATTATCTCACTCCCTCTTTATGGCTCCTTTCTCTTCAGCTGTTTGGCCTTTTAAACATAATTTATTGCATACTTACTCTGGGCCATCCTCAGTGTCAAGTGCTTTGCATTTATTTCCATCCCCAAAGTGTTCCCTGTCCTGGCTGTTTCCACTTCTGCACTCTGCTGACATACATTTACATGCTATAATATGTCTGATCTATGATAGTCTATATCTATACAGTTATAGGTAATATATTATGTATTATGTACATCTATGTAACACCTATGATATATTCATATATTACATGTATTTATATTCTATATCTTAAGTGTATGCATCACGTATTTAAATTTTAATATCCCATACATTATATGCAATGAACAGGGATCATATATAGTATATATATACTATGGGTTTGATACATTTATTTGTTTATTGTTTGTCTCACACTGTTACATGGCAAACTCCATGAGGACAGGCAACTTTTGATCTGTTTTGTTCACTGTTGTGTCTCAGTTCCCAGGGTGTATAGTAATTCCTTGATAAAAGTTCATCGAAGGGGCTGCTTGTGGTGCTGTGGGTTAGGCTATCTGCTGTGACGGCCGGCATCCTATGTTGAGTTAGCAGTCCAAGTCCCAGCTGCTCCACTTCCCATCCAGCTCCCTGCTGATGCACCTGGGAAAGCAGCAGAGGATGGCCCAAGTGTTTGGCCCCATTCTACTCACATGCAAGACACGAATGGAATTCCTGGCTTCTGGCTTTGACCTGGCATTTGGGGAGTGAACCAGTGGATGGAAGATCTCTTTCTAGATCC
Source organism: Lepus europaeus (assembly GCF_033115175.1). Taxonomy (NCBI): domain Eukaryota; kingdom Metazoa; phylum Chordata; class Mammalia; order Lagomorpha; family Leporidae; genus Lepus; species Lepus europaeus. Next base: position 26,002,428 of record NC_084831.1, read on the forward strand.
CCTCGCCATGTCATGGTGCCTTTCAAATTAATGCAATATTTTTAAAGTTAATATGAAGGACTTAATGACCTTATTTCACTCTCCCAACAGCCTATTGAATGAGGTGCTATTCTCATCTACTGCTGTGGAAGTGGGTGTGGACATAAGAGAGCTGGGGACATTGACCAGGGGCATACAGCTCCTTGAGGGGGCAGAGGGGGTCAGGTACAGAGCTGGGTCTCCCCATCAGTGCCCAGCTGCTGGGTCCATGGCCTTTGCACCTGTACTAAGTTGTGCTTGCATGGATCATCGCACCTTGCAGTGACTCTCGAAACAAACTCACAAGGGTCGCTCATCCTCTCCATAGGGGGATTTGGAGTGACAATTAGGCAAGCTGACCTCCAGCTTGGTCCTGCACACTTCTGGTGACCTGTCCATCACTCCAAGGCAAGGGTGCCAGGCTTCAGGCCAGCCTTGAGCCCTCCAGCCTGAGCCTATTCCCATGGCTCGTGTTTGTGATTCTGCAAGCTTTAGCATCTGGGGCATGTGGGGAGTTTTCTAAAGACACCAATGCCTAGAGCCTGAGCTAAACCTGCTGAATCGGAATGGCAAAGAAGCTGGCTGCTCCATGAGACTGCAAAGCCGGGCCGGACCGGAGACCAACCCACAGTAACCTATTCATGTCAGCTAATCCATTGTGCCAGTCTGTCTCTCTCAGCACCAGACTGTTCAAGCTCTGGGGCTTTTCTTGTCATAGCTTTGACTTCTGAAAGCAGTATGCTGGCCTGGCCCTTGGAGTTCCCTGTCTTCCAGAAGCCACTCTGGCTCTGTTCTTCTTTGTCACATGCAAACACCCTTGTCACTGCTCTCTGGGACTCTGATGCCCCCACTGCTGGCTTTGCGACCCCTGTAGCATTGTCCCCTCTCATGCCGGGCTGAGCATCACCAGCACGGCCCTTCCCTTGGGACCCCAGCAGGGGCCCCCTTGAAAACAGGGGGACACAGGCAAACCCAGGGTTCTGGCCTTTTGGGTGACTCCCAGGAGCCCCGTGTTTAAGAGTTTGAAAGGTTAATTGAAAAAATCAAGCAAAGGAAGTGAAGAGAAAACCCCGGGCTCTTCTGCATTGTTGCGAGGACAAATCAAAGCTTTGGCGCATGCAGCCCAGACCCTGCCTTCTTCCCTCCCCTTTCCGTGTCCGCACCCCCACTGCTGCTTTAATCCTCAGGTTCCCCAAGCACACCTTGCTGGGGTCACAAATTCCCCATCAGGTAAACTCCCACGACCCTCCAAGGCCACACTTCAGCATCAGCTGCTTTGGAAAGGCTGCTCCCTGCACACCCAGGGTGTCTTTATACACCGTAATAACTCGCAAGAGCGTATCTGGGCAGAATACAAACAAGGTCGCGGTGCCACGGGCAGGTGCCTCCCAGAATCCTGGAGTGCAGTCCCTGCCTGGTCGCCAGGCAGCTCGCTGTGGCTATGCCGTTAATTCTGCAAGCTCCCTCCCAACCCCTCAGCCTATGCAAGTGGACATTGTGGACCCCATCATGGAGCTATGTGGGGCCTTTCCTTGCACTTTCGTGTCCGCATTGGTCATACAACCTTGTAATTCATTCATTCATGCATTCACTCGTTCGTAACGCGCCCGCTTCTCCGCAGCAGCTGAGCCTGCCTGTAATTGCTTCCTTAGGTGTTTGTTTTCGTCTCGGGCCTCCTCAAGGGGCGGGAACGGTCTTGTAGTTTTTATATATCCAGTGTTTGATTTAATGCCTGGCAGGAGGAAAGTGACTACTTGCAGCTGCAACGTGGTGAGTGAATTAAATATAGATAGTTGTCCCCCAGTAGCCATGGAGGAGGGGTTCCAGCTTCCCCACGGACCCCCAAACCTGCAGACGCTTCAATCCCTTATAGATAATGGTGTAAATATTTGCAGATAACCTACACACATTCTGCCTTAGACTTAAACCATCTCTAGAGCACTTAAAATACCTAATACAATGTAAATGCTATGTAAATAGTTGTTACATTGTATCCTTTGGGGAACAATGGCAAGAAATGCTTAGTATAAAGACAATTATTTTTAAACACATATTTTCAATCCATGATCAGTTGCATTCATGGATGCAGAATCTGTGGATAAAGAGCACCAATCATGTGTATTTATTTAATAAAGACATATATAGACACATACGTGTTTGTATGTACACACACAAACACCGAGAAACACACTACTAACTTCCTGTTTGTGCCCTTGTGGGCTGTGTGGTCTTTGCTGCAATGACTCAACCTTTGCTTAGAGTAGAAAAGCAGCCACAGGCCACATGGGCTCCCATCAGACTTTATCTATGACACCAGGCAGGGGTCCTCAAGCCACAGACTGCTGAGCCGGTGTTACCACCACAGGGTTATGTCCTTATCTCCAGATCTGCCCCTCCCACAATGGAGAAAGACAAGCAAGGGAAGGTCAATTCCCGTGCAGGCCAAGGATGGGAGGGAGGTGGGGCTGCAAAGGTGAGGGGCCTGGAGGAGGGCTGCACAGGGGAGGGGCCTGGAGGAGGGCTGCACAGGGGAGGGGCCTGGAGGAGGGCTGCACAGGGGAGGGGCCTGGAGGAGGGCTGCATAGGGGAGGGGCCTGGGGGGGGCTGCACAGGGGAGGGGCCTGGAGGGAGGCTGGCCCAGGCAGCGGTGCCTGAGGATTGAGCCCCAAATCCAATTTCTCCGCCCCCACTCCCGGCCTAGTGTGGCCCTGGGGAATACAGGGCTGGCTGGAGGGAAGGGCTTGTGTCTTTAGCCCCAGCGCTTTCCCTCTAGAATAGGACTCATGCGAGACCCCAGGGAGCTGTTCTTTCTGCCCGTTTTACCAGCCAGCAGGCGGAGGACTGCCTGTCAGCGCCGGTGGCAGTAACAAGAAGAGTCACAACAACGGGCACCGTGAGGGTCCAAGCCGAGCTGGGCTCTCTGCTCAGCCCACGACAGGGACGCTTCTGTTGCACTGCACAGGGACAGCCTGGCCCCTCTGCACAGGGGTGAGGACTGAGGGACGTGAGCCTGGCTTGAACCCACAGCTAGACAGCAGGCTGCGCTCAGAGCAGGGGCTGACTGTGTCCTTTACCAGGGCTAATCTTGAACTCCCAGGATTCAGGGCCACTGTTGGCTTCACCGCTCTCTGGGCATGAAATCAGCACTCTGGGCACCTCTGGAGTCCATCTTCCATCCAGCCTGACAGCACACCCAGCCCACACATAATCCTCTTGGCCCCTTGGCACAGACCTGGGACCAGCCCAGGCTGCTAAGGCACCCATCATCCCCCTAGCGGGACCACGGAGAAGCTGCTTGAGAATTCTCCATGCTTCCTAACCCCAGCCCCCGTGACCCTACAAGCCCCAAATGGGCAGCGTATGCCTGCATGGGAGGGGCCCCTGAGCACACCAAGAAGGAGCGGGACTCCAGAGATGAGTGACAGCAAAAGGACAAGCTGAAGACAGGGCCTTTCCTTGCCCCACTGCCCCGATTCTCAAGCCACCAGCTGTTCCCCAGGCACCACCCTAACCCAGCAGGGAAATGGTGCCTCCACACAGACTTCTAAATGGCAGCCCTGCCCGCTCTGGCCCTGTGATGCTGTGGCTTAGAAAGGAGGTGTGGATGCCGGGCCAACACCATTATCTATAAGGGATTGAAGCGTCTGCAGGTTTGTGACTCCTTGTTACCTGCCATTCTTCAGAACCAGTGCCAGAAAAGGAAACATCATGGGCTCCAGAACAGAGTCGCTGTACAAACTACGGGCTGCCCTGTTGCATTTGGATTTAGGAGAAACACATATTAAAGATAAGTATATCTCTTGGAATAATTGGGATATACTTATGCAAATGCAAAAAATTATTTGTTGTTCAAACCCAACGTTGAACAGGCATCCTAAATTTTAAGTGGCCAATATTGGCAACCCTGCCTCAGACACATCTCCTAGGCATCAAAGATTTCAACCTTTAAGAAGCTGGGGACACGGGGATTAGGAGAAGAGGCAGCCTGGAAGGAACTGATCCTGAGTTGGATGAGTGGGAGCACACGGGGAAGCTGCAGAGCCTCCTGGGGCAGGGGCTGAGCAATTTGGGCTACAGCTAGATTCCAGGGCAGCTGGGCGGCCTCCTTCTCCCTCCTGCCACTTGTTCAGGAGTTCAGATTTTCCGAACTGACAGCACGTTTCAGCAGACCGCGGCAAGCCCTCGGCCACTGGATGAGGAGCTTGGGGCCAGGGCCAGGGCCAGGGGCTTCCCCAGGCAGCGTTGGTTAATATCTCTTGTCTCTGCTCCACAGCCCCAAGCTCAGCCCTCCCTGCCCCTGCACAGGGAGTCTCCATCCTGTCTAGACAGAAAACCACAGGGGAAACCAGTGGGACCCTAGGGGGAGGCAACACAAAGTACTGCTCAAGTCAAGCTTGGAATAGCAGAATCTGCAATCTGGGGTTAGACCAGACTAACAGCCAGCGAAGCCTAGGGATGCTTCCCAAGCTGCACTCCACATCGTTTCAAGAGAAAAACATCCAGTGGATCCGAACGCCTGCAGAAATCCCCCCACCAACATTCCAAAAGCAATCAGCGCTCACAACTTGAACTGAGAGTCTCTGCACGGGACACATCTGCCCACCTGGCCTGAGCCAGAATTTCCCAGACTGTGCCTGTAGAAGCCTGCACTCCCCAACATGCACACATTTTTTTTTTTCTCCCAGTGTGGGACATACTTTGGGAAGTGCTGGAACCTGGGATAAGATAGACCTGAGTTGTTTTGTTTTCCTGATTGATCATCCTCATCCTAAAGTAACGAGAGCAGTGATGTCCATCCATGTGGACCTTTCCAGATGAACATACTTTACAAATATGCTCCCTCTCTGGACATGCAGGCCTGTGTTTCCCTGGGGGCAGGGAGGCCCATGTCACTGGCCAGTGACTGCTGGTGGCAAGACCAGTTCTGGCCAAAAAGGCACACTCAGCACTTGCGGCTGAATGCAGAGCCTGTTACAGGAGGGCAGGTGGGAAGGGTCTTTCTTTTCGTCTGTTAGGCTGGGGCGCGATGACCCCCAGGCCTGGTGAGCCTAGAGGTAAGGCCAGGGCCAGTCACCAATGGCCCTCACTCTGCCTGGACACCATCACCTGCAGCCTGCGCTCTGAAACAGTCCTGGCAAAGGAGCTAGAAGAGGAGGAGGCTGTAGACCTGGCGTAGCAGGAGGGTCCTGCCTTGAGGCTGGGACTTGAGGGTGGCTGCCCACATGGGAGGCCATTCTGGGCCTTGCCACACTGACCTCAGGCTCATTAACCTCCTCCCACACTGCCAGCCCTGCTCTGGCCTAGGCCGTGCGGCTCCTTCCTGGGGCTGGGTCCCGGTCCCGCAAATCCTCTAACTAACTAGGGGGCACTGCCTCTGGGGCCAGACCATCTGGGTTGCCCAAAGCTATACCCCACCTGCCAGTGCCAATCCCTTGGACAACAGAGCCCAGCGTCCCTGTTTCTTCCCCTTAGGCTCCCAAGCTCTCTCTCTTCTTAGGACCACAGCCAGCCAGCCTCACAGCCCACTGCAAGATGCCCAACATCCCAAAGGCGCTGGAACTCCTAGCTTCATGAAGAGGCAGACAGGAGGGGCCCCAAGAGAATGGAAGAGTGAGGCTGCCCACCACCACCAGGCACCTGCTTCCTGTACCTTCTGCAAACAAGAGCAGACACAGCAATGGCGAAGACAACAGGAAAACACCGGATGCATCTGAGGTCCCGCGGAGTGCCTGCGTGTCCTCATTCTCCTCACTTTCCTCTTTGCCATCAGCGCCATCACCCTCTGACCCCTAACACAGATGACCCTGCCACTTCGCCCATCTCATTTAATACTCCGTGCAGCACCGGGGCGGGTATGATACCCATCCTACAGGGAGGACATTGAGGGTCAGAGAGGGCGACCTGTGCATCTCAGCCAGCTGGGAATTGGGGAGGGGGGCTGGGGGGGCAAGCCCCGTCGGCCCGGCATCCACACCTCCTTTCTAAGCCACAGCATCACAGGGCCAGAGCGGGCAGGGCTGCCCGTTTAGAAGTCTGTGTGGAGGCACCATTTCCCTGCTGGGTTAGGGTGGTGCCTGGGGAACAGCTGGTGGCTTGAGGCAGTGGGGGAAGGAAAGGCCCTGTCTTCTGCTTATCCTTTTGCTGTCACTCATCTCTGGAGTCCTGCTCCTTCTCGGTGTGCCAGGGGCACCTCCCATGCAGGTGGACACCGCCTGTTTCGGGCTTGTAAGGTCACAGAAGCAGGAGGTAGAAGCTCAGCCCTGCAGAAGCTCCTGACTCAAGACTCGAGAGACCCAAGAACGTCTTACACAGCCTGCTGACCCCTGTCACGCTCCATGTGCAGAACCCAGACCCTACCCCTCACACACACACACACACACACACACTCCCATCCATCCTCATGCATGTGGGTGAAATGGGCAAGTGCACAATGCATCGCCCGCAGCCCTTGTGTGTACACTCATGACCACACACACAGCACACGCATGCCCCCATGCATGGAAGCTACACCCTGTGTGTACCACGCAAAGCGCAGGTGCTTTTCTGTGTGGCCCCTAGGGGTTAACAGCCCTTTCTCCCCTGCAGGCCAGTGTTCTGGTGTCCATGCTCACAGGGCCTGGCTGGCACTGGGGTTTAAGATCTGGTCACCCAGGCTCTGTGGGACTGCAGGAATAGGGGTGCAGTACATGCCTGACCTTGGAGACGCCCCGGGAAGCTGAGGGCCCAGTCTGTGATACCTGAAGTGAGCAGCGAGGGCTATGGGGGCAGGGCAGGAAGGCCTGGAACATCAGGGTTATGTTTGCAAGAGTGGCCCTGCTGGCCCACAGGCCTGGGCCTGAATTCGTCTGTGCCCCTCCCTGCTGTGGGTTGCCGGTTCCTAGACACAGGCAGCAGAGCGTCCACAAGAGGACATTGGCCCTGCAGGCAGCTGCTCAAATCCCACCTCTGTTACACAAATAGCCCCTCTGCTAACAACTGAGGCCCTGCGCCCCATCCCTGCTTGCCGGTTTCCCCCCCGTAAGATGGAGGGAGGCAGGAGTCGCTCAGCCCAGCTCAGAGTTGTTGAAAGGATGGAGATAGGGAAGCCAGGCAAAGGGCGCATCCCAGAGCCAGACACCAGGGTGGTGTGAGCGAGGCTGGGGCAGAAACAGAGTGATGTCAGGACAGGAGCTGGGGAGAGCACACGGCCCAGGAGCTGAGCACCGGAAGGCATGCCTGGCTCTGCCAGGCAGCTGGCATCACTTGGACCTGTGCTACTTTCCTGGAGCCAGGCAGGAACCTGCTGCTTCGAATCTGAAAAGCCCCTTTGAGACCCTAACAAGACTCACCTGTGAATGGTCCCACCCGGCCACAAGCAGGGCCACAGTGGCCAGGAGGTGACCAGGGGTCCTGGGCCCACACCTGCTGCCCTCTGCCTCTCTATCAGTGCCTGTGGCTCACAGTCTCGGGGATGGTGGGAAGGAAGGATTTGGAGAGGTTTCCCGGCACTGGCGCTTGGTACGGGCTTGGTGGAGAAGAGAGGACGTTCCAGGAACAGGGGCTGGCACAGTCCCCTGCTGCAGCGTCCCGGTGTCCCAGGTGCTTGTCCCCTCTCACACCAGGGGGCGCTGGGGTCCGACTGTGAGCACCCTCTCTGCTCTCGTCACCTTTACTCCAGAGAAGAACCTAGCTGAGCCCACCCCCACGAGGATAGGAGGCAGCGGCGGCCGAGGGCCTGCTCTGGGCCAGGCCTGATGCCAGCCACGTGCACAGCTGCCTGCTGAGAAAAACCAGATCGTGGCCCAACCTTCTGCCATCTATCCTCCCAGCCACCCCTCAGCTTCCCTGCCGCCCTTCCTCCCTCCTCCACGCTGCACCCCACCCCAACTGCCCATAAAACCACCCCAGCTTCCTGTGGGCCCCGGGGCTCCCCGCATGAGGTGTCCGAGCTCTTCACAGTCTGGACTCCGTCATCCGTCCAGGTTTTCCCCTGGACCCGTGTCCTTCCCCTTCCCTCGGCCATGCATGCTCCCACTCCCGTGGCACCGCCCGGGCTCCTTCACCAGCCTCTCCCCAGCTCCGTGCATGCTCCTTGGCCTCCGTCTGCGGGCACTCGCCGTCCCCTCTCTCTGCAAGGCCCGACTGCTCCTCCATGTCAGGCCACGTCCTACTCAATCTTGCAAGATGCGGTTCCCACGTCACTTTGCCGTAGGCAGGGAGGCAGTGAGGGAGGAGGGGCTGAGGTGGGACAGCACCGCCCTGCTGCCGCGCTTCAGTCCTGCACAGCCTGCGGTGAGACTGCCCAGGCTGACCTGCCCAACAGCCCGGCCCGCATCATGCGAACCCTCCTCTGTGCAATGCCAAACCTCCCTTCCAGGCACCGTCAAGCATTCCCTGACCTCAGTGCAGGGGAAACCCCAACCTCTGCGATGTTGCAACTTAAAATCAACGTCGGCTAGAGATCTCCAATGTGGCTGCAGGCCATGTCCTGGCAATGACCACGGCCGGCACTCCCACTCCCATCATGCAACTGACGCTATGACACTTCCAAGAGTTCCAAAGTACGACACAGAAATGGGCGGTACTCAAGCCCTGTCCCAAACTCCACCCTCTTTGAATATTCAATTAAGCCAGACCCCACCCCCTACACCTCCAGATCGTATCAAAGGGCAGCCCCAAGCCTTGTCGCTTGCAGTTCATTCTCTCTGGAGCTGGCCCATGCTCATTCCTGAGTGTGTACATTTCATTGTAAATAAACCACTTCTCTGCTCACCCTTAGCTGCATCTCCTTAAATCCTCTCTCACATGGAGACACGAACCTGGACCAAACCTAGCCAGGGTCTACCCCACTGCAACTTCTGCTCAAATGCCCTTCTAGCAGCTGTACTCCTTCCCCCCGGTGAGTCTAACCCTCCTGGTGCTGCACATACACCCTAGCACCCGAAGCTGGAGCAGAGGCCACGCTGGCAAAGGCAGAGACAACAGGAAAAGCAGAGGCAGAGGCAAGGGCTGAGGCCCAGGAAACTGCAGAACAGGAATGGGTGGGCCAAGGGGCCACGGTGCTCACAAGGATCTAGGGGAGGACAGCCGGGCCAGCAAGGCAGGAAACATCACTGGGCACTTATGTGTGTAGAAGCTCCCACTCCCCAACACACAGTTTTTTCTTTCTCTCAGGGTGGGACATACTTTGGGAAGTATTGGAAGAGGATCAAACAGAGCCATTGAGCTTGGTGGTCCAGTTATGGAACCAGTGGCATGAGACAGGGCGAAAGTGGTGGAACAAAGGGTTTGAGATCTGAGTAGGGACGGTGGTCACGGTAGTGACCAATCCATAAGGGCATCAAGCTCTTCTCTGCCCCAGGGCCTTTGCATGACTTCCCTTGACCCAGAAGTGTTTTCTGGCCTCTATGCTTTGCATGGGATACTCATACTCCTCTTTCAGCTCAGCCCAGATGTCATCTCGGAGAAGCCCACCCTGAGACCTAGTCCAGTTTCCCTTATCTCCTGTGTCACCATTCTGTTTTACCTTGGAGCACACACACACATACACACCCACTTAAACTGTTACAGCACAGATCTAGTCTGACTTTTTGCACCTTTGCACACCAGCTTACAACCCAGCGGCCAACCCACAGGAGGCCCTGGCGACCTGTCTGTTGAATGAAGGACCGTGTCACTGAGTGGATGAATAGAGGAGGGGACAGGTTTGCAGTGAGATTGCCCATGGTTTATTTATTACCAGCCCTTCCACTGGCCTTGCCACATTGGTTGTGTGTGCCAGCCTCTATATGGAAGTTTTTGGAGGCCACACCTGACAGTGGCCTATGTCACTGTTGCCCACATTCTACTGGACAGAACCAAAGCTCAAGGAAGTCTGGGAAATACTGTCTGTGACCACAGGCCCAAAAAGGGAAGAATGGACTCGTGGGGAGCTGGCTTGTGTTCCACGGGTGGCTACTGCCTGCAACCCTGGCATCCCATTTGGGCACTGGTTCAAGTCCCAGCTGCCCCACTTCCATTCTAGCTTCCTTCCAATGAGCCTGGGAAAGCAACAGAAGATGGTCCAAGTGCTTGGGCTCCTGCCACCCATGTGGGAGACCTGGATGAAGCTCCTGGCTCCTGGTTTCAGCTTGGCCTAGCCCTGGCCATCGGGGCCATCTTGGTAGTGAACCAGAAAGACCCTTCTCTTTCTCTGTCTTTCCCTCTCTCTCTGCAATTCTTTCAAATAAATAAATAAATCTGCTTTTTTAAAGAAAGAGAAAACCTCCATGCAGACTCCCCCACGTTCTTTCTACGGTGGCAGGATATGGGTGACCAGACCCAAGGAAGCGTGGTCTCCAAGGTGGATGGAGGCTTCGCCCAAGAATCAAGAATCAAGAATCGCCATGTGGAGGCACTGCCCCAGAGCTGCACCTGCACACGAGACATAGGAGCTGGAAATGAGCTCACACTCGCTAAGCCATGGGCACATGGGGTCTTATGGTTATGAAGGCCTAGCCTACCACTGTCTGCCCCCCTCTCCCCTGGCAGGACCAGCATGCCTCCACTGCCCCCGAGTCCTGACTAGGTCTGCTGGTGCTGCGGCCACAGCCTGTGTGGACTGGCAGGTGCCCAGGTGCTTGGCTGCCTGTGAGCCTCAGCACAGCACTGGCTCGGCTGCTCAGAGGTCTTAGCGAGACGGTGGATCATTCTGGGATCCAAGTACATCTTTATCATTTTGGAGTCCGGGATCTTTTGAGAAAAAATAAAACACGTGGATCCTCATCCCACGATGATATGGCGCACAGACTGCCAAGGCCAGGAACACCTCCCTGGGGCTTTTGCCCAGAGTAGCAAAGCTGTCAGCCCCGTGCCAAGATCCAAATGTCCAGGCCAAACGAGGGCCTTGGCTGCTAAAGCTGACAGTGTTCCCCAAGGGACAGGGTTGATTTTCTCAACCCCAGGAGACAGCTATGACCCTGTCCAAAATGTCTGGGACTGGGCCTCGTTTGCAGGGTTCACCCTCAGGTAAGTGCACAAGCCCAGGGCTCAGAGTCCCAGCATCACTGCTTCCCGGTGAGGAACCTCGGGCAAGTCCCTGAAACCCAGTTACTTGTCTATCAGGAGGGCGATGATCTAGCCACCTCTTAGGGCAGATGTGAGGACCGAGTTAGATCAGCCAGACATGGCTCCCGGCAGGCAGGATACCCAGCTCAGACCAAGGGCCGTGCTGGTCCTGCAAACCCTCCCGAGCTCTGCAGTAGGGTCTATAGTGATCCCAGTTCTACAGATGAGGAGATTGGGACCAGAGACTGGAATTAGCTTGCCCCAGTCACAGGCCTCGTAAGTGATACAGCCGGAACCCAGACCAGAGCCCTTGGCTGCCTTTCACTGCTGATTGATACAAAGTTGCTATGGAAACATGCAGAGGCCATGGTAAGATGTGGCGAGGTCAGGAGAGGGGGAGTGAGGGCAGGGTGCAGGTGTAGTCCCGCGGGGGTGCTGACTTGCCCCCGGCCCCCTGAACGCCCCAGGCTACGCCATCAGGGTCAAGACAAGCAGAGGGGAGTGTGCACGAGGAGCGTGACTCCCAGCTACCAGGTGTCATGGACGAGCGGATGGGGGCACGAGACACGGCCTTAAAGAGGAAGGGGATTCTGATCCACATCACGACTGGGCAAGGGAGAGAGGGCACTCAGTGGGCACAGGCTGCAGCCAGGCAAGGTGGGAAGTCCCAGGGATGGATGGTGCTGAGGGTGGCCCCGCAGGGTGAAGGCTCTGGGTGCCGCTCGACCCTGAGACACGGCCGAGGCAGCCGCCTATGTTGTGCACATCTCACCAGGATGTGAACAGATGGGAACACTGCAGGGGCAGTGAGGGTGGCCGTGGTGCCCACTCACGACTCCAGGGCCTGGTTCACTCGCCCAGGAGAGGACCAGAAAGAATGGGGCTGCCAGGCCCCTGGCACTTCCACCTGCCTCTCCGGCCTCATTTCCTGTTCCAGAATGACTTCTCATCAAGGAGCTGCGGGAGATGGAATGTGAATGAGGAGCACAGCCTGATTTTATCTCGTCGCCCCCACAGGGGGAGGGGCCGCTGCCTGAGAGGGCGGGGCGACTTGTTGCCAGGCAAAGACGGTGCCAGCCCCCACACGGAGGCTGAGTGCGCAGCACCCTGGGGCCTGTGCCTGGCGTGCTCCCTCCAGGAAATCATTGCATGGCATCCCTTCAAGTTAGCCCGAGCAGCAGGCACTGTTAGACCCTCTTAATCCGTCTCCACACTGACCCGCGGCCTTGGCCAGCCAGGCACCGAGACACTGGAGGCAAACAGATGAAGCTCTGCGTTTTCACTCCTGCTTACTTGTGACTCAGCTACGGGGCCTCAGTCTTCCCATCTGCAGAATGGAGGTGAAGGACATGCCTACCTTGAGGGCTGATAAAAGGCTATGGGTTGGCCAGCACTGTGGCTCAATAGGATAATCCTCTACCTGCGGCGCCGGCACACCAGGTTCTAGTCCCAGTTGGGGCGCCGGATTCTGTCCCGGCTGCCCCTCTTCCAGGCCAGCTCTCTGCTGTGGCCCGGGAGTGCAGTGGAGGATGGCCCAAGTCCTTGGACCCTGCCCGCATGGGAGACCAGAAGCACCTGGCTCCTGCCTTCGGATCAGCACGGTGCACTGGCCACAGCGCGCCGGCTGCGGCGGCCATTGGAGGGTGAGCCAACGGCAAAAGGAAGACCTTTCTCTGTCTCTCTCTCTCTAACTGTCCACTCTGCCTGTCAAAAAAAAAAAAAAAAAAAGGCTATGGGTATAGGGCTTGGCACACACGTGCCAATGGGGGAGGAGACACTGCTATCACAGTGCTGTCATTGTGATCATCATCATCGTCACTGTCACTATGCTTTCTAAAGGGTGGCTGTGTGTAAGAGGGCACCACTAGGCAAGGCGAATGTTCTTTGTTTCTCTAAGGGGTGGGGCAGTGGTCAATTACATCCCACAAGAGAATTCAAATAAAACAGCCTAGTAGAGGACACCTGTGGGGCTTCCTTGGTTCATGTGGAGAGGGGAGGCCTCTCCGACTATGTTCATTGTTTCTTGCTCTACTCAGCCATGTCCCTTGCAGGTGTCAAAGCAGCCATGCCTGGGCCTGGTGGCTGTGTTCTGATCCCCACTCCCCAGCACTGGTACCCAGGTGAGCTCACACTCGGGTGGGCCCTGTGTTCTTGGAAACAAAGGCTCCAGAGCTCAGTTGGCTGGGCCCAGACTGGCATGGCCTGCTATCCCCAGGGGAGCCCGGGCCGCCTGGTTTTCACTGTGGTAAAATGGATGAAAAGTAGAACTTGGCTTCCCAGCCACTGTTGAGTGTGCGATTCAGTGGCATCATGCCCATTCCACCAGCACCATCATCCACCCACAAAACTGTGCTAACCTGCAGAACTGAAACTGTGCACCCACTAGATCAGAACGCCCCGCCCTCTGCCCCTCCCACCCCTGCCAACCACCAATCAGCTTTCACTTGTTCGGATCTGACTGCTCTAAGTCTCTCATGTAAGTGTGTGATCACACAGTACGTGTCTTGTGACTGCTTCTTCCATCTGGCACAGCGTCTCTGAGGTCCGTCCATGTGGTAGCAGGTGTCACGCCATCGCAGGCTGCACAACGCCGACCACAACATACCCTAGGGTTGCTGGCAGGGTACAAGCTCTGTCTACCCTGTTACTCAGAGCAGGAACCTAGGAACCTAGGAACACTCCAGCATCCACTTTCCTCCACTCCCACGTCCACGCCATCAGCCCACCTTGTGGGCCCTATCTGAACTCGTGCACCCCTCCTCACGCCAGTGTCCTCCACCTGCTACCTACAAGACTCTGTTAATGGGGCTCCCTGAGCCTACTCTCACCCCAGCGAGCGTGTGAGAGCATGGCCCTCCCCCCTGAAAGGCCTATCCTCTGCCTTTACCTCCAGCCTGGGTCTCCCTGGACAACCTGTGCCAGCGCCTTCGATTCCTTCCTCGCCACATTCCAGTGCTCCCCTGCTCTTCCTGTCCACGCCTGAGCCTCACCAAGCCAGTTCCTGCCCCAGGACCTTTGCACTGGCTGTGCCCGCTGCCTGGCACAGCTTTTATTCAAATGTCCATTTTCCTATCAGGGAGGCCTCCCCTCAACACATAAACCAAGGAAGCCCCACAGGCCTCCTCTACTAGGCCATTTTATTTGAATTCTCTTGCGGGATGTAATTGGCCACTGCCCCACCCCGCCTTTTTTGCCCCACCTCCCTAAAATGGGAGCCCCCCAAGAGCAGGGGCCCCCTCTGAGCCATTCATTAGCAGCTTCCCAGAACCTGGAGCAGAGTCATTGCTCAATACGGTCCTGTTGAGTGGGGCCAGGGTCGCGGTGTAGTGGGTTAAGCCGCCACCTGTGATGCTGGCATCCCACCTGGGCAGCGGTTTGAGTCCCGGCTGCTCCACTTCTGGTCTGGCTACCTGCTGATGGCCTGGGAAAAGCAGCAGAAGATGGCCCAGGTGTTTGGGCCCCTGCCACCCATGTGGAAGATCCGGCTGAAGCTCCTGGCTCCAGCCTGGCTCGGCCCTGGCGTCACAGCCATCTGGGGAGTGAGCCAGCAGATGCAAAACCGACCTCTCTCTCTTTCTTTCTTTCTCTCTCTGTCTCTCCCTGTCTCTGTAACTCTTTAAAATAAGTACATACACCTTAAACAAAATCTGCCGAGCGAGCTGACAGAGCAGCAATCCCATACCATGTACTCAGCGCCCTTTGTGAGGGCCGGACGAGAAATCGCACCTGACCACTGCGGTCCTCAGCACTGCCCCGCCCTCCCGCCTCTCTGAGCAGCAAGGACAGCGGCCCCACTTCCAGACTTGGGGCAAAATCCCTGAGTATCCAGGAGTTTCTATGTCGCCATGGGAACCGGAACTCATCAGAGGGGCTGGGAGAGAGCAGCTGTGGGGCCTCACACTTCTCTGAATCCTGCCCCATCCTATCTCACAGCCTGGATAGGCAAAGGCACCAAGATGGCTGATGGGAGAATGCCCCGGGCAGGGCCAGAGCAGGAGTGTGGGCCGAGGCAAAGGGGGCAGACCACGCCTCCTGGACCTGCAGTGGCAGAACACTGACAGCACCGTGAGCATCAGGACCTGAACACTCCCGGGCCCGCATTCCCTGAAGCAAGGACTCGGGCCAGAGGAGGTGCCGCCCACAGCGCATTCTCTTTCATCCACGGAGCATCCGGACCCCCGCCACGCACCCTCCGCGAGACCCACCAACTCAGCCACACTGCGCTGCTGCTCTGTGCCCGCAGAAGCCACCCTGAAAACATAATCAAGCAGCTTTTTAAGTGATGCTTCATGCAGGGTTTCCATAGCAACGCCTTATGAAACAGCAATGAGAACTCTGGTGGGCTTCCCTCCCCGACTGCCACAGGAGCCTGGCTCCGCGAGACGGTGCTTTGACAAACTGCTGGGTCCCAGGGGCTCATCGCGTGCCCGCTCTCTGCCTCAGTTTCCTTGCTTGAAAGATGAGGATGACAACAGCACCTATCGCATAGGACTGTTCCGATCAGCACACGCGTGTGCGTGGTTGGTGCGGACGGCAGGGTGACGTCAGAGGAGAGAATGTGTGCGTCCTCGCGGCAGGTGGTGGCGCAGAAATGATGTCTAGGAAGAGCATCCCGGGGAGCGAATGCAAAAGCGAAGCATCTGCTCTGATGGCTGTGGACGCTCTTCCCTGTGTGCCCTGAGCCTGGGTGGGAGACGCCACAGAGACGACGTGGCCACTGCCAGCCTAACTGCCAGCGAGCGAGAACACAGAAGCCCTGAACTCTGTGAAGGTAGGACTGCGTGCCATTGTCCCTGCTCTCCCGCTTAGTGCAGGGCCACACATGGACACTCACAGGTACTTGTCAAGTCAAAAATGAGCCATCGGGGGCCGTGTGGTGGCGGTGCAGCAGGTAAAGCCGCTGCCTGGAATCCAGCATCTCATATCAAAGCCCCGGTTTGTGTCGCAGCGGCTCTACTTCCAACCCAGCTCCCTGCTAATGCGCCTATGAAAGCAGCGGGAGACGGGCCCAGTGCTTGGGCCCCTGCACCCACACGGGAGACCTGGATGGGGTTCCAGGCTCCTGACTTCCACCTGGCTCCGCCCAGGCTGTTGTGCCCATCTGAGGAGTGAGCCAGCTGGATGGATGATCTCTCGCTCTCATTTTCCTTGTCTCTCCTTTCTCTGTCAAATCCAGATGTCTTTTAAAAATTATTGAGCTTCTATTTTCCATTGCCATCAAATGCTGAGCAAGACCCAAAGTCCTCCCATGACCTCAGAGGTGACCCTACATGTCTGCCCCGCGCTCTCCCTGTCCTCATGCCCTACTCCTAGGGTAACAACACTGTACCTGTTAGCCTGGGACATGGCCAGGTTTTGCACTGAAAGTCCCGTGTGCCAGGAGACCAAAGCAGTGTTCGTGGTTCCTTTGCTCTCTCCTCCTGTGCCCTCGCCACCTTCTGTTCATGCCTTCATGTGGCTGCTCACACACGGCAAACTCAGAGCCACCTCTGTAGTACCTTTGTCTGCCCCACTCAAGGGCCAGCTCCACTAGGAAGCCCTCCTGGATTGCCCTGTCCCACATCGTTCATCTCCCTGGCTTCTCCTGGTGCTCCTTGCATTCCACTGAGGCCCACGTGAAGTCAGATTGATTTTTGGTTGACTTGACTGCTGGCCATCCTACAGAATTCAACCCATGCCAGGGCAGCAGCGCTGTCTCTTGCTCACGGATACACCCTGGTGGTCTGATACCGGTCACATGAATAAATGAAGCCTCGTCTTTTAAGCTGACTTTCACTCCCTTTCCAACTCCTGGTCCCCACAGGAGAGAAGCCCCAGGGATCTCAGAGGTGGCCTTGCCAGCCCCATGCCTCCAGCCCAGTGGGCAGAGCTGCCCGCCTTCCCCCACCTCAGCTGTGCACCTCGGCCCTCTCTTTAGTCCCCTGCCATAGGGGGGCCTCCTGGGAACTCGGGGATCCCCAGAGGCCATGCCCATGCCCGCTGCTCTGTGTTGGGGACCCTCTTTGATTTGTCAGAGGTCGGGGAGACAGCCCGTGTGCTCTCACCCAATTATTCAACACAATAAAAATATCCACGGGAGCCGGAGTCACTCAGAAAGACAGCGTCAGACCACTGGCTTGGCATCGCCACGCTCCCCAGGAGCGGCTTCTCCTCATCAGTCATTCATTTATTCTTTGATTCTATGGAGCGGTCGGAGCCAGGCATGGGAACAGGGCCGCGGGTCACACATGGGCTCTGCCTTCAAGGGGCTCCTGGTCTTGCGGGGGACACAGGCAGGGGCGGGGGCGGGGGCGGGCCTCTCCCTGGAAACGGTAACTCCCCCTGGCCAGCCGCCCTGCCCCTAGTGTGCAGGGAGGACCAGCGCTCCCTCTGTGCCCCATGAGTGGGGATACATCGGGTTTGAGGGCAGCCTGGGGAGCGTGCCCACGCTGGGTGGGGCCTGATGTAACCCAGGTCTCCAGTCCTTGTCGGGATCCCTGTGTTGGCCACACAAGCCTGGGTTAGGGTTTCTGCCTCGTCTCTTCTCTCATTCCTGGCCCAGGTTAGACCTAGCAGTGTGCTGCCGCCCCAGCCTGCCCTGCGGCCCCTCACTCACCAGCCAGGGTCCTGCTCTCACAGACATGGCACCCACAACCTCGGCTCTAGGAGCCCCTCCTGGTCTCGCCCCTGGCATTGGAGCCCCGCAGCACTATCAGGGGGTGTGTGGGGCACTGCAGCTGGAGCTGGGGGCATCCTCCTTGGATCTGCAGCGGAGGCACCGGCCTCAAATCCAACCTGGCCCCAAACCCCACCGCCTACACGCAGCCCGCCACCCACGCCCCATCGTGCCCTGTGGTGTCCGACAGCGGTGCTCACTCAGAACAGGGTCTCCTGGCCCGGCACCCCCTGTCCTGCTTGGAAGACAGCAGATGTCAGTGTCTCAGCGACAACTGGGAGAGGCTAGCAGAGTCATGCATCACTGTTCTGGGGTTGGACAGACCTGCTGTGACCTCGAGACACAGAGCGCCTCTCCGATCCTCAGGTGCTGCCTCTGGGAAACCTGGGAAACGGGAGCTGAGAGGACTCAGGGAGACGGATCCTGAAGAAGACGCCTGTCCGCTTACCACAGCCCGGTGCCTAGCGGAGGCTCTCTACCTGGCTGGGCGGCCCAGACTCCTCGGTGTGGGACCCCACCTGCAGGCTGTGTGTCTCCGTCCATCCCAGCTGGCTTCATCCACTTTTCGTGAGGGGGAGGGGATCCAAGTGGAAGCAGCCCCAGGTGTGGGCATGAGCTCTGGGCGTGGACGGTGCTGCTATTTGAGGGGCTTGCTCTCTCACCTAGAGAGCTTGGGGTTCAGGGGTCACAGGAAGACCTAATTTGGGGCACGAGTGTGCAGCATCTGTGCACATGCAGCTGCCCTCCAGTGGGATCCACGCAGAGCCACCAGGTCAGCCTCGGTTCTGGGAGATTCTAAGTAACATTCGCTCAGCAACAGATCTGCAGCCTTGTGGACTAGTTGCAGCCCCACTTCTCTACACAGATGATCCCACAGCTTCCCTTCTAGCTCAGGGCCTGTCAGTGGCTACCAGAGGTTTCCCTCCGTCCTCTTCTCTTCCCCTCTTCCCCTGGCTCCTGCCTCTGCGCCTTTGCACTTGTGGGTTCCTCTGGCTGGGACAACCTTCCTTCCTTCAGGTGTTTCATGCAATGTCAGCTTTGTGGTGAGATGGTTCCTGACTACCCTTCTTAAAATCGCCAAGTCCAGCCCCAGCCCCACCTCTCACCAGCTCTCTTCTTGCTTTCTTTTTCCCTTCAGAGTCTTTATAAGCATCCACTGTATCCTACAGTGCGTGGAATCACAGGCTTGTTTTCTCTAGAATTTTCTAGGGAAATTTCTAGAATGTTTCTGTAGAATTTTCCAGGAGGGAAGACGTTTCTGTAGGTTTTGTTCATCCCACCCTTAGAGGTTAGAGCAGGCATATAGTAGGCCTTCAGTCACTACCTGTTGATGGCATGGATAAGGGGGGAAGGAATGGAAACCTGAGAACACAGATGCTGCTGACAGAAGGCAGAGAGCGGAAAACCTGCTTCCCTCGCCCTGGCTCCCAGGGTGGTACCTTTTATTTTTTAAATATGTATTTAATTTAATTCAAAGGCAGAGTTGGGGGGGGAGGGGAGAGAGAGATTTCCATCTGCTGGTTCACTTCCCAAATGGCTGCAACAGCCAGGGCTGGGCCAGGCCAAAGCTAGGAGCCAGGAGCTCCTTCTGGGTCACCCTTGTGGGTGCAGGGACCCAAGGACTTGGGCCATCTTCAGGCCATAGAAGAGAGATGGATCAGAAGAGGAGCAGCTGGGACTCGAATCAGCGCTCATATGGGATGCCAGCACTGCAGGCAGCGGCTTTACCTGCTACGACACAGCACCAGCCATGCCATTCTCCTCCTTACAGCTCCTCCTTAGGCTCCCTCCTTAGGGAGCCCTTCGCCCAATCCAAAAACCCACCACCCATTTATACCTCGGCCTCCATACAGTTCAGGTGTTTCTACTCCATGGCAGCCTTCTAGAATCTCTGTGGAGGCTGAAAAATCCTGGTGTCTGGGTGCTATGCCCAGAGACTGCCAGATGTAGCTTGTGATATGAATGGAGAATTTTTGTCTGACAGCTTTGTTGGCTTTGTCATTGACACGTAGACTATACACACTTGAGTGTACTTACATAGTATATATTTAAAGTATACACTGATAAATTATAACATAAAAATACCTCTCTCAAGCCATGATCACAATGAAGGTGCCGGCTGCGCCAAGAGCCTGCAGCCTCTGTCCCATTCCCTTCACCACCACCCCCCTCCCTGCTCCAGGTAACCACTGATGGACTTTGCTTCCCCTTACTCTCTCTAGATTGTTCCCACCTAGGTTCATACAGCATGCACTCGCTCCTGGCTGGCTCTTTCACCCTGGGTATTTCATCAGAGGCTCATCCAGTGTGCGTTGTCCATGGTTCGGGTGTGTAGCCCACGGAGACCCATCTGCTGATGCGTCCACCTGTGGGCAGACAGCTGCATGATTTCCAGAGGTTGGTTCTTACAAGTCAAGTTATATCCATTTGTGATAAGCACTTGGGTACAAGCCTTTGTGTGGCTATGGCTGCTTATTTTTCTTGGGCGTGGAATGCCTGGGCCATCCGGCAGATGTGTGGATAACTTTTAAAGAACCTATCACACTCTTTCTCCAAGAGGGCTGCACAGCCTTGACTTCTCACCTGCACCGTGTGAATCTCAGCAAGCACACAGTCGGCCACATCTCCCCAGGTGATTCGGACAGGCAGTCGGGGTTTAGAGCAATGCCCTGAAAGTCAAGGTGTCTGAGATGGAGGTATGTTGGGCATTGCCTAAAACCTCCATGACAACATGGCGTCTGGCGGATGTTCAAATGGCATGTCTGCAGCTGCTGCGGTTAAGCCATGCACAATTGGACCACCTGCAGGGATAGGTCCGCTTAAGTTCCGGACACGTGGACAGTGTGTGATCCCTATATGCCCCTGTGCGTGGTCCACCCACACCTGCATGACCTTTTCGCTGATTGGCTCCCCTGCTGCGCATGTCTTTTATTTTTTTTTTTTTGTAGGCTTTATAAGCCTGTACACTTCCTCAATAAAGTAGTTCCTGCTTTGACAGACTCAAGGGTGCTTGCTGTGTTCTTGACCTGTCAACCTTACCTTTCCCGTTCTCCTTGTCGGGGAGTGCTTGTACTGCCCCTGTTGGTCAGGGGCTAGCCTCAGGCTTAAGATCCTAACAGAGGTGGAGCCATGGAGTGACAGTAACAGGACGGCCTGTCTTAGCTCAGATCCCTGATCTGCCACTCACTGAGTGTGGGACGACCCCCTCTGCCCCAGCCTGCTCAGCTGCATGGGGATGATGATACAGTCAGTAAACTTCCAAAATGCACCTGCCTCTCCTGGGGCTCCTGGGAAGAAGGGCATGCCAGGTACTTAAAACAGGCCCTGGGGTGTGGCCAGCTTCTCACCTATGTTTGTAATTACCTTTAACCTCTGCAACCCCAAGATGCAGGAAAATCTGCTTGGCACATGGGCTCCCCGGGAGCAACTGTGGTTTAAGAAATAAGCAGGTGAAGTGGAGCCCTGGTCAGTGTTCCAGAATCCCGAAGGTTCTTACATCCCAGCCTCCTGACAGCCTTTGCAGTAATTCCAGGACCCACCTTCCCAGTCCTACCGAGCCTTCTGCTTTTCTGCTTTTATTCCTGAGGATGGAGACTGCGAACCTCCTCTCCTTACGGCCTCCACAGTGGGATGGATGCAAGACCACTTCCTCCATAGGAAAGTCCCTCCACCCAGATCCCAGACCTCAGACGCAGGGGGCTTCCTGGCCACAAAGGGAGAGGGGCAGGGCGGGCTGCAGCACCGTGGATGCAGGGTTCCGCACCAGGTGTATCTGGGCTCACATCCTTGGGCGGCCCCTGAGCCACTGGTGACAGGACCCAGGCTTCAGAGCATCTCAGTGCTCGGTGACACGGAGGGCACCTCCCCCACAGGACTGAGCACCCAACCAGAACTTGCACAGACACCATTTTGCACTGGGACAAGCTGCACACGGACGATGCTCAGAATGATTCTTCATACCTAGAAGACAAGAGGCAGAGGACCCCGTGCCACCTCTGTCCCTCTCAGCGCCTTTATTCAGCAAGCTCCCCTTGGTAAAACTCATGGCGCTTGGTTCAAGGACATTAGGATGGAGGGAGAAGTGCTGGCACTCGCTGCCTTCCCCTTGGCCATGGAGCAAAAGTCCTCCTGCTTCCTGCTTCCCATGGAGGCCCACGTGGGATGAGGCACAACATGGCTTGCGAAGCCATGTCCCCCTGATGTGTGAAGTCTCATCAGAGCCTGGCATTTCCTGGCCTTCTCTCTGTATGGCTCTGAAATCATGCCAGAAGCCAACAGCAAGCATGCTTAGTGCCTTCTGTGGCTTGGGTGTGATGGGGCTACTGTGCCTATGTGCACAGAGAGGATGGACAGTTAATCCAATCGGGGTGTGTGATAGGCAGGCTTTGGGGGGAAGTCCTTGAGTCATGGGGTGGGGGGGTGTGCCCTTGGAAGGTGGTTCTCACACTGGGATTGCTGTTGGGAGCCCGAGGTGGGCCCCGCCTGTCTCTACTTCCCGGCTCACCTCGTGACCCCTCCTCTGCACATGTTTCACCAGTGCCATCTGCTTCCCTCATCAGAGGCCTGACCATTGGGGCCACTTGATCTTGGACTTAGAACTCCAGAACTGTGGGTTATGTAAACCTCTTCTCTGTACTGAGTTGCCTCAGGTGTTTCATGGTGGCAATGAAAAGGTGACAAACAACACCATCAGCACACAACCTCCAGACGCAGGCTCATGGCTCTTGTTGAAGGGGCCTCTTACGGGTAGGCAACTCTCTCGATGTTTCTGATGTGCACCAGCCAAGGTCCGGGGGTGAGAGAGTGATGGGGAAGGATGCCCCTGCACCTGAGCACCTGAGCTGCTGCTGGACATGGTCAGAAGGGGCCACACACCTGTGGCTCTTACCTGCAGGGATTCTCATCATCTCCTACTACCCCCACAACAGACGCAGGATCACCACGACGCCTCCCAAACACCTCCCGTCTCCAGATTCATTACACACAGGTCTCAGTGCCTACATAATCTATAGGACCCAGTGCTGAGCTGAAAATGCAGGGCTCCATGGCCAGCGCCACGGCTCACTAGGCTAATCTTCCGCCTGTGGCGCCAGCACCCCGAGTTCTAGTCCCAGTTGGGGTGTCGGATTCTGTCCCGGTTGCTCCTCTTCCAGTCCAGCTCTCTGCTGTGGCCTGAGAAGGCAGTGGAGGATGGCCCAAGTGCTTGGGCCTTGCACCCGCATGGGAGACCAGGAGGAAGCACCTGGCTCCTGGCTTTGGGTCCGCAGAGTGCGCTGGCCACAACGCGCCAGCTGTAGTGGCCACTTGGGGGGTGAAGCAACGGACAAAGGAAAACCTTTCTCTCTCTCTCTCTTTCTCACTGTCTAACTCTGCCTGTCAAAAAAAAAAAAAAAAAAAAAAGCAGGGCTCCTCATTCAAAGAACAGTTACAAATTTCAGGACAGCAGCAACAGGTCAGAAAACCATGCATGGGGGCCTTGGTGCCCTGTGATGCTGGCCCCGAATGCAGATGGCAACATGAGGGGCACATCCTGCCACCCAACCATGTGGCAACAGAATGAACAAATGGGACAGGGTGGAGAGTGCCTGCTCCACAGAGGCCCCAGTCTCCTGGTGGACGCAGAGAGGAGAGAGGTCAGCAGGTAAGCTGAGCACAGGATAGCAAACAGAATGGCCAAGGCACGACAGGGAGCAACGTGAACTTAGTGCAAGTCACGCACCTGCTCTGGGAAGGTCAGGGATGGCTTCCAGGAAGAAATGGTCCAAGATCTGAACTTTCTGGGACAGGAAACTTATGGGGCTCCCTGGACTTCCAGGGGGTTCCCTGTTCCATGCCTTGACCCCAGATTCCAGGCAGCCATCTAGCTGTGACATCTTCTTGACCATGATTCTTGACCATCCTAGGCCACACCTGCACATCCTGAGCAGTAGCCATGGAAACCTCCGGACCCTAGTGTGGTAAATCCTTTCAGGTGCATTCCACATGGAGTGAACCTTGGGCTTGGGCCACAATTTCCAGTTCTGCTGAGGTTTACATGTGAGTCCCCTGTGCAGGAGGTTGATAGGAGAGGGGGACACCAGGCTACGGAGTAAATCTAGCTGAAATCCTGGCTTCTCTGGTTCTTGGGGGTTTTGTTCTTGGGCTTATGTGGCAATTTCTGTAAAAGGACAAATATCTTTATTTTATTGTGAAAAATCATTTCCCCCAATAGAACCAACTGCCTGGAGTGGTAATGGAAGTGAAAAGTAAATGCGGGAGTCTAAGAAAGTAAAGGTTTTTAGCTGGAAAATAGAAGCTGTGGGTGAATTAAGGAGTGGATGTCGAGTTGGATGGTGGCACTGATTTGCGAGTGTTTGAAAACAAGAAAAGATGATTTATGAAACCATTTCAGCAAGTGCTTCAGCCAGGGCAAAAATTGCTCATTGAGTGGGAATGAATCCGTGGGTGACAGCTAAAAAGCCGGTTGAGAGTGTTGCAAGAATTTGCCCAAGAAGCCTATGACTGTCTGTAGAGACGCTTTGGGGTACAGCTGGGAGCTGCAGGAACAGGCTCAGAAAGCAGCAGGTGGTGGAGATAGCCCCGAGGCAGCCGACTCACCTTTGGGCACCAGCAAAGACTGCATTTGGCCAAGCGCTCTCCCTGGCTGTGGAAGGTCACAAGGGCATGGTGTCTTGATTCCGAATCCCATTTCAGCGCTGACGTTCTACTTAAACTCCATGGGAACGGCAGCACAATGGCGTGGGGCACACAGAAGGGCAGTTAGCTGAGCGGAGGGTGGATTTTAATAGCTTATAAGTGGCTTTGGACTTCCAGTTATGGAATCATTAAAGGTTTGGAGAGGTCACGCGGATGTCGCTTCTCAAGTACACACCTGGCTGACTTCTTAATAGGGAAAACAGCCCAGAAAGGTACCTGAGGATTCGGGAATGTCAAGTTGCCAAGGTATGTCCTGCTTGAATTTCAAGGCTTGGCATGTATAGGTAGACACACATTGCCTGGTGTGAACACACACATACACGCTCCTGCTTAATCACCCAGACACCTGCTTCCACAGGTGAACTCAGGTTCAAGTGTGGACACAGTGATCCTTGCTAGCCTCTCTGTCTTTCCATGTCCACCTCACTTCCTGCTCTCTGAATTGCCCAGGTCAAATTCCCATTAAACATCCCTAAGAGCCACTCAGCAGGGATTCTGGAAGGACCATGAAGAAAACGAATGAACTCTTCATGACTATCCAGGTACTAACCAGTGCATCAGGGCTTCCAAGATGGGAAGAAATGGCCGGCGCCGTGGCTCAACAGGCTAATCCTCTGCCTTGCGGCGCTGGCACACCAGGTTCTAGTCCTGGTCGGGGCGCCGAATTCTATCCCGGTTGCCCCTCTTCCAGGCCAGCTCTCTGCTATGGCCCGGGAAGGCAGTAGAGGATGGCCCAAGTGCTTGGGCCCTGCAACCCCATGGGAAACCAGGAGAAGCACCTGGCTCCTGGCTTTGGATCAGCGAGATGCGCTGGCCGCAGCGGCCATTAGAGGGTGAACCAACGGCAAAAGGAAGACCTTTCTCTCTGTCTCTCTCTCTCACTATCCACTCTGCCTGTCAAAAAAAAAAAAAAAGATGGGAAGAAATGCCAGTGAGATCAGGCTGATGGGACTGGGGCTCCCCAGTGTCGATGCCTTCCTTGAGGCAGTGGGTCCCTGAGAAGACCCAGTGCACACTCTGCCTCACCCCTGTTTCACAGATGCTGGTCCGAGAAGAAGGATCTACATGGAGCTACACAGACCTTAACACGGAAGAAGAAGGGCTGCTTTGGTTGAGCTCCCTCTTCTAGGATCCCGGATTCCCACAACGGTGAGAGTCTTCCTGGGAGAGTTGTGTGCACGGAGGTCAGAGACCGTCCCTGTTGGAGCACTCTTCGATGCTCTCACATGGGAACCACCCACATTGGTTGAGTATGACTTCGACACCCAGGTAAATCAAGCAAGGGCAACCTGGGAGAACTCAGGCTTGGAGTGCCCAGGCTGACTCCATCCCTAGCCTCCCTCCAGCTGTTAACTGAACAGTCTTTGCTGCTTTCCCTGACAGGAGAAGAGCAGAGAGAAGTGAGGGCAAGGTTCAGTCATTGTACATTTTCTCTTCCTTCTGGGGCCAGCATGATACAGAGGGAAAGGAGGACATGATGGGCCCCTGGATGCAACATGCAGCCGTGCGGCTAAGGCAGCAAGGTCACTCGCTGGCTTGGAGTCTCAGCCTTCTCGTCTGCCACTCCCTGCCCTGCGCGCTGCTGGTAGGAAGACCCAATGGGTCAGTGGACAGGGAGGTAAGTCTACACATTCCAGAACACACGCATGTGGTTACTTGGTACCCCACAGTGGGCCTGTCATTTCTTCCTGCTCCAGCAGAATCAAGCATTGTTTTTATGTGGGTTGAACAGGGGACCCTTACCTCCCCTCCATAGAGGAGAAGACATTCCTGGATTCTTTGCCCTCTCCACCACCCTTATTTGTTCTTCCTCAAGAAAAGAGGAGTGACTCACAGAGCACAAACTCCAGGTGGCAGATGGACCCCAAGGTGGCCCCCAAAAACCCCCTACCTTTGTGTTAATGATGACCTACTCGGAGCCTGAGAATCATGGGCCATATTTTACTAGGAGCAAGGTCACTGCACACACACAAAAAGGAGCCGCCCCTTTTTGCTCTAATTGAGTCTACCTTTCAGAGGCAAAGCGCCCATTCTCTCCTAGCCCTCCTTGTCCAGGTGAGCAAATCGAATCACTGCCCACACACCTGCTGTCTTGTCTTTGGGAGGGAGCGTCACTCATCTTCCTTCCAGCCTATCATGGGCCCCACACGGTGGGAAACATAGCTAGAAATGAGTCAGGCTGGTTCTGTGATTCCTCTTTGGTGAGTAATCTTTGCGTCCCTTATTCCCTTGACTGAGGACTCACTGGCAGGGGTGGGAAGTGGGGGTGGGTAAGCCTTCTGACTTCTTGGTGTTCATCTTCACAGTTTTGCACAACCCCCGGGTGGCAGAGGACCTCGAGGTGACCCTCAGCAATTCTCTGCTTGCTGATATTCGTGCCTCTGTGTAATCACATGCCTTGAAGTGTGAGTGGACACGGAATTGCTTCTAACCAACAGAATATGGCCGAGCTGATGGGCTGTCACTCTCACCATCAGGACAACTTAAATAAGACTCCAGCTCAGCAGACTGCAGTCAGACACCCTCCTTGCAGGCTTCAGGAGCTAAGTGGCCACAAGGGAGAAGCCCAGAGGACCCAAGGACTTCCTCCAGAGCCTGAAGGTTGCAGCCACTTTGCAGCAACCTGGTTGAGCTTGGAGGCTGTGCCTCCTCCAGATGAGAACACAGCCCCCATAAGCACTTGACTGCAGCCTTGTAAGACCCTAAACAGAGGATCCAGCCAGACTATGCCCAGATTGCTGACCACAGGAGCTGAGATAATGAGTGTGTGTTGTTTCAGGATGAGTGGGTGATAATTTTATAATTGTGATCATCTATAATTGTGACCATTGATAATTGTGACAATTTACTATGGAACAATAGGGAACTAATAGAGCCAGCTTCTGGGGCTTGACCATCCTGATGCCACTGTCTGAGGCTGTGACTGCCCTGGCCTTCTTAGTCACGCCCCCTCCTGGCATGTTCTCTGCACAGCCTCTTGGCTCCCAGCTCCCTGGACCAAGTCCTGTAAGTCATCCCAACATTGTCCACTCAGAGGCAATGACTGAAACTGTGGAAGCCAATAAGACCACAGGAGGAAGAGCATGGCGAGAGGACAACAGGACAGGAAGAAACCCCAGGGATATTGGGATATTGTCACACATACGGGTGGCTGATCCAGACTGAGATGTGCTGGGAGCGACAGGTGCACCCAATCTCGAAGACTTAGTGTAGACGCCAATAAGCACTAGACAGGTAGGTAGACAGATGGATATAGATGGAAATAAATTAAAAAAGAAGTCTTAGTGGTATGTTTTATATCGATTCATGTTTAAAGTATATTGGGTGAAAGCATATTATTTGATTTAATCTACCTATTTCTTTTTACTTTTTTACTAGAAATTTAAAATTTCATCTATGGCCTACATTTGAGGTTATATCATATTTCTACTAGATACATAGATAGATTGATAGATACACACAGAAGTAGATAGATAATGTTAGATGATATAGGTAGGCAGATGTACAAGTAGATAATGTTAGATAAGGTTGGATAGATGGTAGGTATAGATAGATAGATAGATAGATAGATAGATAGATAGTAGGTAGACAAAAAGACAGATAGAGACACAGGTAAGCAGATAGATGACAGAGATTCTGAAATTCCTTGTTGGTCCCAGGCACAGTGGGCTGACTTGTAACACTCCCTCAGCTGATCCTCCTCATAGCCCTGCTATAATTTCCACTTTATCCCCAAGAAAGTTGAGGTTCTGAGAGGCAAGTACCCTTCCCCAAATCACACTATAACCTCAGGTAAAGGCAGACATTCAAAGCCAGGTCTGAGCCCAGAGCTTGTGCTCATAACCACTAGGCAGCGCTGGGTCCTGTAGTGACTACGTGTCTCAGATGCAGATGGAAGGTGGAACGATTTCAGCTCCAGGCAAAGGCACTGTGGTTGTGGGGCAATATCTGGGGTCATCCCTCTCTCTGCCGTGTCCTGTCCCTTGGGAGCTACTGTGTTCACAATCACAGAGGTCCCCATCATTTCAGATCTTGCCCATGGCCCCTGCTCCCCTAAGGTGAGGCCAGCTTTGCAGAACCACAAGGCCAAGTTCAAAGGCTTCCTAGACTGAGCTCAGGCCTGGGCACACAGGAGCTCACCCAGCACATCCCTACCTGCTGCCCTTCCCAGAGGGGAAGGAGAGACGCCCCCTGGACAGAGCAGCCCTGCCTGCCAGCTTGGGCCTTTCCCAGAAAGATGGAAGGTGGCTTCGGAGGCCCTTCCCCGGCTTGCAGGGACTGTCGGAGCCCACATGTGCAGGTGTCAATGTCTCCACCTGTGCCTGCCGACTCTCTCCAGCTTCCTTGAGACTGAGAGCAGGGGAGCAACTCCCCAGGTCACTTACGTGTTAAGGATTCCAAATCAGACCTGTTGAT
This sequence comes from Lepus europaeus, assembly GCF_033115175.1. Classification (NCBI taxonomy): domain Eukaryota; kingdom Metazoa; phylum Chordata; class Mammalia; order Lagomorpha; family Leporidae; genus Lepus; species Lepus europaeus. Next base: position 26,031,238 of record NC_084831.1, read on the forward strand.
TGCCCAGACACATACTCTGTTTTTTTGTTTGTTTGTTTGTTTTGTTTTGTTTTGACAGGCAGAGTGGACAGTGAAAGAGAGAGACAGAGAGAAAGGTCTTCCTTTGCCGTTGGTTCACCCTCCAATGGCCGCCGCGGCCGGCGTGCTGCGGCCGGCACACCGCGCTGATCTGATGGCAGGAGCCAGGTGCTTCTCCGGGCCAGACACATACTCTGTTTACCAGAACCCATGCTCCCCCTGCCCTGCACCAGCTGGGCACATCATTCATTTGTTTTCCTTCTCATTCAGTGACACCGGGGCTGCTGGGAGGATGGGTCAGGACAAAGCACACACGTGCAAGGCTCAACGTGGGGCCCGGCCCTGCACAGACACACCCTCTATGAGAACAGGGACCGTTATCAGAGTGATCACCGTGGTTCTTCCGGCGGCCCTTGTGGTATCTGAGGGGACAGTTCCGAAGTCTCTGGCACCCAGGCCATCTCAAGGACATCCTCCCAGAGTGCAGGACTCACGACTAATGTGTAGGAGAAGCACAGCGGCTCTTGTCCTCCATGGAGGCCCCATCCATGCCATGCTGCCGGTGATCTCCAGCACCTGTGCATGTCGGGCAGTCAGCCCAGGTGGCCCTGGGGAAATAGACGGCCACTGCCCATCTTCCTCCAGGCCAGCCCAGGCTGGAGGATCTGCGGGGCCTGTCCTGGGCCTTTCTCCTGATGCCCAGCACCTTAGCCCTGTGTGAAGCCGGATGCAGCCCCATGTCTTTTCTGTGTTATGTGTGGGCAAGTGAAAAGCCACCAGCTTCCAGCCGGTGGCTCCAGGAGTCACACCCCAGTGCAATCCGTGTGGCCCACAGATCCCAGTGCCAAGGAGGTGATGGCTCTCTTGTCTTTATTAGAAGCTTTGGGATGTCGCAACAGGACTGATGCAAGTGGTGGGCATGTCCTTGAGAAGGTGGGTGAGGAAGGGGGTTCCCCGGCACTCCCCCTGTCCTCTCCTTCCTGCTCGGCTCCTATGAGGGTCCCTGGGAGTTCCAGGAGGGGAGGTCTATTCCTGTAAGAGTCCCAGGAGGCACAGGAGGCTCTAGGTGGGTTGGGGAAACAGCGAAGTGAACCTCAGCCTGAGCCTTCATCCGCCCGAGAGACTTATGTCCAGTCCACAGCGACATTTCTGCCCCCAGATGCTCCTAGGGCAGTCAGTCCTTATAGAAAAGCAGGTTCAAGGTCCTGACAGCCACCTGTGCGTTTGGTGACCTCCCAAGAATAGCAGGTGGCTATAAAGAGGGACTCCCTGGAGACATCTGGACAGCAGGTGAGATGGTAGGGATGGATGCACAGGGCAGGAGACAATGGGGGAACGTGGTCCAGCCCTGGCTGCTCCCAACTAAGCCAGGCACCTGGCAAAGCTGTCATCACGCAGTGCTGTGCTGTGGCTAGTGCCACTGCAGCTCAGAGTCAGACACTTATTTGGTGATTATTATACTAACACTTTAATGTTTTACTACACTGGTATGTTTAATAATATCCCCCTCCCTCCAATGCTCCCCACCAAGACACCCATGCCCTAATTCCCAGGAGCTCTGAAGAGGTTACCTTACCTGGCAAAATAGACTTTGCTGGCATGATTAAGTTAAGGATCTTGGAATATCTGTGTGGGCCCAATGTCATCGCAAGGGTCCTTGTCACAGGGAAGCAGGAGGGTTGGAGGCAGTAGTGGGAGATGTGACCACAGGAAGAGGAGGTCAAATGACTGGAGGAGGGGCCAGAAGTCCAGGAATGCAGGCCATTTCGGAAGCTGCAGAAGGGAGGGAAACAGGTTCCCCCCAGCTCCTTCAAGACAGCCCGGCCACCCCTCTGACCTCAGCTCAGGAACCTGATTTTGGATTTGACTTCAGGGCCTCCACAGCTATAGCAGGATTCATCTGTGGTACCGAAGCCATTGAGGCTGCAGAGATTTGTGGGACACACACACGGCCTGCACTGTGCAGGGGCTGCTGACTTGTCTGTGATTTTAGTCCACAGCCTGGCTCAGGACTGGGAGCAGCAGGACAAGACCCACCACGAAAAGACCAGGAATCAGCATTCAGGCTTCTCCTTTGCAGACAGAGAGAAAGCTGAGGTTCAGAGAGGGCAAGCCACAGTACAAGGTTGCACAGCAGGATGGCAGGCCCAGCCTCGGACACCAAGTCCCAGCCCCCAGCCGCCCCTTCTGACCCAGGCCCTGCCTGCCTTGGCATGGTCCTGCAGCATCCAGCCCTGCCCACACCGTCGGCCCTGGGATACTCTGGGTCCCTTGCCTGGCCCTGACATGGCCCCCTAGTGCCTCTGCTGCAGGAAGAAACTGTGATGCCAGTGGGCAGACCCGAGTGGGGAGCAGCACAGCCAGGCAGCAGCTAGGCTCTGATGGGGCTCAGGGAGGAAGGCCCACAAGGTCAAAACTGTGTTCCCATGGCCAGCACCGCGGCTCACTTGGCCAATCTTCTACTTGCGGCACCGGCACCCCGGCTTCTAGTCCCAGTCGGGGCGCCAGATTCTGTCCCAGTTGCTCCTCTTCTAGTCCAGCTCTCTGCTGTGGCCCAGGAAGACAGTGGAGGATGGCCCAAGTCCTTGGGCCCCTGCACCCGCATGGGAGACCAGGAGGAAGCACTTGGCTCCTGGCTTCAGATAAGCACAGTGCACTGGCAGTAATGGCCATTTGGGGAGTGAACCAACGGAAGGAAGACCTTTCTCTCTTTCTCTTTCTCACTGTCTAACTCTGCCTGCCAAAAAAAAAAAAAACAAAAACAAAAAAAAAAACAAACCTGTGTTCCCTGATTCCCCCACCCAGGCAGGAACTTATTCTCTCAGAACCATCCCAGGCTCTGCAGGCATGGAGGAGGAGGGTCCCACCCAGAGGCTCCCACACCCTGGAGGAGGCGGCAGGTGTGATGAGTGCAATGGGGAAGTGAAGCAAGCGTGGCTGTCAGAAGTTGAGTCTCCGCTTTGCTTCTGTGGCTGCCCACCTGTTACAGGCAAGGCATTCTGCTTGGAGCCGGCGGCTGGGCTGGGCGGCGGGAGCTGAGTAGAATGGCCGGCCGTGCATCCCACCCTTCAGGTCTGAGGACTGGCTGGGAAACAAGACTCCCACGTGGGAAGGGCCTGAGCCCTCAGGGTGCCTGTGGAGGTGCAGTGTCCAGGAGGACAGAACAATAGTTTGGGGAAAGGAACCAGGACAGACCACAGGGAACAGGCTGGCTCTCATCAGATCTGCACAGGCAAGCTGAGCAGAGTGGGAAGAAGGCAGCAAAATACTGGGCTGTGTGCACCTGCCCTGTGCTTGGGCACACGGCACCTGCTGCTCCCTGCGTCTGTCTCAGCCCCCACAAGCAGTCCACCGAGCTGACAGCCCTGAGCGATGGCTCAGAATCGGTAAACACACTTCATTCATTTGCCTACCTTAAGGGCAGCTTGTAAGTCTTTCTTTGTGTGTGTTTCCATCAAGAAGTAATCTTTACAACCACGAAAAGTGTCCAATAACATTTCTCTCCCTTGGCAAACATCCTTGTATATCAAAGGCTCCAGCACACAAGCAGGAGGCTCACAGGGACAGGTGTTGGCACAAGCACCGCAGCCGCCAGTGAGAACAGTCTGTGGTCACGTGGGCTCACACAAGTCTCCCGTGGCCCCGGCGACTGATCACCCAGCACACAGGAAGAGCTGCCTCCCACCCGCTGTCCCCTCTGCCTTCCTCCCGGGACGTCTCCCCAGCCAGGCTCCGGGCTGCCTTAGGACCACTGTGGTGAGCAAGGCAGGCTGCACGTGCGCTTGGTGAGTGTTGCACGCTGCAATTCCTTTAATCCTGGCAGAAGCCCTGGGCGGGACTCTGACTAGCCCCCTTTCACAGGCAAAGAAACTGAGGCCCTGAGAAATGTCAGTGTCTTCATGTCTGTCCCAGCACTGGCAAGTGGCGGTGCCTCTCTGCTGCCGTGTCTCCTCCATGGGATGGCAAGTGTCCTGGGAACAAGGGCTTAGCATCCTCCGGAAGAGATAAGGACGGCCCCAGGTGGGCAAGCTCCCATGTACACACATACACGTGCATTCATGTACACACATGCATACATACACATTCATGCACACAAACATCCATGACACGTTCACGTGCACACACGTTCATACACACATGCACATTTACACACACACATTTAAGCATGCACACATTCACACACATGGTCATGCACATACACATTCAGGCACACACACAGATATTCATATACACACACATGCACACAAACACACTCTACTGCCTTTTTTTTTTTTTTTGACAGGCAGAGTGGATAGTGAGAGAGAGAGAGAGAAAGGTCTTCCTTTTTGCCATTGGTTCATCCTCCAATGGTCGCTGCGGCCGGCTCATTGCGCTGATCTGAAGCCAGGAGCCAGGTGCTTCTCCTGGTCTCCCATGTGGGTGCAGGGCCCAAGGACTTAGGCCATCCTCTATTGCCTTCCCGGGCCACAGCAGAGAGCTGGCCTGGAAGAGGGGAACCGGGATAGAATCCGGCGCCCCAACCGGGACTAGAACCCGGTGTGCCGGCACTGCAAGGCGGAGGATTAGCCTGTTAAGCCACGGCACCAGCCACTCTACTGCACACATTTGTGAGGTACACGGGTTAGGGAACTCCATACCGTAGCCATCTAGATTCCTTCCATGATGAAATTCCTGGCAGCTGAAACCCGGCTTTCTCTAACAGGGCCAATGCCACACAGGTGCCACCTGTGAGATCTGGCCAGGGAGACGGGACATCTGGAAGTCAGCACGGCCCCTGTGGACGTCCAGTTGAGGTGCCAGTGGATGCTGTCCCCATGCTTGGCTGTGGTCCTGCCTGGGGCTGCCAAGCTCAATTTGAGCTCCACGCCCCCTCCCCAGGGAGAATCGCAGCCGACGGGTGGGGTGTCTTCTCCACTGCCCCTCGGTGGCCTCTGAGCACGGCTGATGAGCAAACCTGACCTCACGCACTCACCCCCGCAGCTCCACAAATGTCACTCCAGGTCCTCCTGACATCCAAATGCACAGGGCACCGTGTTTTCCATTAAACGCTACGGCCCCACACATTTCGTTCCTCTACTCTTTCCAAAGCAACTGGCTGGTAATTCCGGGCCCTCAGATGCTGATCCGAGGGACCGGGGGGCACGGCTGCACCCGAGCAGAGTGTGCGGGCTCCACCTGCAGAGGAAGCACACGATGCAACCAGCTCAGAGTCTCTGCGAGCTGTGATGAGGCCCAGGGCGGACGCCTCTCTGACTTGGCCAAGGGCTGGGACTGGGGTACAGACCCACGCACAGGGGCAGGGGCAGGAGACAGCTGAGGATGTGGTAACCTGAGCCGAGGCTGATGGAGCCCAGCGTAGGGGCTGGTGAAGCAATCAAGGACCCACCTGGGTCTCCCCTTGGCCTTCAGCACAGCCCTGAGGATCTGGCCTCTGGCCTCCTCTTCACCCTCGTTCTATTGCACCCCCAGCCCCAAGGGAGCCAACGCTCTCGCTGCCCCTGGGTCCCTGTCTGACCCAGGGGAGCTCGCGGGGTCTACACCAGGCTCAGAGGAAGGCTGCAGATTGATCGTCCCAGGCTCAGAGGAAGGCTGCAGATTGATCGTCCCTGACCCAAGGCTGCAGTGGCTGAGGCATCACCACTGGGCGGTGCTGTGGCTGGGCTGGGCAGGGCTCCCGCTGCCCCTCAGAGTCCCTGTGATTTCACTCTCCAGATGAGCCTCTTCTGCAGCCAGGCAGCTCTGAAAGGCTATGGCTCTTATTTATAAATCAGGACACAAACACCTTCCTCCTGGGGCAGATTTAAGAGTAAACCAATGGGGCCAGCATGGTGGAGCAGTGAGCCAAGCTGCCACCTGCAATGCCGGCATCCCAGAATGGAGCGCTAGTTCAGGTTCTAGGTGCTCCACTTCTGATCCACCTCCCTGCTAATGTGCCTGGGAAAGCAGTGGAGGATGGCCCAAGTGCTTGCACCTCTGCCACCCGTGTGGGAGACCCGGATGGAGTTCCTGGCTCTTGGCTTCAGCCTGGACCAGCCCCAGCCATTGCAGCCATTTAGGGAGTGAACTAGTGAATGGAAGATCTCATTCACTCATTCATTCACTCTGCCTTTCAAATACATATGTAAGTCATCTTTAAAAAGAGAAAGAATTGGGGCCAGTGCTGTGGCATAGCAGGTAAAGCCACCGTCTGCAGTGGCAGCATCCCATATGGGCACTGGTTCAGGTCCCAGCTGCTCATTTCCAATCCAGCTCTCTGCTATGGCCTGGGAAAGCAGTAGAGGATGGCCCAAGTCCTTGGGCACCTGCACCTGTGTGGGAGACCCGGAGGAAGCTCCTGGCTCCTGGCTTCGGATCAGCACAGCACCGGCCATTGCAGCATTTGGGGAGTAAACCAACAGATGGAAGACCTCTCTCTGCCTCTCCTTCTTTCTCTGTGTAACTCCAACTTTCAAATAAATAAATAAATCCTTTTAAAAAATAACACACACACACACACACACACTAAGAGAGAGAGAATTAAACACAGGAACCATGGGAAGTTCCTGGTGTAGTCCGGGCATATCCAATGTGTCCACTTGGAATCGGGTCTCCTCCCTCTTCCCAGCACCGAGTTCACAGCCCTTGCAGCAAAGAAGAGGCAGATGGTGGAAGGTGGTGGCAAGGCCAGGGGAAATGGACAAGGGAAGCCGATTCATAGCCTGAACCTTTATTCCAGGGAAGAGGTAGACAGGGAGGACAGGAGCTAAGGAAGTTAGTTAGGAGGAGGTAAGTTGTGGGGCCAGTGCTTTGGCACAAAAGGTTAAACCTCCGCCTGCAGCCTCGGCATCCCATATGATTTGAATCCCAGCTACTCCACTTCCAATCCAGCTCCCTGCTAATGCACCTGGGAAAGCAGTGGAAGATGGCCCAAGTCCTTGGGCCCCTGCACCCACGTGGGAGACCCCGAAAAACTCCTGGCTCCTGGCTTCGGCCTGGCCCAGCCCCCAGCATTGGATGGAAGAGCTGTCTCTCTTTGCCTCTCTCTCTCTCTCTCTCTCTCTGTAATTCTTATTTTCAAATAAATAAATAAATCGTTTGTTTTTAAAAAATGGAGGTGAGCTGGGAAGTAGGAAAGGTAGAAAGGAGGCAGGACGGGACAAACTTCCACACACACTGGTCCGGGGCCTGTGCAGCTGCTGGGGGAGCAAGAGATAACCAGGGTCGATGCTGCCCACAGAAATCCCAGGTACCTGGTTGGGTGGGTGGGAGTGCCCAGTGGCTGAGTAAGGACAGGACCCTGTGGAAACGGGAGACTCGGTCCCAGGGAATGTTCAAAGACAGCCCCCCTCCCCGATCCATCACCCAGCAATGCCCCTCTTTCCAGCCCTCCATCAGGGTGGTTTCAAGTCTCCCCTGCTCAGAACTGGCAGTGTCTCCTCCCTGCTTTCAGGCTAGATTCCACTCCCTGGGACCACCACCCCCACCCATGGCTGAGCCAACAGCTGCACCTGCCTCTCCTCCACGAGACAAGACCTGGGCCCTGGCGCTCCAGGGTGCCCTGCTCAGCCCCCCAGAGGCCCTTCCCCAGCCCCTCCCTTCCACCTGCCCTTGTGGATTCAGAGCTCAGGAGGCAGAACTGATGCCTGCAGGGCGGGAAGTCTCAGCGCATACATCCCCTCCTCTCTGAGCCTGCATCAGACCGGGTGGGGGCTTCTCCCTCTGCTGTGCCCCCCAAGGCACCCCAAATCACCTCACTTATCATGCTGTGGGCCACATGCCCTGGCCACTTCTCACTTGCCACTGAGCCTGCTACATCCAATACGATGCCTGGCACCCAGTGGGTGCCCAAGTGAAATGCTAAGGAGCACTGGCTGGCTCTGGCCCTGGGACAAGGAAAGCTGAGTCTAGACAGAAGACCACTCAGGAAGTCCAAAGAGACTGGGATGGAGAGCTGTGGAATCGGGCGACGGATGGCCTGGCTCCCCAAAAGACACACACATACGTGCACACACACGAGTGTGCACACATACATGCATGCACGTGCACATTCTCACACATGTATGCGCACACACATGCACACACATGCACATTCTCACACATGTATGCGCACACACGTGCACATTCTCACACATGTATGAGTACACACATGCACACACGTGCACATTCTCACATATGTATGCATACACACATGCACACACGTGCACATTCTCACACATGTATGCATACACACATACACACACGTGCACATTCTCACACATGTATGCACACACATGCACACACGTGCACACTCTCACACATGTATGCGTACACACATGCACACACATTTGCACACACCGACAAACACACCAGCATTCTTTCACAGGGCGTCTGGCTGAGAGCACTCCGGCCGCTCTAGGATCTGTTGACCATGGGCCTACACAGCTGACCAGTGGTGCCAGGGGCTTCACCAGATGCTGCAAACCTAGCGACCAGATGAAGAATGGCAAGCCTCGTCCTACTGACAAGGACTTCAGTCTGAGACCCTGTCCCCGTCCTAACTGAGATGGCTTCCCTGTCTCCTCTTTTTGCATCATATATAGTACTTGATATAAAGGATATCAACATTCAATTAGGAAAACTCACAGTGAAATGGACACTATGAAAAACAGTGACTTGATCAGCTCTTGTCCTGACTGTTGATGTACAATGTAACTCTTTATCCCTTTTAGTATTTTTTTTGTTCTATTTAATACTATTGGTTGAACTCTGTAATTAACACACAATTATTCTTAGGTGTTTAAATTTTAACTGAAAAGTGATCCCTGTTAAATATAAGAGTGGGAATAAGAGAGGGAGGAGATGTACAATTTGGGACATGCTCAATTGGACTTGCCCCAAATGGTGGAGTTAGAAACATGCCAGGGGATTCCCATACAATCCCATCAAGGTGGCATGTACCAATGCCATCTCACTAGTCCAAGTGATCAATCTCAGTTCATAATTGATCACACTGATAGGTCTAAGAGTCAAAGGGATCACACAAACAAGACTAGTGTCTGCTAATACTAACTGATAGAATAAAAAAGGGAGAGAACGGTCCATCGTGGGAAGCGGGATACACAGCAGACTCGTAGAATGGCAGATGTCCTAAACAGCACTCTGGCCTCAGAATCAGCCCTTAAGGCATTTGGATCTGGCTGAAGAGCCCATGGGAGTATTTTAGGTATGGAAAGCCAAGACACTCTGGAAAAAAAAAATGAAGAAGGCCTAAATGAAAGATCTCTGCAAGTGAGATCCCAGTGGAAAGAACGGGGCCATCAAAGAAGGTGGTACCTTTCTCTGAAGGGAGGAGAGAACTTCCACTTTGACTATGACCCTGTTGGAATAAGATCGAAGTCGGCAAACTCAAAAGGCTTCCATAGCCTTGGCAACTCATGACTAGAGCCTAGGGAGATTACTGACCCCATAAACAAGAGTGTCAAATTGTTAAGTCAACAACAGGAGTCACTGTGTACTTACTTCTCATATGGGATCTGTCCTTAATGTGCTGTACATTGTGATTTAATGCTATAACTAGTACTGAAACAGTATTTTATACTTTGTGTTTCTGTGTGGGTACTAAATCAATCTTCTGTATATAAAGATAACTGAAAATGAATCTTGATGTGAATGGAATGGGAGAGGGAGCGGGAGATGGGAGGGGTGAGAGTGGGAGGGAAATTATTGGGGGGGGAGCCATTGTAATCCATAAACTGTACTTTGGAAATTTATATTTACTAAATAAAAAAAAGACAAAAAAAAAAAAAAAACCCTCACAGTTCCCCAATTTGCTACGAGAGTCCACAGGAGAGCAAAAAGGCCCAGAAGGGGCCAGCATGATCCACAACAGGAGAGGGCAGGCACTGGGGGCAGCATCTCCCCTCACGACAACCCAGGGGTGCGGAGCACTCGCTCTGTGTACCCTGTTCTAAGGACTTAGAGAGCACTGTGCGAAGTGGAGACTTACTCCCATTTTATGGATGAGGAGATACAGGAAGGGAAGCGTCAGGAGATTTTCCAAGATCTCACAGAACCAGCAAGTCTGACTCCATAGCCGCTGCTCTTGGCCACGGCGCCATCAGCACCGTGGTCTCCAGGGTGCTGACACAGGCACCAAGTTCAGTCTTCAAGTTGTGCCTGGGAGACAGACATCTGTGCAGCCGTTAAGTCAGCGCCTTGATGTGCCTGGTTTCAGTCCCAGCTACTCTGCTCCCAATCCAGCTTCCTACTAATGTGCATCTGGGGAGGCAGCAGATGATGGCTCGAGTGCTTGGGTCCCTGGCCTTGAGCTGGTCCAGCACTGGCTATCGTGGGCATTTGGGAAGTAGTCCAGCAAATGGAAGATCTGTCTGTGTTTTTCTCTTGCAAATAAAAAAGTAAAAATGAAAGAAGCACCCAGAGGTGATGGGGCATATTCTAACATCTGCTGTGCGAGGGCCTCTTGCCTGCACCCCTTGGTGTTTCACACGCTATGAGTGTCTGGGGATTCTGTGCCATGCAAGACACATGTGGCTCCTGCCTCCACAGGGGGTAGACGGGGAGACCACACACACATCCAAGCAGAAATATCAGGACAGGCTGTAGAAAGGCACTTTTAAAAGTTCATGAAAAATGCAATTAGAAGATAAATTTATGTTGATGCAAAAAATTTTGGAACCAATGCACATGTGATGTTTTCAAAAAGTTCATGGAAAACACATATGAAAAAACCATGTATGGATTTCAAAAATATTTTATACCCACGTAACCTTATCTTTAAATATCATTTTCCATGAACTTTTTGGAGTACCCTCCTGTAGGTGGCTTTGTGGGTCCCAACAAGTGGCACTGAGCCAAGCGGTCAGGAAATGCCTCCGAACAGTGAGGTCTGGGTATGCAGCCAAAGGCAAAGGAAGAGTTGAACCAGAGAAGACAGGGGAAGGTGCTCCAGGCAGAGGGAGCAGCGGATGCAAAGGCAGGAGGACAGACCTGCAGAAAACAGAAGAAACCTGGGGTGGCTGGAGGGAGGCAAGGGGGGAGTCAGCCTTGCCCCTTGGGTCTCCTGAGGTCCCCCGCCTTGCCCCTGGCGTAGGCCCTTCCGCCTCTCCTCCTCTAACTAAGTTCTCATCATCCTCTGTATTACCAATACGATGAGCCAATACGCATCACACGCTTCTAACGTTTCCGGCATTGTCCTGATGTCTTGACAAGACTATGTCATTAGGTTTTCTGATCATCCCCAGGAAGTAAGAACCATTGCCATCTCCAAGACAGCATTTCTAAAGGTTCGTGGAAAACGGAATTAAAAGATAAGTCTATTTTGGTGCAAACAAATTTCGCCTTCTTTTTCCTAACATGCATTTTTCATGAACTTTTTGAAGTTTATGGATTTCAAGAAAAATTTATATGCATGGATTTCAAAGATCTCTTGCACCAAAAATAAATGTACCTTCTCTATTCTATGGCCCACGAACTTTTGCAAAGAAGCCTCTTACAGAAGAAGGAACTCAACCATGGAGCATTAAATCACCTGCTCAAAGCCACACAGCTGGGGAGCCCCAGAGCCAGGGCCTGCCTCAGCCATCTCCACCCTGTCCAGCATCTCCAAGACTCCACCCACACTCGGGTTGCTTTTTGCACCCACCCCATATGCCTCCATCTCTCCTGCGGGTTTCCTGTTCCCCTGCTTGGATCTCCTGGGACTCCCCTCATCCATCCATGCTCCAGGTCCCGCTGGAGAGACGCCCTGGGTCCTTCCCTGCCACTGCTGAGCAGGTAGGGGAGGGGCAGGTGTCAGTGCCTATAACGCTTTGTCCTAACAGGCTCCTATGGAATCTCTGAATTAACAGGACAGCAATAAAGGAGGCACTTGGCCTGTCAGCCACAGCAGCTGTGAAGCCAGGCCGGGGGCCTGCTCGGAGAGAACCCTGCCCCCACCGTGGGTCCCTGTCTCCAAGGGAACTGCCGGCTCACGGGTTTCTAGAGCCTCATTTCTAGCCTGGCTGGCGAGAGGCTGGCACTGCCCAACCACTGGAGAGAGAAACAAACAAGAGATCTTTCCTGGTTTTGCATGGGGCTTTCGGCCAGCCCAGCCCGAGAGCACATCAGGAGAGGGGAGAGGAAGAGGCAGGGAGCCGTGCCATCGGCATCCCTGTGTGTGTGTGTGTGTGTGTGCATCTGCGTCCACATGCCTGTGGTGGCTGTGCCCGGGGGTCTCAGACCGTGCCACCGGGGTTAAGAGCAGGGACTCTGGAGTTAGTCTCAGCTCTGTCACCGTGGCACTGTGGGACTTTCCCTCTGAGCCAGGCATGGTGTCATGGTGTCCTGGTGTCAGGCATGGTGTCAACCCAGAGCTTATACATGGCTGATGCTTCTTATCACTCGGGGTCTCTCTGTGGCTCACGGGCCTGTAGTCTTGCTTCTGCGCTTGCTTTTTGGATTTGTGAGACGACTGTAGGCCACTCGGGAAATGGACGCTGTCCTGCCCAAATCTTCATCGGGCTGGGGGCTGGGACCCTTGGGGAAGAGTGAGTAGGTGGGAGCTCCCTGAGACGCCAAGCCCAGCAAAGTCAGACCTCAGGAGCCATCTGAGAGCCCAAGTCTTCCTCTTAAATATGGGTAAACTGAGGCCTGCAGGCCTCGGGATGCCCCATGGCTGTTGTCTCCAGCAGGGGGCAGGAGCACTGGCAGAGATATTCTAATTTTTTTCTAGAAAAAGGCTTCCAGCTTGTGCACCCTGGGTGTGAACAAGAGGGGTAACGGATCGCAGGACCAGGTACACAGCAGGCACTCAATAAGTGATGGCTGCCTCAGCCCCAATGTTTTGGTTCCCCCATCCACCCCTGTGTCCATTGCATGCTTAGGAGCACCTGCTACACAGCAGGCCTGAGCCTGGGTGTGGAGCACACAGGGGTGATGGGGTCACAGCCCTAGAAGCTCACAGGGGGCTAGGGGAGGTGGGTGTTCACAGGAACACCTGACAAGCGCAGTGTAAACATGGGACGGGCCATCACCGTCCCGGCTGAGGACGGAGACAGGAAGGCAGGAGGGTGAAGGGAGGGGCTGGCGGCGGGAGGAAGCCCAGCCCATCTGAGGGACTGAGAGAAGGTGGCGAGGCTGGAGGGGGTCAGACTCAGACACAGGTAGGGCTTGCGTGGGGGCTTGTGAGACAGCCTCCGGCATCCCATGGCACAGCGTCGGGAGGGAGGAGGAAGTGCAGGGACCAGGGTGCCTCGGCGGCAGGTGGCTTCTGGGGCTGGCATGGGAGCGGCCGCATCCGCAGCCTGGGTGAGTGCTGAGGGCTCCTGTGTCTCCAGCAGCTGTGGTCTCCCCTGCTGCTGCCTGCAGTTCGGCACCCCAGTGATTGCAAGCCTGGTCCTCGGGAATGTGCCGTCACCACCCCAGCTGTTCCCAGCCATCCCGCAGATATCTGCAGTCACTACCCCAGCTGTTCCATCACCTTCCCAAACGCTGGCAGCTGCCACCTTGTGCTCTGCACAGTCCCCCCTCCAGCTGCGTGCAGTTACCAGCCCAGTTATGGGCAATTTCCACCCCCTACCCCTCTGGGCATCAGGTAAGGCTTGCTCAAGATTGATTCTAGGAGTCGGCGCTGTGGCGGAACGGGGAAAGCCGCTGCCTGCAGTGTCAGCATCCCATATGGCATAACGGGTGAAGCTGCCACTTGGGATGCCCGCATCCTGTATCAGAGCACAGTTTGGAGTCCTGGCTACTCCACTTCCCATCCATTTTCCTGCTAATACACCCTGGAAAACCAAAGATGATGATGGTTCAAGTGGTAGGGCCCCTGCCACCCACGTGAGACCCAGATGGAGTTCTGGGGTCCTGGCTTAGGCCTGGCCCAAAACTGGCTGTTGCAGGCATTTTTAGGAAGTGATTCAGCAGGAAGAACCTCCCTCCCTCCCTCCCTCTTTCTTCCTTTCAAGTAGACAAAAATAAGCATTTTTTTTTTAAACTGTAACTCGGGGCTGGCACCATGGCGCAGTAGGTTAATCCTCCACCTGCAGCACCGACATCCCATATGGGTTCCAGTCCTAGTCCCATCTGCTCCTCTTCCAATCCAGCTCTTTGCTGTGTCCTGGGAAAGCAGTAGAAGATGGCCCAAGTCCTTGGGCCCCTGCATCCACATGGGAGACAGGGAGGAGGCACCTGGCTCCTGGCTCCTGGATTTGGATCAGTGCAACTCTGGCCATTGTGACCATTTGGGAAGTGAACCAGCAGATGGAAGACCTTTCTCTCTGTCTCTCCCTCTCACTGTCTGTAACTCTACCTCTCAAATAAATAAATAAAATCTTAAAAAAAAAAACAACCTGTAACTCAGGGCCAGCACTGTGGCATAGTGAGTAAAACCACCGCCTGCAGTGCCAGCATCCCATTGTGGGTGCCAGTTCAAGTCCCAGCTGCTCAATTTCCATCCAGCTCTTTGCTATGGCCTGGGAAGGCTGTAGAAGATGGCCCAAGAACTTGGGCCCCTGCACCCACGTGGGAGACCTGGAAGAGGCTTCTAGCTCTGGATCAGCACAGCTCGGGCTGTTGTGGTCAATTGGGGAATGAACCATTGGATGGAAGATCTCTCTCTCTCTCTCTCTCTCTCTCCGCCTCTCCTTCTCTCTGTGTAACTCTGACTTTCAAATAAATAAATAAATCTTGAAAAACAATCTGTAAAAATTAAAAGACTGGGGCCAGCTCTGTGGCATAGCAGGTAAAGCTGCCACCTGCAGTGCCAGCATCCTATATGGGCGCCGGTTTGAGTCCCTGCTGTTCCAATCCAGCTCTGTGCTGTGGCCTGGGAAAGCAGTAGAAGATGGCCCTAGTCCCTGGGCTGCTGCATCCATGTGGGAGACCAGGAAGAAGCTCCTGGCTCCTAGCTTCAGATCAGTGCAGTTGCAGCCAATTGGGGAGTGAACCAGCAGATGGAAGACACCTCTCTCTGCCTCTGCCTCTCTGTAACTCTGCCTTTCAAATAAATAAATAAATCTTTTAAAAAAAAAGATTGATTCTATAGGCTAATCATCAAGTGTCTGTTGTAGGCCGGGGACTGTACTAAGTGCTTTTCCACAAACTCTCTCATTTGTCTATCATAATTGTAGCCTACCTGCTCTCCATCAATCCCCAGGCCAGGAGCTGAATTGACAGTAAAGACCAGAAGGAGACATGTCCCTGCTCTCCTGGCTGCTCTGTTCTCATGCACGAGACAAGTATTGGTAGAAGAATGACATAACTAAGCATACAATCATAACATGAGGCAGCTTTGTAAAGAGACAGAGGTGTTTGAGCTGGACAGGGGAGCAGAGCGGCAGCCCTGGAATGAGGAACCTGAGCCGAGGGTGAGGAAGGGGCCGAGTTAGGTTTGGCTGAGGTCACAGTGTCTCCAGGCAGAGGGGGCCGGCTGTGCAGACACTTAGAAGGGAGGGCTGGGAATGGCCAAGAGGCAGGCACAGGGGCAGTGAGGGCAGCACGGCAGGCCAACAGGGGCCGCGGCGGGGTGACCTGGTGAGGCAGGCTACAAATCTGTCAGCTTCTGTGAAGGACCAGTGGTCAGGGGCAAGAGGGAAAGCAGTGACCACACGAAGAGGATCCTGCAGGAGGTGGCTGGGGACAGTGTAGGCTGAAGGCTATCAGGAGAGGAAGTGGGAGGCCAACAGGACCTGGGAACTCAGACAGCAGGGAGCAAGAGGACTTTTCTCGATGGGAGCAGGCAGGTGGGCTGGGGCTGTGGGAGGCAGGGGCCGGGGCTGGAGGGTGGGAAGCACTGGGTGACACTGAGAAGGAGACTTTGCAATCAGGCTGTTGATGGCGTGGCCCGGAGTGTGATCCTTGATGGCACCTTTGAATCCTGGCCGCCCCGCCCTCTCCGGCTGTTTGTCCTTGAGCCAGTCACTTACCTTGACTGTGCCTGGATTCCCTCATTAGCAAAGGCAGGGGTAGAGGGGTGGGGGTTGGGGTAGTGGGGAGAGGTGATCTGGGAGCTGGTGAGTCTGTGAGTACTTCCCAGCCTTGACCGTCTGGACCACACACGGCTTACAGCCAGACTCTGGCTCACTGAATTCTGTGGAATAATTGGATGAATGATGGACGGATGGCATGGCTCCTGGGGGGGGTGGGGGAGGGAGGTTCTAGGAGACCTGCCTGTGGGTGGAGATGAAGGGTATCCCAGGCAGAGGGCAGGGCAGGTGCTCAGGCAGTGAGGCCCATGCAGGGGTGGCACCCCCAAGTCCCCAGACATCACGTTGTCTCAGGGGAGCCCATGGAGCTTAGACTAAGGCAGTGCTTGGGGGGGTCACTGTGGCTCTTGTACGATGTAGGCTCTGTGTTTCTCACCAGGTCCTGGTGAGACCCATGGTGCTGGTCCTTGGGCCACACTCTGAGGAGTAACAGGGCATGAAAAAAAATTTTTTTGACAGGCAGAGTTAGACAGTGAGAGAGAGACAGAGAGAAAGGTCTTCCTTTTCCATTGGTTCACCCCCAAAATGGCCGCTACGGCTGGTGGGCTGCAGCCGGCGCACTGAGCCAATCTGAAGCCAGGAGCCAGGTGCTTCTCCTGGTCTCCCATGCGGGTACAGGGGCCCAAGCACTTGGGCCATCCTCCACTGCCTTCTCAGGCCACAGCAGAGAGCTGGACTGGAAGAGGAACAACCGGGACAGAACCGGTGCCCGAACCGGGACTAGAACCCGGGGTGCTGGCGCTGCAGGTGGAGGATTAGCCAAGTGAGCCGTGGCGCCAGCTGGGCATGAGAATTTGAAGCTCTGATTTCCAAATTTTATTTTTTTATACTTATTTATTCATTTTAATTATTTGACAGAGCAACAAAGAGAGAGATACAGTGACATTCTCCCCAAATGGCTGCGATGGCCAGGGCTGGACCAGGCCAAAGCCAGGAGCTTGCAATTCCATCTGGGTCTCCCATGTGAGAGGCAGGGAGCCAAGTACTTGAACCACTATCTGCTGCCTCCTGGGCACATTAGAAGGAAGCTGGAATGGAAGCAGAGGTGGAGTGGGACGCAATTCCAGGCACTCCGGTGTGGGATGCCAGAGTTCCAAGCAGCAGCGTTAACCCACTGTGCCACAAGGCCAGCCCCACAGACTTTAAGGAAATAAACCACTCTCAAAGAAACCCTGCACAGAGCCCCAGTGTGTACAACAGATGGCACTGATATAAAAGCATCGTACACATCCAAACGTGTATTTTCTGCCTATTATAAAAACCATCAGTAGAAACAAGGCTGCTCTGATGAAGGCCAGAGTCTGAGGTTAAAGATTTCTATTGCTGTCGATGCACACAGGCCTCAGAATCCATCGTGTTCAAACCACATCCGTGCGGCAGCCCCAGTGCCACAGGATCAAGGCTTCCTGGGGTGGCACGTGCAGGAGAGACTGCCCTACAGACACCCAGGCAGGAGGGCCGGCGCCCCACTTGCCTCCCTCTCACGGTGCAGACTCAAAGCTCCAGACTTAGCCTGCCTTCCCCATCTACCCGGCTCCTCCCTGGGAAGTAGCCACAGCTAAATATAGCCTGGAGCCAAAGCTTTCTAGGGGATGCAAGAGCGAGAGGGAAGCTGTGAGGAACAATTGCTTGTGCACACTGGAGCCCAGGCTGCCGGGCACACTAATTAGAGGATTGCCAGCAGGAGGGGTGGCAGGAACTGCAGCGTTCCAGGGCCCAGAGCTGCCCAGGCTCTGCCGGAGGAGGCAGGACGCAGCTGCAGGGCTTGGTGGACGGGGGCGAGTGGCCAGGCTGTTGGGAAGTTGGAGAGGGCGCTAGCAGGAGGGGGTGTGCAGGGCAGACATGGACAGTGGAGCGAGCAGGACCAAGGGGTACCACTCGCTTGCTGTGTGGCTCTCTGTGCTTTGATTGACCACTCTGGGCTTTTATAAAAAAGGCATAGTCTGCACTTGAAGGGGGGTTGAGTGCGATCATGTATGTAGAAGTCCCTGCTCCCCTATACATCTGCTTTTTCCCTAGCTGGAGGTCAGTGTTCTCCCGGCACTGCTCAGCTTAGTCCTGTTGGTTCAAACCTGTGCTTCCCACAAGGCGTCCAGTCCATACCATGGAGACCTGGAGCCTCTCTGATCCCTGCATCCCAAGAGGGACCCACACAGGTTGCCAAGGCAAAGCAGTAGATGTGGCTATAGGAGGACCAGGTAGAAGCAGTTGCTTTCTCATCTGAACTGTGTCCCTGGTTCATCCCTTGAGCATCACTTAACGCCACCAACAGAAATGCTCTATTAATGAGTCTGACTGCTCCCACCCAGAACAGCTCCTTGTGGATAGAGGCAGCATCTCACCTGCCGTGGCCACACCCAAGTCCAGCCCAGAGCCTGGCGCAAAGCTGGCTGTGGCCAGCATTTCCAGAACAATGGAAATCTTAATCTTCTGGTGCCCATGAGTCCTTCTGCCTGGAGCCCTCCTCGCAGCCACAATGTCTGTGGCTACAAGGCTCACACCCCTACTCTCTCAATCCACATCCTCCCTAATCCACAAATATTGTGAAGGCCTGTCCTTGCCAGGGAAGCCGCACTCCGTGTGGGGCAGGCGCAAGGACAGGGAAGCTAACGTGCAAGGTCCTTGGCCCAGCACTGTCATTCCTCTACCTTGTCAGGGATGCATCACCATCATACCCATTTGACAGGTGAGGACACTGAGGCTGGGGCGTGGCAGGTGAGTAGAGGCGAACTTCCTTTCACTGCCCTCCCCAGGGCTGGCTGCCTTCCTGCTTCCCCGCTGGGCTGTGATCACCAAGCTCCTTAACCACAGCTCGTCAGAATGCCCGGCCTCACTCTGGGCAGCCTTTGCTAATAGCCCTAAGTCCTTGCCAGCCTGCTGCTCCCCTGGCTTTAGCCTCACGCCACCATGTGCTCGCAGCCAGGGCCGCTGACCAGCTCTCCTCCCAGTGGTGAGCCTGGAGCATGTCACAAGGTGCCAGGCATGGTGACAGCCTCCCTTGGCTCCCAGCCGAACGAGGCCCAGGCTCCTTCTCTCTCTGCCCTGACACTGAGGCAGGGGGCACACAGCACATGCCTGATTCTGATGTGGCATAGAAGGTACAGAAATGGTGCCATGAAACGCCACACGGTGACCTCAGGACAGCGTATGGGCATCAGAACAAGGTCGCCGCACGGAGGATAGAGTGGGGCTCCAGAGCAGGCTTCCTGGGAGGTGGGGAAGGATCTGGATCCTAAAGACCAGGGGCGTGTGGAGAAGGCAGACAGGCAGGGTCCTGTTCATACATACATCAGGCCTACAGGCTGGTCTGCTGGCTCTGCCAGCCCCAGGCCGGAAGCGGGAAGAGGCTGGGCATGGCTGTTGGCACAGCTGTGATGGGGGCTCAGCCAGGCATCAGAACCCACCTGCCCAGGGGGACAAAGTTACTCAAGGAGCCAGTGCGTGCCCAGGCCTTTTGCTCCAATGGGGGACAGTCTTGCGTGGTAAATTCTGGGGACACACAGGCCTGAATTCAAAACCTTGTTCTGGCCGGCGCCGCGGCTCACTAGGCTAATCCTCCGCCTTGCGGCGCCGGCACACCAGGTTCTAGTCCCAGTCAGGGCACCGATCCTGTCCCGGTTGCCCCTCTTCCAGGCCAGCTCTCTGCTGTGGCCAGGGAGTGCAGTGGAGGATGGCCCAAGTCCTTGGGCCCTGCACCCCATGGGAGACCAGGAGAAGCACCTGGCTCCTGCCATCGGATCAGCGCGGTACGCCGGCCGCAGCGCGCTACCGTGGCGGCCATTGGAGGGTGAACCAACGGCAAAGGAAGACCTTTCTCTCTGTCTCTCTCTCTCACTGTCCACTCTGTCAAAAACAAAAAACAAAAAACAAAACCTGGTTCTTTCACTAGCTAATTCTCTTTTTTTTTGACAGGCAGAGTGGATAGTGAGAGAGAGACAGAGAGGAAGGTCTTCCTTTTTGCCGTTGGTTCACCCTCCGATGGCTGCTGCGGCTGGCGCATCGTGCTGATCCGAAGCCAGGAGCCAGGTGCTTCTCCCGGTCTCCCATGCGGGTGCAGGGCCCAAGGACTTGGGCCATCCTCCACTACCTTCCCGGGCCACAGCAGAGAGCTGGCCTGGAAGAGGGGCAACCGGGATAGAATCCGGCGCCCCAACCGGGGCTAGAACCCGGTGTGCCGGCGCCTCAAGGCGGAGGATTAGCCTCTTGAGCCACGGCGCCGGCCTTCACCAGCTAATTCTAAGACCTTGAGCAATTCCCTCATTTGAAGAATGGGTGATGATGATCTCTGGTTTGCTGGATGTGTTATGAGAACTAAAGGACATTTTAATTAGCTGGCATTCATGGATTACACAGAAGAATATTCTTCTAAGTTCTGTGTATGTACAACTACTTATTCCTCATAACCCTCCCACAAGGTAGGCTGGCATCATTGTGTCACAGGTGAGAAGTGGAGGCACAGAAGGGCAAAGGGACTCCCCCAAGGGTACCCTGCCAGTAAGTGGTAGTGCTGAGGTCTGCACCCAGGTAATGGGGTATCACAACCAGTACACTGTGCACTTAGCAACAAGGAGGGCACAAAACCAGACACAGAGAAAGAACTGCCTAGATACCAACCAGCAGTGCCTCATCCACCCGCAGTGTCATCTCTGATCTCTCTCGAGATGGCTGCCAAGGCCTGGCCTCCAGCAGGCCTCCTCATGAGCTCCAGACCTCCAAGTGCAATTAAGCCCTGGCCAGGAGCACTCCACCCCTAATATGCCCCTAAGCGAACTCCTCATCCTCCTACTCAGCCGCCCACCTACCCTAAGCCTGCTCTTCTTCTGGTGGCCCCCACGACAATCAAGGACACCACCACCAGCCTGTGTTCAGGTCCACAACCTTGAGTCTCCCACTCCCTCTATCTCTGCTGCTTGCCTTCACTCCTGCATCCCATCTTGGCTGGCCTATTGCAAGACTCCCATAGGCTCAACCCCGCTGTCTTCCATCTACTCTGCTCCCCGCCCCCCTCCACACTCTAGAATAAACCACAACCCAGTGACCGCACAACAGCAAGAGCAATCATTGCCTCGGTCATTTCCTGGAGCTCCCGGCCTGCGGAGCAAAGGCCTCATGTGCTCAGTGCATTTAGGACTCATCTTGTTCTGGCTCCTGCTGCAGCAATAAGTCAGGCCCATTCATTCATTCATTTCTGTCTCCCCAGGGTCTAGCGCAGCACCAAACACGCTCAGTGTGCTTAATACACGGCCTTTGATGGAGAGAATGAATGCACTCAAATCTTCTAAGGTCGTTCCCAACAACTTGTGGCAAAATCTCTGCTGTAAAATACATAGATTTGTGAGCAATGGCCAGGGAAGCCAGGGGAGAGACCTGACTTGACATCTGATGGGACGTGGGCTCTGCAGAGGCCCCGAGGGCGTTTCTGAGAAGCTGGGCAGGCAATGAGAGGTGTTGGCCATGAGGCTTTGCCCCTGGATGCCCACCTGCAGAGCAAGTCTCTGCTGTCCTACCCTGAAGGTCTGCTCAGACGCTGCCTTCTCAGAACTGTCGCCCCCCACCCCCACTCCAGCGCACCCCAGCACTTTCTGTTTCCTAACTCTATCTTATTTTTCTTCCAAGTGTCTAGTTCTTTTTTTATTAAATTGGTTTTTTTTTTAATTGTTGTTTTAAATTTCTTCCTACCCCCAGGTAACCACCATTCTACTCTTGCTTCTACGAGCTCAACCTGTTTCAGATTCCACATAGGAGTCAGATCATGCAGTATTTGTCTCTCTGTGCCTGGTTCATTTCATGAAAAAACAACGCCCGACTTGTAGTACAAACTCTACAAATAAATACCTGTTGATTAGTTTTTAAAAGCTGGGGGCGGGGGGGAAGGGCTGATTGAAAATCAAGCCTGTTGCATCTTAATCCAGACAACAAAGAGTCTTCACAAGCAATGGTGCTGGAGCAGCTCACAAAACGTGTGGAAGAATGAACCTTCACCCCACGCAAGAGTGTAAGCTCAAACTGGAGCATGCGCCTAAGTGCACGCACAAGTTACAACTGCAGCACTTCTAGACACAAGTAGGAAAAAACCATCATGGTGTTGGGACTGGGAAAAGTTCATACCTCTCTCTCTCTCTCTCTCTCACTCGTTCGCTCTCTCTCTCTCACACACACACACACACACATGATTTTATGGTCCCCAACTAAGAAGACAAATATTTTTAAAATGATCCCAAAACTTGAACAGACAATATTGAAATAGGCAAAACACACATGAAAAGATGTCCCTCATCACTGGTCATCAGGGAAATGCAAATGAAAGGCACCAGGACTCACCCGTGAGAATGGTTGAAGGCTCAGAAGACCAGGGCCACCTAGGGGCAGCAAAGCACAAAGGGTGCTGATAGGAAGGTCAGGTGATCTAAGCACAGTGGGAGGCAGCCGAGCCGTGCTGTGACATTCCACAGGCTTCGGTAATTTCACTTCCAGGTATTTACCCAAGAGAAATGAAAAACTATGACCTTACAGAAGCTTATATATTCATGTTTATTCTTAGCAGCATCATTTATAATGATCCCGAACTTGATATAACCCGATTCCTGGGTGCAGGGATAAACAGGTTATGGTATGTCCACATAGCTGAATTCCACACCAGAAAAGAGGAATGAACGACCGGTACAAATAACAACGCAGAAGAATCTCAAAATCATTCTATTGCAAAAAAGCCAGATACCAAAGAGAATACACCCTGCGCTATCCCATTACGTGAACCCCTGGGAAAGACAGATATAACCCAAAGTTACCACGGTTCTGAGTGAGAAGGGATGAGCTAAGAAGGGACACGAAGGAAGTTCTGGGGGTGAAGAAAATGTTGGTCTTCGTTGTGGCAGTGGGGGAACAGGTGCATGGACTTGTCAAAACATTCACTTGTACACCGTAAGATGGGTGTATTTGTACGTAAAACATCACAGGTATCAGAGAAAGAGACAAGATATGCAGTAACATAAGATATGTAGCGATCAGAGGCCCAAAGAACCACTCATGAACTGTGACTCACTCCTGGAAATGGAGTTGGAGCCAATTAAATAGTTATTTAATTTGAATTAATGTGGATTCGCTCCATTTAAGGTGATGAGAGTCTTGCAGGAAACAGACATTACTCTCTCCGCTGGTCCTCTCTCCTGAAGCTTTCTCCACAGGGCAAGCCCAGGTGAGGAGGGGCTGGCTGCCCACACCCTTTGCTGCAGCTCTGCCACCTCCTCCCCAGCAGGGCAGGGCCGGCAAGAGAGGAGCTGCAAGGCTCCAGAGACAAGGAAAAGGGGAGGCAACGGGAAGATGGCTTGTCTGGCTTCTGGGCTAAAGCTGTGCATCTGTCTGTGTGTTGAGATACTG
Source organism: Lepus europaeus (assembly GCF_033115175.1). Classification (NCBI taxonomy): domain Eukaryota; kingdom Metazoa; phylum Chordata; class Mammalia; order Lagomorpha; family Leporidae; genus Lepus; species Lepus europaeus. The sequence continues at coordinate 26,054,571 of NC_084831.1, forward strand.
CACTGTGCTCTATAAAAAAGGTACAAGTGCTGCGTATGAATCCCAAAACTGTTAAAAACAAAATCATTTAAAGAAAGAGGAGAAACTGGCCTCCCTAAATTCAGGACACTTGGGAAAAATCATGAGCTCTTCGACCAGAAACATCGTGATCCACATCCTAGCTCTGCCGAACCACTGGGTCGCTCTGCAGCTTAAATTCTTATCTAAAAATCCAAGGCATTGCAAAGTGTCACCCAGTGGGTGAGGCCCAGGGTGGGCCCTTCTGAGCCCACATGGTTGACCTGTGTCTTTTTCCATCATCTTCAGCTTAGGAAAGTCAGGAAAAAACCCCTGATCCCAGTTAAAGCTGACCTCAAACAATGATTTTCCAGCATCAGTAAGAGTTGCATCCTAGGGGCTTACTTATTTACAAGAAATTCAAACTTCACTGGGGTCCTATATTCTGGTTGCAAAATCTGGCAACGCTAACCCAGACAGCCCCTACAGGCCTTCCTTGAACCAGTAAGATCTCAGAGAACATGCGATTTGAGACTCTTAAGTTTACAGCAGCATGTCCTAAAGGAACTGGGACTCTGGACTGGAAAAAACTTGAAATTCACCCACTGGACCATAGAAGAGAGCACGGACTGTGGACTGGGACCTAGCAGGGGCCACTGCGATAGGTTTCTCTGCTTTGGCCAGCTGTGCAGCCTGAGAGAACTCACACCTAGCTATGTGTGCAATGTTACAGACCTCCCTGAGTAACAGCCACAGGGGGCGGTGGGGGTGGGGGAGCAGGGCTTTCTGTCCTGCACAGGAGCACTGGGGCCAGGCAACAGCTCTAGCCAGAGGGACTCTGGGAAATTCATCTAAAATCTCTCTGCGGTGAGCATTTGGTGTAACAATTAAGCTGCCACTTGGGATCCCTCCATCCCACATTCAAACACGGGTAAAGATTTCCAAAGTAACTAGGATGTGGGGCAGGTTGGAAATACCAGGATATTATAAGGGCAATTAGGCCCGATTAGGGGTTAGGGTTCTATAGATTATATTACAAAGGGCTGTGTGTCTACATAGCATGGGTTAGGATCCTGGCTCCACCACCTGCTACTCTGTTACAGTGATACATGCCACATCCCACATCCCAGTCCCTGGGTTTCAGTCCTGGGTCCCCTCGCCATTCCAGCTTCCTGTTAATGCACCCCGGGAAACAGCAGGTGATGGCTGAAGTACTTGGGTTCCTGCCACCACGTGGGAGACCCAGATTGGTTTCCTGATTCCTGGTTTTGACCTGGTCTCGCACTGTCTATTGTGGGCATTCGGGGAGTGAAGCAGCAGCTGGGAGATCTCTCTATATATAACCATGGCATCTATCTCTGTTTCTCTCCCCCTCAAATAAACATAAATAAAAGTTTAAAACTTCTGACTTTGTTCCTTTATCTCTAAAATGAGCCTCAAAGAAAGTAAAAAGTACAAGTCAGAGAACAGAGCCACGTATGTATGTAAAATACACATAACAGCAATGCTCACGACACATTAACAGCTCCAAGTCAATAAGAAACAGGCAAATAGTCCAACAGAAAAAAAAGTACTCAGGGGATATGAACAAGTAATTCACTTGAAAAAAAAAGATAAGGATATGAAAAGAGGCACTTCATTAATAATCAAGAACATGAAAATCAAACAAGCATGAGAGAACATTATTTGACAATCAAATTGGCACCAGTGAAGGAGAATGATAAAATCTAGCATTGGGAGTGAGTTGGGCATCAATCTAGGTCGCTGGTGGAAATGTAAACGATGATGGCTTTGGAGGGTGACAATTCCACAATGTCAAAGTTACAGCCGTGTGCACGCCGTGGCCCAAGCATTCTGCTCCTTGCTTGCCATCCGACAGACCTCCTTATAGAAGCTCAAAAACATGCATGGACAGAGGCACCTGTGACAAATGGCTTTTTTTTTTTTTCTTTTTGACAGAATGGACAGTGAGAGAGAGAGAGACAGAGAGAAAGGTCTTCCTTTTCTGTTGGTTCACCTCACAATGGCCGCTGCGGCCAGCGCACCCTGCTGATCCGAAGCCAGGAGCCAGGTGCTTCTCCTGGTCTCCCTTGAGGGTGCAGGGCCCAAGGACTTGGGCCATCCTCCACTGCACTCCTGGGCCACAGCAGTGAGCCGGACTGGAAGAGGAGCAACTGGGACAGAATTCGGCACCCCGACTGGGACTAGAACCCGGTGTGCTGGCGTCGCAGTGGAGGATTAGCCTAGTGAGCCGCGGCACCAGCCGACAAATGGCTTTTAACAGAAACCGCCGGAATCCATCAATAACACAGTTAGATAACTCGCGGCACGGAAATCTATAGTGCCACAAAGAATGAAGACAAAAATGCAGAGTGCTCCAAAGGCATATGACGTGAATAAGAAAAGCAAGTTCCGAAGAGTCCATTTTGTATGATCCCATTTATGTAAAACATTGCACTTGCATCTGCTTCGTGGGTGTGTGCGCAAGCGTCTGTATACTGTGTGCACCTGTGTCTGTGTATTGGTGTATACATCTCTCTCCAAATGCAGGTATAATGGCACTAAGGTATGCAGAAGGACCCAAAGAACTCTGCAAGTCTCTGAGGAGTGCATGGGGGAGAGGACTGGCGATGGGACACAGTCAGGTTGCACCATGAAGACATCTATGTTGTTTGAAAATGATAGAGCGAAGTATAACACTGACACATTAGCACCATGGAGCTCAGCTTACAGAACTGTGATGGGGCTGTGCTGGCTCCTCCACTCCCCTTGTGCATCTCTCACTGCCTCCTGGAGTGGCGCTGACTTTGCTGGCCTGTTCGCTCAGAAAGCATGTGAACCCCTGGGCTTGCGCCCTCCACCCCCTCCCTGTCACCATGTTCATGCTCTCCCCTGACCGGTCCCCACATAAGCCCACACCTTCCCGTATCCCCAGCCAGCCCCTCTCTCTTCATTTCTTCTTTCCTTCCCTACTTCTGCTTCTGCCAGCCACCACCATCTCACTTCATGCTTCCGACTGCCCAAACATCTCCAAAGACATTCCATCTCCTTGCCTGTGCCTCTCGCGACCCACATATCCATGCCATCTGGTTTGTACCCACTGCCGCCACGTGAAATAAACACATCTCTTATCGCTCCCCTCCTGTCGACCACAGCCCATCTCCTCCTTCTAAGCTCCTTGCTTCTGGAGCCCCCTGGCAATCTTTAACTCTTTCACTTGTATACAAGTTCTATCCACTCTTCCACATGCAGCTTCTAGGCTTCCCCCTCCCAGAACCCCAACACCCTCTCCCTATGAAGCCCCAGGTCCTCTTCAGTGTCTAGCTCTTAACTGCCTGTCACTGGCAGGATGGGCAAACGGATAAGGATTGAGTTCTGCTTGCAAGGCTTTCGTCAAGGGATAGTGGCAATTTTCTGACACCAGGATGTGTGAACTGATGAAGGGATGCCTTGGAGGAGACTTAGAGGACTGAGACAGTGGGGGACTCTCAGAAGCAGGGTTAGCGCCAAGGGGCTTTTCTGAAGTAGAATAAACAGGACACAGTGAAGAACTGGACCTGAGAGCTGCCTTTGGTTAAGGGAGTGGGGCAGGTGAGCCTGCGGATGGACGGAGGGAGAATAAGTGATGCGAGGGTGCACGTCACTGAGCTGGGGATGCTCATCTTGCTCCCTTGCGAAGTCCTTGTCCCTGCGCCGGGCTCAGTCACCACCACCTCCCATGAGTTACGCTCACAGCACTGTGGGCTGCCCCTATGTGGGGCCGTCTCATCATCGTGATTTACACAGGTTTCTAGCTTCCTGGATTAGTGTCTGTTTCCTGCTCTCTCCTTTAATATCCATGAAGGGAAGGACTGCACCTGTTCTTGTTTTTCATTTTATTTCTAGAGCCCAATCCAGTGCCCAACACATGGTCGCTATGCCATGAATAGTCGTCGGAAGGAAGGGATTCAGTGACTTGGTAGTTAAAGTGCCCTTCACCCTGGAGTCCCTCCCCAATGCCACTTGCGCCTCTCAAACTCTGGTGGGCCCAGGGATCTGACCTCAGCTGCTTCGCCATTGAACAGCTGGGTTTTGCAGCTAAGAAATACGTCCACGAGCCCCCATTGGTCCCCAACACAAGAGACATGGGGAAGTTACACTTCTCAGTGATGAAGAGGAAGAAAAGGACCACCAGAGTGTAAAGTCTCCAGGGGTGCTTCCACGTGGAGGCCCACAAGTTCAGCCATGGACCCTCTGAGTTCCATCTACTTGTGGAACTCTGGCTTCACCAAGGTTGGATTCATCCTCTTGAGACCTCAACGGCAGAAATGCTAAAGTCCCCATGTGAGGCTGCCTAGGGCACTGCTCAGGAACCTCAGACCCAGGCCCTTCCAACTTCCTAACAGCCCAGGGATCTAGGACCAAAGCCTTACCTGGGCTCCTGCCTGTGGGATTCCCTTACTGCCCCCAGATCAAGACGAAGACCAAGAGCCTGTGCAGAACCTTCAAGGCCTCCAGGAAACAGAAAAACATAACGGCTGCCTCACCAGTCGCCACTCCTGGATCACTCTCTGAAGATTTTGTTCATTTTCAGTTCCTAGCTACAGCAGGGCTGTAAGAGTTTATCACGTCCACTTTCTCTTTTGCCAGAAGCCTTATTGTAAATAGAAAAGCAGTGCTTTAGAAATTCCCAAGTTAGAAGGCAGCACAAGATGGCTGAAGTACCCGGGTCCCTGCCACTCATGTGGGAGACCCTGATGGAGTTCCAGGCTCCTGCCTCTGGTCTTAGCCCAGCCCTGGCTGTTGCTGCCATTTGGGAACAAACCAGCAAATGGAAGATTTCTCTCTCTCTCTCTCCCCTCCCTTTCAAATACACAAATAAATAAATAAATACTCTTTACAATTTTCCCAGTTCCAGCAACAGTCATATTCGGTGCCTGGGAACACATCTGCCAGGTATTCAGCCCAGGTGTGAGGCCGGCCACGGTTACAGATGTGCACACCCTGAGGCTGGTGCGTGTCTCCCTGAGGTCAGCTGGCAGGCATAGTGACAACCACAACTGACAAGCAGCCAACCAGAGGGAAACATGCACAAGAGACATAGTAAACAAAGGAGGAATGCCTGGCCATCATTCAGAGCCCCTGCAAATTACAGAAGAGGGAAAGGAAATGTGAATGACCCGAGGAAACAGGCAAAAGATATCAACAATTTAAAGGAAGGGAAATGCAAGGGCCAGCAAACACCAAAACGTGGCCAGTCTCGCTGGTCTTCAGAGCAGGATGCAATGACCAGGCCCTCTGGCTGTCCCTGCCACCTTCCCCATAGCAGGACACATGTGGCCAGGATAAAACTCAGAGGGATGAACAAGTCGTGAAGGGAGATGAGAAGCCACACTCTGGCAAGCTTTGGGTCCCTCTGTCCAGGCTTCGCCATGGAAACCCCTTTGCCTGAAGGTTCTGGCACAGGTGTGCAGACTCCGTGCTGCTCAGCTCTCAGGACACAACGTGCAGGGAACAGACAGAACGTCTTGGCAGCAGCTCCCAGAGGGCTGGGCCTGGCTTGCAAAGGAAGGTAAGAGGAACGGGCTGCCCACGCACGGGGCCCACTCCTCCAGGAGTTTGCACAGGGCACCAGGTCTGTGTGGGATGGGTTGGTGTGCCTCTCCTCCAAGATCAAACTAGAGAAACGGGATCTCTTCTGTGTATCAGCTTATGGGGAACTGGAACTGATTCCAGAAGAGATGAAAGGAAGGGAACGAGGGAAGGAGGAACAGAAGGGAGGAATAGATGGGGATGGGGAGAGGAAGGCAGGCAGGCAGGCGGGCGGCTGAGAGCAGTGAGGGATCAACAGGTACTATTTATTGCGTCAGCACTGTATCTTGTTATCTCAATCCACAGAACACCCCTTTGTGAGAGTTATCACTAGCACTTGCAGAAACTGAAGTTCAAGTCACTTTCCCAAGGCCATACAGTGGATGAGTGACCATGACAGTTCATCAGACGCTGGGTTCTATGCTCAGATCACACTGCCAAGTTCAGCCTTTTGCAACAGGGCAGTGATGAGACCAGAGCTGGTTTTCTTTTTCATCAGAGTCGTGGAAGCTGCCCAGGCAGGGCCTGACAGGAAGGGCCTAGAGGCTGCAGAGGCGGGGATCAGCAGGTAGCCTTGGGCACAGAGGCACAGTTGGATGAGAGAAGCCAGGTGATGACCTGTGGCCCCAAGATGGCTCCCGGTGCAGGTGTGGCTCCCATGTGTCCCCACGGGTGCCCAGATGTCCTCAGTCATGGCATTATTATTCTCCTCTTTCCACGTCTGATCTGATTAATCTAATCTGCACATGTGAACGAGAAGCTGCTCTGATCCATTTAATATGTTGGGACCACATCCCAGCTCATTTACATGGCGGGTCTGGCCAACAAGGTACCTCCTGCTCCCTGCCTTCCTATCCTCCCTCCATCCCGCCTTCCCACCAGGCAAATTCTTGCTGAGCAGGCAAATGGTGATCCGTGCTGTTGCTTTTAAGTCTTAAAACCCATTAGGAGTGTATTAGCAGTCGTGCTGAGAGCTCATTTGAGTAATAAAAATCTTTTTTGTGCAGCTAATAAAATAGGAGAAAGAAACAAGAGAAAGGGAGAAATTGGAGGGGGAGAGAGAGGCCGTCTCCCAGCCATGGTGACGATGGAACGCTGGGCTCCAGCTCCACAGGGATGTGCACTAGGCTCCTTCACATCAGTGACGGGAGAGACGTGGAGGGAGAGTGAAGGCACACTCTCTTTCTAGCAGCCTCCATCATCAGTACGGGTAGGAAAGCTGGGTACCTTGTCTACCCCGAGGTGCAGGCTGGGGAACTCCAGGTCACTGGCATGCAGAACGAGCAGGTGGCCAAGCAACCAGCTGTAGCTATGAGCCTGGAAGGCAGTCACCTTATCCAAGGGGGTCTCTCCATCTGCACAGCTGCACCAGCCTTGCTGCTGTTCCCAACCCAGGCTGCCCAGCCTGCAGACCATGGAGCTGTGGGCTCCAGAGTGGCAGCCCTGGGATTCAGCTCTGCTTCTCCCTGTGGCAGCCGGGCAAAAGAGCTCAGGACGGTGGCTGACACGTGGAGGACCAGCTGCAGAGTGGGCATCCAGTAAAAGGCCCTGTGTCCAGACATGAGTCGGTTTTCCAGAGGGCAGCAGGAGAGCATTAAGTGCAAGGCCTTACATGACGGCCAGCCCCGGGTACGAGCTAGGTACTCAGTGGTTTGTCCTTTATGTGTGAATGCTTCCAAAGGACTGATCCTCAATTTAAGCAGAGCCAGATATCTGAGTGGCAGAGATAGCCAGACGTCCAGACTCTGTCCTTAATGAGGACTTTGGAGATGAGCTTCTGAAAGGCCTTCTCCGGGCAGGACCAGCCTCCCCAACACCTCCCTCTGGCCAGAGCTGGCCCCAGATGTTCCTCTTGCCCCTAATGGCCCATTAAGGCACCATAAGCCAAGACTTATCTAAGTCCTTTTGTGTGAATCCAGGAGCAAAGCTGCACAAAAATCCTCTTACAGCTAATCCCTCGGAGAACAGGGGCTAGATCTACAAGAACGTGGAGCCAGAGGAGGCAGCGTCGAACTGGAGAGGGCAGGCATTGGGGAGGGGCTTTCCTGGAGGGACAGAGAAGCAGACGGGCGGCAGGCTGGGCAGCCACGAGGCTGGGCTGGCATTCCCAGGTCTATCCTGAGCATCTCCTAGGAGGGCAACTGGGCAAAATCCAAAGGCTACCAGCCCAGCAGAGACTGTCACCAAAGAAGGAAGCCGAAGGAAGGAGAGAAGGAGGAAGTGGAGGAGGAAGTAGAGGAGGAAGAGGAGGAAGAGGGGACAAGACCAACGTCCTCCAAGAATGATTCAAAGTAAATGAAACGTCGCCACATTTGCACAGTGGGATCCTACATAACCAAGGATCATGTGGGAGATTTCTTTTTAAAGATGTCAAAACAAGACAAATATGCTCTGTTTTTCCTAAAACCTAAAGCCAACAACAACAATCAGAACAAACCTATAGGGGAGTAAAAGTGAAAGAAGGAAACGGTCCCAACCATAAACCATCAGGGACATCTGTCCAACAGCACACAATGTGCTCCTTGGTGAGCGTCCACCAGGAAGCAGCTTCCCTAAGACAAAGCATCTCCGGGTCTTTGTCTCATAAGAACGACAAGATACAGGGACGTGGAGCAGCCTGGGGAGAACAGAGAAGGTCCGGCAGAAAGTGATCAGCACGTAGGCAGGCAAGCGGGGAGGAAGCAGGAGAGGCCTCGCTGTGGCCCCACCCCTGTCCTAGGAAAGCTGTAATGGGAGCAGTGGACAGGAGAGGCACCCAGCCTCTAAAGCACCACACAGCACAGCTTTGGCACCGAGCAAAGAGCAATACCGGTTGGAGTGATAGGATCTCCTGGGCGTAAGCCTGGCCCACACTCACACCTGCACTGCTCATGATCCCTGCCTTCCCAGGCCCCAGAGTTTTGCGCATCATTCTTTAGGAAATACTGGGCTTCATTTGAAACAAAGATATCAGGGGCCAGTATGGTGGCATCGTGGGTTCAGACGCTGCCTGCAATGCCAGCATCCCATATTGGGTGCCGGTTCAAGTCCCAGCGGCTCAACCTTTGATCCAGCTCCCTGCTAATGCACCTAGGAAAGCAGCAGCAGATCACCAAGTGCTTGGGCCTCTGTGCCCATGTGGGAGACCCAGATGAAGATTCTAGCTTCAGTCTGGCCCAGCCCTGGCTGTGTGTTCATTTGGGGAGTGAACCAGCAAATGGAAGATTTCTCTTTCTCTCTTTCT